>NW_006408565.1:11013174-11047700 GCF_000296735.1 Chrysochloris asiatica | reverse complement strand
CCTCTCTTTGGAATGGGCACAAATATGGATCTCTTCCAATCAGTCGGCCAGATAGTTGTCTTCCAAATTTCTTGGCAGAGATGAGTGAGGCACTCTTATGCATATAGATATAAAAATTCTCAGCAAAGTACTAGTGAACAGAATTCAACAGCAGTTTAAAATACACCACGACTAAGAAGATTTAACAATCATAAATATATATGCACCCAACATCAGGGCACTGAATATATAAAGCAAATATTGATAAAATTGAAGGGAGATGTACTATAATAATACAATTGTATTATTCTGGAAGAGAGTGCTGTTGTTAGATGTTGTTGAGTGCATTCATTCTGGAAGAGAAGAGGCCTTGAAATTCTTACTGATGAAGATCAAAGACTACAGCTTTCAGTATGCATTGCACCTCAATGTAAAGAAAACAAAAGTCCTCACAACTGGATTAATAAATAACATCATGATAAATGGAGAAAAGTTTGAAGTTGTCAAAGACTTCATTTTGCTTTGATCCACAATCAAAACTCATGGAACATCAGTTAAGAAACAAAATGATTTAAAAAAAAAGAAAGAAAGAAAAAAAGAAACAAAATGATGTATTACATTAGGCAAATCTGCTGCACAAGACCTCTTTACAGTATTAAAGAGCAAAGATACCAGCAGTTTAAGGACTAAGGTGTGCCTTACCCAAGCCATGTATTTTCAATGACCTCATGTGCATATGAAAGTTGGACAATGATAAGGAAGATAGAGCAGAATCAACACATTTACGTTGTGGTGTTGGAGAAGAACATTGGCAGTATCATGGCATGGCGAATCATCAAGGCAAACAGTCAAGTTCCTTCAGGACAAACCCTCCTCCGATACTGAAACTCAAAAGGAACACATAAGCAGGCATGTAAGCTTGCTGGCGACCATATTGGTCTACTGGTGAGTGGAAGAGGGGGAAAGGCACCAATGAAGAAATGGGCTGAGTTCAACTATGTTCCATAGACTCCGGTTGACCTGGAGATGAGAAGTGTGGTAACACCTGTGAACTCCTGAGCCCACGGACAAGAACATAGCTACAGAAGGGTTAGAGCTGAGAGTGAAGCATCCAGCTGATATGAAGTGAGGGATGATGCACAGAGGAGATTGTAATCAATGCAATGAAACGATGGTGTAAAGTCTATGTTCTCCCATGTAAACTATCACTCAGTTCACAATAAAACCTTTCAAAAAAACATATCATGGCATGCCAGAAAAACAAGCAAATCTGTGTTGGAAGAAGTATAGCCAGAATGCTCCTGAAAAGCCAGAATGGCAAGGCTTCGTCTCTCATACTTTGAACATGTTATCAAGAGGGACCAGTTCCTGGAGAAGGGCACCATGCTTGGTAAAGTGGAAGGTCAGTGAAAAAGAAGAAAATCCCCAGTGAAATGGTCTGGTGGCAGACGCCATCCTGCCAGGGAATGGAACAGGGAGAAGCCTTATGCATGAAAAGTTCATTGTTTAGCAAAGCAACAATGAATGTCCCCTTGGCTGGCAAAGCCACAAGGGGTGTTTCATGCAGGGGCCCGCAGTTTCTAGCTTTTCCTTGGAAAAGTAGTTTATTTCTGATTTCCTTATAAGAAGTTTTAGAAAATCTTGCATAATCATTAGATACTTTAAACAAACCTCATGTTATAATAGTTGCCTTTCACAGTAACATTGACTTTCACACCATATTAAATCTTATGTAGTTATAAAAATTGTTTTTTTACATTAACAATAAGTTTTAACATTAGAGATAACCACGCTGGCTAGGGTTTTAGCAATTCAAGCTTAAAATTGTAAGAAACATTCCATGTAGTTTTAGTCAAGGACATTAAGGCCTTTAGAAAGCATCTTAGGAGACAGTCAAGGGCAGTGAGAGCTTGAGAACAGAGGTAGGAATTTGATTAGAGGTTTTGAGAAATTATTAGTATAAGAGAATTACTGCTTTGTTCTTAACTATGAAACTTTAGGGTACTTTTATGTTCTTGTTTTTATTGTTAAATCAATTATATGTATGACCAGTTATAGTAAAAATTATGTTTTTGATTGTGAGTTGTAATTAAGGAATCTACAGAAAGTAATAGATGTTGGTAAAGTTAGAAGTTAAGATGTAGAATTTTGTTTAAAATTAACCTAACATTTAAAGAGGATTAGAGAAAAACAAATGAAGGCCAAACTAGACATTTTAGGGAGGATTAGAGAAAAACAGAGTTGCTCACAGAAGGCAGATGTTATCAAGGTAACTAAAGAGTAACTAAGGAATGTAGAGATGCAGGAATGTTTGAAGACCTTGTGTTCCTCTTGTACCTTTGATGTAAGAATATAATATTTGATTGATTTGTAACTGCTTGTACGTGACTATTGTGAGATCATAGTATATTCTAAATGGGATATAAGAAGCAACAATTTTTGAAATAAAGGGAGAGTCATCGCCATCATCTGCCTGAGACTCAAAATGACCCATTGACTCCATGTAATTCATTTTCAGCTGACTCCACATCCTCCTTTGAGAGCCTTCTAATAATTTGTCAAGGCTGATCCCTGGCAGTCTGGCAGAGTGGAAGCAGCAATGGGCTCAAACGTAACAATAATTGTGAAGATGGTTCAAGACTGGGCAGTGGGTTTGTTCTGTTGTGTGTAGGGTTGCTTTGAATTGGAATCAACTTGACAGTATCTAGCAACAACAACGAATGACCAAGAGGGATTTATTCCAGGAAAGCAGGAATAGTTCAACATTAGAAAATCAATCAATGTAATATACCACCTTGATAGAACGAAGGAAATGGATTACATGATCATTCCTATTATATACAGAAAAAGCATTTAATAAATCTTACACTTTTTTTGATGAAAACCTTAAAGAAGATCATATAGAATTGAAATGTCTCAATATGATTCAGGGCATACATGAAAAATAGCAGCCAACATTATACCTGATGGAGAAGAACTGAGAGCTCTCCCCTTGAAATCAGGAACAAAATAAGGGTGCCTACTTGTGGTGCTGTGTGCTAATGCACCAGACTGCAAAGCCATTTGAACTGCAAGGTTGGTGGTTCAAGTTCCCCAGCTACTCCTTGGAAACCCTATACAGGGTTGCTATGGGTCAGAATCGACTAGACGGCACTTAACAACAACAACAACTTCCATTACTTCTATTCAATATTGTATTAGAAGTCCTAGGCAGAGCAACAAGATAAGAAAAAGAAATAAAAGATACCCATATTGGAAAAGAAGTAACTTTATCTCTATATGTGGGTGATATGATCCTATATGAAGAAAATTCCAAAGAATTCACAAGAAACCTTCTAGAGCTAGTAGAGGAATTTAGCAAAGTTGCAGGGCACAAAGTCAACAAATAAAAATGTGCTGGCTTTCTATACACCAGCAAAGAGAAATATGAAATGGAAATTAGGGAAATAATTCCATTTACAACAACATCTAAGAGAATAAAATACCTCAGAATAAATCTAACCAGGGATGTGAAGGACTTATACAATTAAAACTACAAAACACAGCTGAAAGAAGATTTAAATAAATGGAAAAATGCTCTATGTTCATGGATTAGAAAGATCAATATTGTTAGGATGTCAACACTATCGAAAGCAATCTATTGATTCAATACAATCTCGATCAAAATTCCAATATCCTTCTTTACAGAAATAGAAAAACCAATGCTCAGCATCATATAGAAAGGCAAGAGTGCCCAGACAGCTAAAACAATGCTGAAACAGAAGAACAAAATAGGAGTTTGTTTTAACACTTGCTGATTTTAGAACTATACTGCTACAGTGGGTTAATGTGTCAGACTGCAAAGCTATTTGAACTGCAAGGTTGGTGGTTCAAGTTCACCAGCTGCTCTTCGGAAACCCTACACAGGGTTGCTATGGATCGGGATTGACTCAACGGCACTTAACAACAATACTGCTATAGTGGGGTGTGCAATGGCTCTATATGGTTAGCACTGCACTGTGAACCACAAACTCTGTGGTTCGAGTCAGCCAGCTTCTCCACGGGAAAAAAATGAGACTTTTCCTCCTGCAAAGATTTAAAGCCTTGGAAACCCTATACAGGGTCTTTATGAGTTAGAATCAATTCCATGGCACTTAACAATAACATACTGCTAGAGTAATCAAAATAGTCTGGTACTAGTATATCAATGAAGTCTTGCTGTGGTGCTGCTGGATAAATGCTGGACTGATAAACACAAGATTGATGGTTCAAAACCACCAGCCACTCCTTAGAAATAGGATTGCTATGAGTCGGAACCAACTGACAGCACATAACAACAACAGAATAATAATAGATATATAGACCAATCAAATAGAATAGTCCCAAAATAAAATCACACTTCTATGGTCAACTGATATTTGACAAGGATTCTAAGTCCATTCAGTGGGGGAAAGAAGAGTTTTCAATAAATGTTGTTGTTTGTTGTTAGGTGCCATCAAGTCAATACTGACTCATAGGTACCCTATGCACAACAGAACGAAACACTGCCCAGTCCTGAGCCAACTTCACAATTGTTGCTACGTTTGAATCCATTGATGCTGCCACTGCACCAATCTATCTTGCTGGAAGTCTTCCTGTTTCTCCCACCCTCCAAACATGATATCCTTCTCCAGTGACTAGTCCCTCCTGACAATATGTCCAAAGTATGAGAGCCGAAGTCTGGCCATCCTGGCTTCCAAGGAACACTCTGACTGTACTTCTAACAACACGGATCTGTTTGTTCTTTTGGCAGTCCATGGTACTTTCAATATTCTCCTCCAACACCATAACTCAAATACATCAATTCTTCTATGATCTTTCTTATTCACTGCCCAACTTTTACATGCATTGTGAAAGTTATTATTGAAAATAATATGGCTTGGGTTAGGTGTACCTTAATCCTCAAACTGACATCTTTGCTCTTCAATACTTTAAAGAGGTCTTGTGCAGCAGATTTGCCTAGTGCAACAGGGGAAATTGGATTTCCACATGCAGAAAACTGAAACAGGATTCTTGCTAATACAATACACAAAAATAAATTTAAAATGGATTAAAAACCTAAATGCACCAAATAAAAAACAACCAACACATAAAAAATTTGTCAACACATAAAGTTTAGAAGAACAAGCAGGGGCAGGTCTATCTGGGCTAGTTTTCAAGAGTGGATCATCTAATACAATAACACAAACACAAACAGCAAAAGACTAAATAAATGATACCTCATAAAAGTTAAGAACTTTTCTTCACCAAAACATTTTAACTAAAAAGTAAAAGGACAAGTTACCAACTGGAGAATATCTTCAGAAACCATATATCTGACAAGAATAAAAAAACATATAAAACTTTGATAAGTTAACAGCAAAAAGACAAATAGTCCAATCATAATATGGGTAAACAACTTGCATAGATATTTCACCAAAGAGGACATTTGAGATGCAAATCTAAACCACAACAAGCTAGCATTACACTCCAACTAGAAGGACTAAGATTTTTAAAAATAATAAAATAGAAAATCACAAATGTAGCAAGGATGTAGGGAAATGGAACCCTTACCCATTGTTGGTGGGAATCCAAAATGGTACAGCTGTTTGGGAAAACAATATAGCAACTCCTCCAAAAACTAAAAATAGAACTAACAAATAACCCAGCAATTCCACTCCTAGATATATATCCAAAAGACTTAAAAGCAGACTCGAAAAGAGCCTGGTACACAAATGTTTATTGTGGTGCTCTTCACAATAGCAAAAAGGTGGAAACAACCTAAATGCCCGTCAACAGATAATGGATAAACAAAATGTGGTACATACATACAATGAAATAGCATTCAGTCTGTAAGAGAAACGAAGTTTTAAAACATGCTGCAATATGAATGGAGCTTGAAGATATTATGCTGAGCATAATAAATCAGTCACAAAAGGACAACTATTTTATGACTTCACTTAGATAAAAAGACAAATCTATAGAGACCAAAATTTATTAGTGTTTACCAGGGACGGGAGGGAAGAGAGAAAAGGGAGTTTCAATAATGATGGGGAAATTATATTAATTAAGGTCATGTTGTACAGCCAATTATTGCAATTACTAGCAATAAGTTGTACACCTGTAAAATGTGGCTTGGCAAAAGTGGGATATGCAGATATATCTATAAATTAGGACAAAACAAAAATAAAAAGCCAGCTGCTGAGGCTGCTTATGTGTAAGGAAACACCTCAAGGGATTTGGTTTTTTGGTTTAGAGATTTAAGGTCATGGTTTTATGAGTCATCACAGTTAATTGACTTAAGAATGTGTTTAGTGCTTCTGTTCTACCTCCTGGTTCCTGTATAAAAGTTTGCAAACAGCCATCCAAGGCATGATAATTTCTCTATTCATATGAAGCTACAACAGGAATCAGGATTAGAAGGAGAATATAGAATGTATGGCTAATTGCTTTCATGAACAACAGCCTCATTTGCCGTAAGACCAAAAGAACTGACTGATGCCCAGCAACCATTACTGGACATTTGATCAAAGATTCCATGGAGGGAACCTGATCAAAAGTGGGAAATACAATCATTCCCATCCCCTCTGTATACAGGGTTGATAGGGATGGGCAACTTAGACATTGGCTACCTAAAATGGGGGGAGCTATAAAAGCAAGGAGTGACTGACTTACAAGTGTTCAAGAGGGAGTTTAGTTTCAGTGTGCGGGAAGGTAGAACCTCCACTGAATAGTTCTCATCTTGTCTAGACGGGTGTGGTGAAAGGAGATGAGGATAAGATTCTTATGATTCAATAGTAATTGTTATTATGACTAATTATGATTGTCACAACTGTAAAGGTAGAAGTTTTGTAACAAAAAGTGTGGAGTAGTTAATCTTACATTCCAGGGACAGAGGACCCTAGGACCATCAAGGAAGAAAAGCAGGAGCATCATGTGGGACACTATCCAGAAAAGCAAGGACACCAAAGATGGAAGCAGAGATGACGACATGGAGAGCTAGAGCAGCTGAGGACTCTAGACTCACAAAAAGAGAAAGGCTATGTACTGGCGACCAGGTGCTGATGGCTAGGAAGTAGGCTTGCAGAACACGACGTGTGGTTGTTTAAATGATTATATATTTCTGAATGTTTTGTGTACATTAAAAACAAACAAACAAACAGAGGGAATGGAAGCAAATACTGTTGAATGATGATGCATGGAGGAGATTGTAAACATTGCAATGAAACGAAATATGATAGGGTAAGTTTAAAACTGATGATCACTCAATTTACAATGAAAACTTTTCAAAATACAAAAAAGTGGGGAAATACAGAAAATAATTTCAAATTCTCATGAACTGTAGACTTTCTGGACTATGAAGGCTAGAACTACTGCCCTGAGATAATCTTTAAACCGTAAACCATAAATATCCCTTGAAGTCATCTTAACAATGATGGTGCAGGACCAGGCAGTGTTCCTTCTGTTGTGCATAGGAAAGCTATGAGCCGGAACCAACTTGACAGCCTCTAACAACAACAAGTAGAAAAAGGCCACACTTGAGCATTCTATTCTCTGAACAACGAATCGGGATGCTAACCTCAAGGTTGGCAGTTCGAAACTACCAGCCATTCCACGGGAGAAAGATGAGGCTTTCTGCTCCCATAAAAGATTTACAGCCTTGAAAACCCGGTACAGGGTCACTATGAGTTGGAGCCGACTCCACGGTACTTTAACAACAACAACAATATGGGATCAAATTGACTACAGCTACTTGAAAGAATAGATAGGAACCATGGGGGACAATGAGCTTGTCAATGAGGAAGAGACATATCAGAAAAGGAGGGTAAAAGCAACTTAGATAAGGAGGTTGCACAATTCAAAGAATGTAATCAGTGTCACTAAATTGCGCATTTAGTAACTGCTGAGTTGGTATATGTTCTCATCAGCAACAAAATAAAAAATAGATTGTCTTATAAAATAAATAATATCTCCTGTGAGTAACGTGCTCCCTTAAGCAATTTACTAGGAAAGATCAAACCATCAGCATTTACCCAAAAGCAAAGGTGAAAAGGCAAGGTGGAGGAAGTGTAAATCAAAGGCAATAGAGTAGAAATAATGAGAATGCTGACAGTGTGAAAACTATAATCAGGGGCATAGACCAATTTGCATTAAAATTGTTAAAGGGGAACCTAACTTGCTATGTAAACTTGCACCTTAAACTCAAGAAATTATTATTTTAAAAGAGAATGCTGCATTACACATGCCCAGAATAGACAGATGAAGCAGCAGGACTCTGGGTGAAATATTCCAAGGATCAGAGTAAACAGCTACATTTACAGATTGCTTATTATGTGCCTGGCACTGTACTAATGATTTCAGAAACTTTGTCTCATTTAATCTTCACCTCAAGCTTCTGTAGTTGTTTTTATTATTCCCATGAGAAGGAACTGAAGCTCAGAGAGTAAGCAACTGACTGAGAATCATACAGCAAGTAGTCAAAAGCTAGCGAATACCAAACTTCAAACTCCACTGTCTCTTGGCAATGTCAACCCATCCCACAATCACACCCAACACATCATTCTTGATCCTTATGCTCCCACTTCCAACATATCATTTCCAATGGCTACAAAAAGCCTCTCCAGCCTTCCCCCATTTTACCAACTGTCTTCCTCTTCTTCAGAGTAATTTAGGAGGGGTGCCTCTCCATCGTTATGCCAGTGGACAGCACCTCTTGCAGTCTTTATCCACCAAAGCTTCACTCCCGCAAAGCTAGAGCCCTCCCAGACTCCCAGGATGCAAGTTTGACTCCTCTACAGCCTTGCTGGGAATCCCAGGGGCATGAAGGTCTAGCTGGAGACCCAAAGCAGATCCTACTCACACCTCCAAGGATAATCAGCACGGCTTTGGGTTCTATCTACCAACTCCGCCCCCTCCTGGCATCATGCTCTGTTCCTAACTCTCAGAAACACTTGCACAACTGCTTGGTTCGAAAAACGGAAATGGCCTGAGGGTCTCCAGTCCCTGAAAGTTCCGTGACTTAGCTGGTCATTCCTGGAAAATGAACTGAGAACAAGGTCACTCAAGTTCCCACAAAAAACAGCCTCTACCCATTTCTGGCTCCTACCTCCTGGGCCTCTGCTACGTTCTCTATCCAGTCTGCTTCCGGGTCCACTGTGATGTCACATGCCCAAGTGTGTTGTCACCACAGTTGATGACACTAAGATAGGAACATAACATTCTAACCAGTGTGTCACATCAAATGCCTGAACCCAGACAAGTGACCCAAACCAAAGAAAGTCCTTGATGACCAGAGTGGGCTGGGAAGTGGTTATGGAGGGAAAGTAGGGTTGAACTACCTTCAGGGGTGAGTGAGAGACTCTAGGGAAATTTTTGACAAAGAGGGGTACTTGGGGTAGGGGACAAGACTTGGAGGGCTGTATGGGGATCTTTAGGCTCTTGTCGCTCATCTCACACTTTTTACTTATTTTTTAAATTACAAAGTAAAACATGCTATTGCTAAATAGTTCAAACATAAAATAAAAACATTTTTCAATGGAAGCATTCCCAGGAGTTAGTGTGGACTGTTTGATGTATGTCCTTATTTTTCTATGAAACTACAAAAAGTGGACTTTTAAAATTTTGTTTATATACAAAAAATGAGATATTGTTCTGTAGCTTTTTATATATAATGTATATTGTTCTGCAGGTTTTTCTGTTCTGTAATCTATAGCCATTCATTTCATACCAGAACATACATATCTATGTGCCTGCTTTTTCTTCGCTGTATAATGTTTCATAACAGGAATGTATATAATATGTTGTTGTTGTTGTTAAGTACCATCAAGCCTATTCAGACTCATAGAGACCCTGTGTAAGACTTTGCAGGAGCAGAAAGCCTCATCTTCCTCTCATGGAATGCCGGGTGGGCTTGAACTGCTGACCTTGTGGTTTGCAGTGGTTATCTTACAGAGTAACATTTCTCTATTCAACTCTGATTTTTCCCTATTCCACACATGCTGGAAAGGATTTCCACAAAGAGACAGTATACAAAGTACTTAGGAATATTAGCTTTAATAAATTTAAATCCTAGCTGTGTTACCACTGGTCAAATCACTTAACCTCCCTTGGGCCTCTTTCTTCATTTGTCAAGCGAGGATAGCAATAATATAATAAAACAATTGCTGTCAAGTTGATTTTGGCTCATGGTGATGCCATGTGTGTAAGAGTAGAACTAGAATCCATAGGACTTCCATGATTAATTTTTCAGAAGTCGATTATCAGGCCTTTGTTCCAAGGCACTTTGAGTAGACTCCAATTTCTAACCTTTGGTTACCTATCAAGTAGGTTAACTACTTGCATTACCCAGGGACTCCCAGAGATAATAGTGCTTGCCTTATAGAATTGCTTTGAGGATTCCTCAAGAAATTTTACATAAAGCCCTTTGTGCCAGCACAAAGCAAACTGTGATGGACAAATGTGGGCTTGCTGCTGTTATTAAGTGCTGTTGAGTCAGTTCTGACTCATAGTGACCCTATCTATGTACAACATCATGAAACATTGCCCAGTCTTGCTCCAGCCTCACAATCACTGTGATATTTGAGGCCATTGTTGCAGCCACTGTGCCAATCCATCTCATTGAGGGTCTTCCTCTTTTGCACTGACCCTCTACTTTACCAAGCATGTGATATAGCCTTCTCCAGGAACTGGTCCCTCCTACTAACAAGTCTAAAGTATATGAGACGAAATATCACCATCCTTACTTCTAAGGAGAACTCTGACCGCACCTCTTCCAAAACAGATTTGTTTGTTTTTTTGGCAGTCCATGGTATAGTCAATATTCTTTGCCAACATCATAATTTAAATGTGTCAATACTTCTATGGTCTTCTTTATTCATTGTTTAGCTAAATGTGGGCTAGTATAATAAAGCTTAAGAAAGTCAGAACCTGTGTGGTGTGGAAACCTGTCGGAGAAGGAAAACTCAATTCTTTTCTACTAGTAAAGAGTAATAGAAAAGTCATTAGACTATCAGAGGTAGAAAACTTGCAAAACCCAGAAAACAAGATAATCCCATTGAGTTCTGGCTAATCACAGTTATCACTATAGTAACATTGTACATCAACCTAGTTAAGCAAGTATCTACAAATCAGCTTCCTAACAGTGCTAAATTTGTGATGGTTCATATTGGAAAATCATCACCCCTGCCTGAAGACATTAACTACATTCAATCGTATTGCTTTCTTCACTAATCCCTGCTTGGAGACCACTGGTCTTATCCCATTCACTGTCCCTCACCGCACACACACCCCCCATCTACATACCATAATAACCATACTTCTCAGCATTTGAGCCTTTACATTTGTGCAAGGAACTGCACAAAGCTCTTCTCAACATGCTTTACTTACTCAGTCAGCACATCAATCCTGCAAGGTTTGCCATTATTCCCATTTAACAGATAGACACCTAACCCAGAGAAGAAAAAAAAAACTTACAAGATCACAAGACCCAAATTAAAGCTGGAGAGTCTCAAAGGGAGAGAGCTTAGGGGAGAATTGCTGGAGAGTGACCTGTGTGAGAATGGCCACAAGTAAGGTCCAATCGAATCTAGTTTCCTTTCAAGGGCTGAAAGACCCTCCAGAAAAATCAAATGGGAAGAGGTCTGACTTAAGACTTGGAGACGAGCTTCTGAATTCACATCTAGCAGTCCTGGTGTAATGCTGTGCGTTAATGAGCCAGACTGCAAAGCCGTTTGAACTGCAAGGTCGGTGGTGCAAGCTCACCAGCTGCTCCTTGGAAACCCTACACAGGGTCGCTATGGGTTGAAACCGACTCGACGGTACTTAACAACAACAACAACCCTGCAAGTACCTCAAGAATCTGTCTTGAGTAAAATTCATTAATTTACTCATTCATCAACTCATTCACATATTTCTTGATTGTTAACTATGTTGGAAGCATTGGGCTGGTTAATTGTTGATGGAAAAGACAGCAATGAACATGATCTTGGAATTTATACTTTACAGTCCAGTCAGCAGAAGGCTTGCAGGCTGTTGCTGAAATATAAAGCGGTCTGCAAACCTCAGGGGCTTATTATCAGAGTAAGGGTTTAGAGAGTAAAGTAGAGCCAAGAGGTTGAGCTGCCTCATGCAGTAGAAGAGGCAATCAGAAGCCCACTTCCTTTCTGAAAACCTCAAAAACTTCAACCCATAACCACTGCCACCTCCAACCTTAAGACTAGCTCACTTGAAACAAAGGTCCAGGAGCTCTGTCACATAGATGCTTTTGAAGGACATCAGATGAGGACTCCAGACCAGGCAGGTGTCTGGGTTCACCATGGGCTCAGAGGGCTAAGCAGCTGTTTGAGATGTGACTCAGAGGACAGGACTGAGGGTGTTAGCCCCCATGCTCTCACCTCACTCTGCTCTGTGGTTGACACCTCCCTCCCTCTGCCTGACACTAACTTGCTTGTCTCCTCTGAGAGCCCACTTGTCAGTCTGTCAAATGCAATGAGTTGGCCCTGGTTTCACATTGTGAGGTGAGGAGTAGATCCTGAGATAGGGTGCAACAACTCTTACATTTGCAGAAGAGGCCTCAAAATTCTTGCATTTTCCCCTCACCCAACCATGATCTCACACCTCTGGACAAAATTGCAGATATATCTTCAAATGACGTCTGAGACTATCCTACCCATTCTCCCATCTCAACCATTCCAAGAGAATTGGAGACAAGAAGAAGGCTCACAGCTAGGATTCAATCCAACAGAGTTAATATACTCTTAACCACTATGCAACACTACTTACCATATCCTTGGATTCATTTCCAGTCTTGTGTAGAACAGAGACTAATTGAAGTCTACCTTTGCATTCTACCCACCTTCCCATCCCTTCTCAACTTGGTCCTTAGGAAGATGTTGCCCTTTTGATTTTGAATGATTGACCATCCCATGGTGAGCATCCCTTACTAATGCTGTTGTCCTCTCTATAAACCTATCCACAGCTTAGCTGAAAATTAGGCCACGAGGATGTGGGACACAGTTTTTCTCTGATCATTTTCTGACCAGTCAATCTATTTTGTTTTTGTTTCTGTTTATTAAATAATTTTGGGTATTGTTCCACATTTTCTCCCACTCTATCCAGGACCTTCTAATGTGATCCCTTTCAGGAAAATTGGTAGTGGTAGCTAGGTACCATCTAGTTCTTCTGGTCTCATAGTCATGGAGACTAATGTTCACATGACTGATGTTGATGTTGTTGTTAGGTGCCATTGAGTCAGTACCAACTCATAGCAACCCTATGCACAACAGAATGAAGCACTGCCCGGTCTTAGACCAACCTTACAATTGTTGCCACACTTAAGCCCATTGATGCTGCCTCTTTGCCAATCCAACTCACTGGAGTCTTCCTCTTTTTCTCTGACCCTCCACCTTAACAAACATGATATCCTTCTCCAGCGACTGGTCCCTCCTGACAATATGTCCAAAGTTTAGTCCTCAAGCTGATGTCTTTGCTCTTCAATACTTTAAAAAGGTCTTGTGCAGCAGAATTGCCTAATGCAATATGTCATTTGATTTCTTAACTGCTGCTTCCATGAGGATTGATGGCTGATCCAAGAAAAATGAATTCTTTGACAACTTCAATCTCTTCTCCATTGATTAGAATGCTGTTTACTGGCCCAGTGGTGAGGATTTTTGTTTTCTTTACATTGAGTTGTAATCCATACAGAAAGCTGTGCTCTTTGATCTTCATCAGTAAATATTTTAAGTCCTTTTCACTTTCAGCAAGCAAGGTTCTATCATCTGCATATTGCAGGTTGTTAATGAGCCTTCTTCCAATCCTGATGCCACATTTTTCTTCATAGAACCCAGCTTCTCAGAATATTTGCTCAGCATACAGGTTGAATAAGTATGGTGAAAGAACACAACCCTGTCACACACCTTTCTTATTTTTAAACCATTCAGTGTTCCCATGTTCTGTTCGAACAACTGCCTCTTGGTCTAGGTACAGATTCCTTATGAGCACAATGAAGTGTTCCAGAATGCTCATACTTGGCAAGTATGCTCCATAGCTTGTCATGATTCATACAATCGAAAGCCTTTGCAGTCAATAAAGCACAGGTAAACATCTTTCTGGTATTCTCTGCTATCAGCCAACATCCGTCTGTTGTCAGCAATGATATATCCCTCATTCCATGAGGGCTATTGGTCTATAATTTTCCTTTTTAGTGATGTTTTTGCCTGGTATGAGGGTTATGCTTGCTTCATAAAATGTATTTGGGAGTTTTCCATCCTTTTCTATGTTCTACAGTAAAATTAGTGTTAGTTCTTCACTAAACGTTTTATAGAACTCACAAAAAAGGCATCTGAGCCTGGGTGGTGGTGTTGTTTTTTGTCAGATTTGCCAATGACTTGTCAATTTTATTAATCCTTTCAAATAACCAGCTTCTTGTTTTGTTGCTTTTTCCTTTTGTTTTTCTGTATTCTACTTCATAATTCCTGTTCTAGTATTTATTATTTATTTTTTTCTTGTGACAGTAGACTTACTTTACTGGTCTTTTTCTAATTGTTGGAGATGTTGGGTTAAGTTTTAATTTTTGCGCTTTCTTCTTTTTGGATGTGTGCATTTATTGCTATAAATTGCCCTCTAAGCCCTAGTGTGGCACAGTTTTAATGCACTGGATTGTAAAGTCAGTTTGAACCGCAAGGTCCTCGGTTCAAGTTCAGCAGCAGCTCCTTGGAAACGCTATACAGGGTTGCTTTGAGTCAGAACCAACTCGACGGCACTTAACAACAACCAGAAGCAGAGCTTGTGCTGATGTCCCAAAGGTTTCGGTATGTTGCGTTTTCATTCCCATTTAATTCAAGGTATTTGTTTTTTCTTTGTTCTATTACCCAGTAGCTTTTAAGCAAGGTGTTTTTCAATTTTATGTTATTTGATTTTGTTTCCTTAATCTTCCAATGGTTGATTTCTAATTTGATCGCATTGGGATACGAAAAGATGCTTTATAGTATTTTGATGTTTTTAAAAAATCTATTGAGGACTGCATCATGACCTCACACATGGTCTATTTTGAAGGATGTCCCATGTGCACTGAAAAAGAATGTGTATTATGCTGTTGTTGGGTTTAGTGTTCTGTAAAAATCTATGTGGTCAAGTTGGTTGATGGTTGTTTAGTTCTTCTGTGTCTCTATTATGTCTCTTTCGAGTTTTTCTGTCCTTTATTGAAGGTAGTGTATTAAACTCTCCTACTACTATTATGAGGGAGTAAGATGAGGTTTTCTGCACCCACAAAGATTTAAAGCCTGAAAACCCTATACAGGGTCACTATGAGTCAGAACTGATTGGCGGCACTTAACAACAACAATTTGTAATGGTAAAAGACTGAAAACTTTCCCCTAAGATTAGGAACGAGACTATCTGTTCTCACCATATCTAGTCAACATTATACTGGAAGTTTTTGCAAGGGCAGTTAGGCAAGAAAAATAAAGACATCCATATTGGAAAGGAAGAGGTAAAATGATTTCTATTCATGGATAACATGATCTTATTTATAGAAAATCCTAAGGAATCCACGAGAAACCATTAAAATACATGAGTTCAACAAAGTTGCAAGATACATTTTTAAATGGTGCTGAGAAACTGGATATCCATGTGCAAAAGAATAAATGTGTACACCTTCCTCACACCACACAAAGTTAAATCAAAATGAACCATAGATTCAAATGTAAGAGCTAAAACTGTAAAACTATTAGAAAATATAGGAACAAAATCTTTGTAACCTTGGGCCAGGCAAAGCCGTGTAGCTACAACACCATAAAAGATAAAAATTAATTTGACATCATCAAAATTAAAACTTTCATGCTTCAAGGGATACCATCAAGAAAGTGAAAAGAGAGCCCAGGTGTCAGGATGATGCTGTATCTAATCTTTCAACAAGGTGAAAGTTCTACATTCAGGAGCTTCCAAATAGCAAACCTAATTGTCTGAAAGTTGGACTGACCTTGGGCACTACAGTCTTCCCATTGGTCTACCTCATCAAGCAACATAACGAAGATGTTTGGGAGTGTAAAAGAAGAAATTGGTTGGTTTAAACTATTGCTGTTGTTGTTGTTAAGGGCTGTCGAGTCCGTTCTGACTCATAGCGATCCCGGATAGAGTTTCCAAGGAGCAGTTGGTGGGTTTGAACAGCTGACCTTGTGGTTTATGGTACAGTGCTGATCCTACAATGCCACACCAGCTGTCTCCATATAGTGATTACAGCAGTTCCTCTGGATTTGTTTATTTTTTTATTGAAATGATAGAGGAAAGTTACATGTGGAGATATACTGTCAACATTTGTGTGTTGCATTATTAAGTAAAAAATTAAGAATACTTCTGTATTCTTCAGATAGAAAAGAAAATGAAAAAAAACAACCCACAGATGGGACAAAATATTTGCAAATCATACAAGTACATACTACAACATAAATGAATTTTCAGAATGCAAAGCTAAGTCACAAAAGACCATGCTTTATTATTCCATAAAATATATAAAATATCCAGAATAAGCAAGTCTATAGAAACATAAAGTAGATTAGTAGTTTCTTAGGGCTGGAGATCCGAGGGGAAAATAAGGAAAAACAACTATTACATGTAGGAGACCTGGTGTTGTGCTGTAGGCTAAGTCCTTGGCTGCTGACCACAAGGCCAGTGGTTCAAACCCACTAACTGCTCCTCAAAAAGCCTATACAGATTTAGTCAGAACTAACTCAATAGCATTTAACAACAACAACTTATACATATTAAGGAGTTCAAGGTTAGCAGTTCTAATCCATAGCATTAAGTTGCTCCACAGGAGAAAGATGAGGTTTTCTACTCCAGTAAAGATTTACAGTCATAGAAACCCTAGACAAGGTCACTATGAGTCAAAACTGACTCAACGGCACACAACCACCACTACCACCTCTAAT
This sequence comes from Chrysochloris asiatica, assembly GCF_000296735.1. Lineage (NCBI taxonomy): Eukaryota > Metazoa > Chordata > Mammalia > Afrosoricida > Chrysochloridae > Chrysochloris > Chrysochloris asiatica. The sequence continues at coordinate 11,030,799 of NW_006408565.1, read as the reverse complement.
GTTTATTAGGTTTCTTTTTGTAATAATGAACTGGGCAGTGTTTCCTTGTTTCCTTCTATTGTACACAGGGCAACTGTGAATTAGAACTGACTCAATGACACCTAATAACACAATGCCTAGATGATGCCTCTTTATGTGTTCCATTTCATTTTTGATGATTTCCAACTTTCTTAGATTCATACTTCGTACATTCTACATTCTGATTATCAATGAATGTTCGCTGTTTCTTCTCATTTTGTGTGGTGTCCTACCAGCAAATCAGGGTTCTGAAAACTTTACTCCATCCACATCATTAAGGTCGACTCTACTTTGAGGAGTATGACAAGCTACTTCCTCAGTTGTATTTGAGTGCCTTCCAACCTGAGGGGCTCATCATCCAGCATAATATAAGACAGTGTTTCACTGCTGTTCTTAAATCTTTCAGTGGCTAGTCCCTCAGAAGTGGACTGCTGATTCCTTCTTCACAGTCTGTTCTTAGTTTGATAGCTCCGCTGAAACCTGTTCACCATGGGTAACCCTGCTGGTGTTTGAGACATCATTGGCACAGCTTCCAGAATCACAACAGTATGACAGCTACTACAGTATGACAAACTGACAGTTCACTGCCACTTCCATAATCTAAGGGTGGCATCCCATTTTAATGTGAAAGTTTCTCAATAAGCAAGCCTTTGGATTGCTCAGTGGTCAGGGAATAGCCCTCCAGAAACCTGAGGCAACTTAGGCACCACAAGAAGGATTTGGAACGTGGAAAACCTTTACCAGGATGGGACTTAGGTCTACTCCCACACTTGACTGCTCACCCAAGGAGTCAGGAAATAAAGATCTACTCATTCAGCTGGTATTAACCAAAAGTAAGCAGTGTTCTTGGTACCAAGGGGGCTGCAGCAGGGATGTCGGCCCAGCACCTAGCTCTTGGTCTAATAGGGAGCCAAGGTAGGGATGTTTACCCCACCCTCTCCTGCCCACCATCAGTCAGTCTCTTCACAGACACCCACTCAGATCCCATGTCCCTGGGTCCCAGGCCTTTTATACCCTTAGGGAAGACCCTCCATTCCCTCTACCACTTTTAAGGTTCAGTGGGCAACTTCCTCCTCTTAAAAGCCAATCAATAAAGACCTAGTTCAGCACTTCTCCCACTGCTGAGGGTCACACAGACGTTTCTTCAGCTCCATGACGTAACCAGCCTTCTGTCATGATTACAGCAGAAGAACAAGACGCCTGGCCTGACCTCAAACCAACTCCAGCTACAGCTTAGCTGGGTGACCTTGGGCAAGTTAACCCTTTGTTCGCCTGTAAAACAGATGCCTAATATCTGCTGCACAGGAACTTTTTAAAGTGTTGAAGAGCAGAGATGTCAGCTTGAGGACTAAGGTACACCTGACCCAAGCCATGGTATTTTCAATAACCTCATGTGGATGCAAAAGCTGGACAGTGAATAAGGAAGACTGTAGACAAATTGATGCCTTTGAGTTGTGGTGTTGGAGGAGAATACTGAAAGTGCCATGGACTGCCAAAAGAACCAATAGATCTATTTTGGAAGAAGTGCTCCTTGGAGCCAGGGTGTTCCTTGGAGGCCAGGATGGCTAAGCTTCGTCCCTCATACTTTGGACACATTGTCCGGAGAGAACAGTCACTGGAGAAAGGTGTCATGCTGGGTAAGATGGAGGGTCAGAGAAAAAGAGGAAGACCCCCAACAACATGGATCAGCCAGGTGGCATCATTGATGGCATCAAGTGTGGCAGCGGTGGTGGGGTTGGCCCAGGATCAGACATTGTTTCATTCTGCTGTACATGGGTCGCTATCAGTTGGTTTCTGACTTGATGGCACCTGATAACAACAACAATATCTATTTGGCTGGAGAGGCCAAGGGAGATATAATTCATATAACAGGTTTATTCAGGGCTTGCCTGTTACTCAATAGATGGTCATTCCCTTTACCTGTTCCCTTCCCTTTTTCAGATTATACACCCTCCAGCGCAGTGACAAGGAGCTCTGGCAGCATAGTGGTTATCAGTCGGGCTGTTAGCCTCAAGATCAAAAATTCGAAAGTACCAGCTGTTTTGCAGGAAAAAGATAAGGCTTTCTACTTCTGTAAAGATTACAGACTCAGAAACCCCATGCAGTGTGGCTATGAGTCGGAACGAGCTCCACGGCACATAACTACCACCACAGGGCAAAGAAAGAACTGCATTATTTCTTTATATGTAGCCATCCCCACATAGTAGATACTAACAGATAAACTGCTCAGCAGATGAGTCAACAATTGGAAACCCACAGTCTGAAATCACTCCTCACTTACTTCATTTGTTTATCCAACAAATGCATCTTAAGTCCTAACCAGGTGTCAGGCCCAGTGTTGTGTATCAAAAACATAAAGAGAAGGAGCATGACCTCTGACACTGAGTGGTTAACTCCCAGGGACAGGGAATCTCCTCTTCCTTGAAATCATTAAAAAATACACTTTTTTTTTCTTTAAATGAGCTATTTTAGGTGCAAAGAAAAGAGGTCGTCGTCGTCGTCAGGTGCCATCGAGTCGGAATCGACTCATAGCGACCCCATGCACAGCAGAACGAAACAATGTCCGATCCTGGGCCAACCTCACTACCGCTGCCACACCCGAGTCCATCAATGATGCCACCTGGCTGATCCATCTCGTTGGGGGTCTTCCTCTTTTTCTCTGACCCTCCACCCTACCCAGCATGACATCCTTCTCCAGCGATTGTTTCCTCCAGACAATATGTCCAAAGTAGGAGAGACGAAGTTTAGCCATCCTGGCCTCCAAGGAGCACTCTGGCTGCACTTCCTCCAAAACAGATTTATTGGTTCTTTTGGCAGTCCATGGCACTTTCAGTACTCTCCTCCAACACCACAACTCAAAGGCATCAATTCTTCTACGATCCTCCTTATTCACTGGCCAGCTTTCGCATCCATATGAGGCTATTGAAAACACAAGAGAGATCCCATATATTCCTTCTGTCTCTTCCCTCTCTTCCCAGTGTCTCCTATTATTGGCATCTCGCGTTAATGTGGCGCATTTGCTACAATTGATGAACCAATACTCATGCACTACTAACTAAAGTCCACAGTTTATATAAAGGGCTTACTCTTTCTGTTGTACAGTTCTATGTGTTTTGACAAATACATAATGTCATATATCTACCAGCTGTTCCATGAGAGAAAGAGGAGGCTTTCTGCTCCCGTAAAGATTTACAGCCTCGGAAACTCTGTACAGGGTCCTATGGGTCGGAATCGACTTGACAGCACTTAACAACAACAACAACAGCATCATGCAGAATAGTTTCACTACCCTTAAAACCCGCCATTCATCTGTCAGTTTCTTGTACTATGGTGACTTGCATGTTGCTGTGATTCTGGAAGCTATACTGTTGTTGTTGTTGTTAAGTACCATGGAGTCGGTTCCGACTCATAGTGAACCTGCTCAGGGTTTCCAAGGCTGTAAATCTTTATGGGAGCAGAACGCCTCATCTTTCTCCCATGGAACTGCTGGCAGTTTCAAACTGCCGACCTTGCGGTTAGCAGCCCGATTCATAACCACTATGCCACCAGAGCTCTACTAGGGGTATTTTAAAATACCAGCAGGGTCATCCATGGTGGACAGATTTCAACTGAGCTTCCAGATGAAGACAGACTAGGAAGATGGAGAGACAGGCTACTTTAGAATATTTAGTTATTGAAAACCTTATGAATAGCAGTGGGAAATTGTCAGTACCATATTATTGAATATTGAAACATGAAAAAGAACATCAGAATATTGTCAGATATAGTGCTGGAAGAGGAACCCTTCGGGTTGAAAGGCACTCAAAATATGACTGGGGAAGAGCCGCCTCCTCAAAGTAGAGTTGACTGTGATGATGTGAAAGGAGTAAAGTGGGACCTTCCTTTGCTGATGGGGCACAATTCAAAATGAAATGAAACAGCTGTACACATCCATTAATAATAAGAACATGGAATGTACAAAGTAGAAATCTAGGAAAATTAGAAATGGTCAAAAATGAAATGGAACACATAAACATTGACATCCTAGGCATTAGTGAGCTGAAATGGACTGGTATTGGCCATTTTGAATCTGACAATCACATGATTCACTATGCCAAGAATGAGAAATTGAAGAGGAATAGTGTTGCACTCATTATCAAAAAGAACATAGTAAGATCTGTCTTGAAGTACAACACTGTTTGTGATAGGATAATATCCATACATCTACAAGGAAGACCAGTTAATACCACTATTTTCAAATTTACACACCAACTACTAAAGCCAGTGATGATGAAATTGAAGAATTCTACCAACTTCTAGAGTCTGAAATCAAACATGCTATCAACATGCTTAGCTAATTACTGGCGATTGGAATGCAAAGGTTGGAAACAAAGAGGAAGGACCAGTATTTGGAAAATATGGCCTTGGTGATAGAAATGATGCTAAAGACCACATGATAGAATTTTGCAAGACACCAGCTGCTCCTCAGAAACCCTATCCAGGGTCACTATGGGTCAGAACTGACTCAATGGCACTTAACAACAACAACAATGATGTATTTGTTGCAAATATCTTTTATGAGCAACATACATGTGGACCTCATCACATGGACTACACAGAAACCAAATTTGCTGCTAACCGAAAGGTTGCAGGTTCAAGTTCACCAAGAGGAATCTCAGGGGAAAGACCTGGTAATTTATTTCAGAAGAATCAGCCATTGAAAACCTGTGGAGCACAATTCTACTCACACATGTGCAGTTGCCAAGAGTCAGAATCAACTCGACAACTAGCAACTGGTAAGATCACAAAACCAGTAAACATCTCAAATTAAAGTTCAGCTCTCTCTAACACCAAAAGAATCTTAAAAAACACATAATGGGGATAAGATTCTTATGCTTCAATAGTGAAAAATTGGTATCAGTGACTAATTGCGACTGTCGTAACAGTAAAGGTAGAACTTCTGTAACAAAAATGGGGGAGTAGTTAATCTTACATTCCAGGAACAGAGGACCCTAGGACCATTCAGGAAGAAGAGCACGAGTAGAGTGTGGGTCCCTATCCAGAGAAGCAGCGACACCAGAGATGGAAATAGAGATGAAGACATGGAGAGAAGGAGCAGCTGAGAACTCTAGACTCGTGGAAAGAGAAAAGCTGTGTGCTGGCAACCAGGAGGCAGGCTTGCAGAATGTGCCCTTTGATTGTTTAAATGATTATATATTCCTAAATGTTTTTGTGTACATCAAAAAACAAAAACAAAAAACACAGAATAAATAGAAGCAAATACTGTTGAATGATAAAGCACGGAGGACACTGTAATCATTGCAATGCAATGAAATACAATAGGATGAGTGTAAAACTGATGCTCTCCCAAGTATACTATCACTCTATTCACACACACACACACAAAAAAATTCAAGAATAGTAAAATTTTTAAAACCACATGAGATATTGCATTCTACAAACTTAAAGCACCAGCAGTTGCTGTCTAGTTGCTTCCAACTTCTGGTGATTCCATGTGTGTCAGAGTGGAATTGTGCTCCGGAGTATTGTCAACGGCAGATGTTTCAGGAGGACTTTCTTCCAAGGAGACTCAGGGTGAACTCAGACCTCCATGTTTTTGGTCAGCAGCTGAGCATATTAACTGTTTATATTACCCAGGGACGCCAATGGACCACTGAAAAAATAGGAATCAATGAGTCAATTCTGATATAAATAAATAAGCAAATGAGGGAGAAGAGCAAGCTATTAAGTATAGAGGAATAATGTAAATAGAAATTCATCACTTGGTGTAAAAATGGTGTGGGGGAAGTGTTGTCTGACCTCCTCGAACTTCATTAGGAGGAGAGAGAATCACCATCAGCATCAGCCCAAAGCTGATGCTATGAAGCAGAGGTCAGACATGCCTCCACCCTCCAAACTTTTTACTAACTCTGACACAAATCGTCCCTTCTGTGGCATTCTCTACTTTTCTGCTGGGTTCAATAATTCATTGCAGCGGTCATACAGAAGTCATAGACAATACTCACAATTATGGAGAGTGACTAGGGATGCAACAAGTTACCACTCAGGTTCAGGAATGCTCAGGATACAGTTCTTCAATCAATACAGCAGCCTCTCAGTCATGCCTACAAACCTACCTCTCTCCAGCCCTGGGCCCTCAGCCTGGCCCCCACCCTGCTCAAGCAAGTGTCAGAAAGCTCTCTTAACTCTGCCAGTAAGTGCTCAAAGGCACTCCACTCTGCCAACAAGCCTTCTGTCTGAAGACATTCAGCTTTCTCTCTCTGTTGTGGGCTGGTCACTGTCTGCTGCTGGGCTCCTGGTTCTGCTGCTTCTGCTGCAACTGCTTTGCTGCCACTGTTCTCACCATCTCTCACTGTCTCTGATGTCACAGCTCTCTGTCTCTTGGATCAGGGAGGTAGTCCATTCCTACCTCTGGGATGGCTCATTTCAAGCCTAGTAGGATGGCAGAACTAACCAATCCTCTCATTAGTGTTCCCTACACCTTATTTATATTGCCCATCCCACAAGGATGCCATGTATCATGTCTACATTATTAACAGGCTATCCAATCTCCTTGGTGGGCCACAAGTACCTCATATTTGCATGGTCCTACAGCCTCGGAAACCCTGTACAGGGACTGACTCTACAGGACATAACAACAATAACCCAGTCTTAGTGTGGTGTCATAGGATAAGCATGTCACTGGTAACCTCAAGGTCAGTGGTTCAAACCCACCGGTTGCTCCTCAGAACCCCTATACAGGGTTGCTATGAGTCAGAACTGACTTGATGGCACTTAACAACAACACCCCAGTCAGTGGTGTCCTGGTGTGTAGGACAAGCACTGGACTGCTAACCACAAGGTCAGTGGTTCAAAGCCACCAGCCACTCCTCAAAAATCAACTGTCAGAACCAGCTCTACAGCACTTACTGACAACAACCCAATCAATTGGTTGGAGTTACAAAGACAATAGCTAGAACTAAGGCCATATTAAGTATTTCATAACAATGCATTTAGTAGCCATTATAATATAATCAATTTAAGTAAAAATTCATTTGACACTGAAGCTATGGCCTTTAAATACCCTTCAAACCTGGAATCACCTTTCAACCAAACAATGGACAGGCCTATAGAGTGAACAATAGCTCTTCAAAACACTATTAACATCCAAAGGGCAACAAACCAAACACAGTTTCTGAGACTGTAAATCTTTATGGGAAGAGACAGCCTCATTTTTCTCCAGCCAGACATCTAATCCACAGAGACACCAGGGCTCTTGAAAAGGGCAGCATTGGCCCAAAAGGCAAAGTTCAGAATGCAGGAAGGAGCAGGAACAAAGAAAGAATAGGGAACCCAGGAAGGAAGTGGGAAAGTGCTGTTCCATTGAGGAGAATGCAACTAATGTCAGGAAACAAAATGTTCAGAAATTATTGAATGGAAAATTAATGTGCTTTGTAGATTTTCACCCAAACAGTCAAATGTTCAAAAAAATTTTTATTGACATGTTAAAACTAGTGAGTAATAGTTTGCTGAGAATGAAGACATTTACACAATTTTAATGTATGTCCCTACAGGATCCTTATTAATTACAAAATGAAAACAATAGTACCTTTACAGTGGAGAAAACTGATAGTTACTACGTCAACCAAGTGATGCAAGTTCAACATCACCTCTAATGGGACAAATAGACTATGTTCCTTGATATGATGTACTGTAAAAGACACATTACTTCCAAAATCTTCCTGCCCAAAATGCATCATTTCAATGTAATGTTATGGAAACATTAGACAAACCCAAATTGAAGAACATTGTACCAAATAGTTGACCTGTACTTTTTCTAAATGTCAGGGTCAGGAAAGTAAAAAAACCAAGGAACTATTCCAGATAAAAGAGAGAGATGTCAGAACTTAATGGAATGAGTAATCCTGCATTGATTCTATACAAGAAAGCACATTTTTATAACAATAGGAAAGTGTTATGAAAAGTCTGTAGGTCAGATTACATTGTATCATCTTCCTTTTGATACTTGTACTACAGTTATGTTTGATAATGTCCTTTTGTTGTTGTTGCTGTTGTTATTTCTAGGAAATACTCTGAAATAGTTTAAGAAAGAAATAGAGAGAGATAAAGAGAATGACAAAACATATAAGGTAAATTTTCAACATTTGGGGAGTCTGGGTGAAGATTATACAGAAATTCTGTTACTATTCCTACAACTTTTCTACAAATTTAAAATTAGGTCAAAATTAAAAACCCACGTTTTACTATCAATATCTCATTGAATTTTTATTTAGAGTTGAAAGAGAAAATCTTGTCTTTCTTTTACAAATGAGCGTACAAAGGTATAGAGAACTTCGGGTACTTGATCAGGCTGCCAAGTTAGTAGGTGAAGTAAGATTTGAACCTGAATCACTAAGCTTCAGGTCTAAGGCTCTTGCAGGTCAGTCTGAGACATCAATATTATTCACTGCCTATCTTAGTTATGTCTTGTTGTTGTTGTTGTTATGTGCCATCGAGTCGGTTCCGACCCATAGCGACCCTGTACAGGGTTTCCGAGGGTGTAAATCTTTACGGGAGTAGAAAGCCTCATCTTTCTCCCGCGGAGCAGCTGGTAGTTTCGAACCGCTGACCTTAAGGGTCGCAGCCCGATTCGTAACCACTACGCTACCAGAGCTCCTTAGACATCAATATTATTCACTGCCTGTCTAGAGCTGTTGTAACAGAAATCCTACAAGTTGTTATTATTGTTGTTGTTAGGTGCCTTTGAGTAGGTTCCAATTTATAGCAACCCTCCGCACAACAGAAAGAAACACAGTCCAGTCCTATATCATTCTCATAATTGTTGTTATGTTTGAGTCTATTGCTGCTGCCACTGTTTCAATCAGTCTCATTGGGGTTCTTCTTTTTCCCCTCACCTACCCTTCTCCACCACCACTCGTCTATCAGTTTGTTGTACTGTGGTGGCTTATGAATAGCTGTGATTCTGGAAGCTATGCCACTGGTATTTAAATACCAGCAGGGTCACCCACGGTGGACAGGTTTCAGATGAGCTTCCAGACAAAGACAGACTAGGAAGAAGTAGTGATGAACTACTTCTGAATATTTAGTTACTGAGAACCTTATGAGTAGCAGAGAAACACTGTCAGATATAGTGCCAGAAAACGAGCCCTTCAGGTTGGAAGGCACTCAAAATGTGACTGGGGAAGAGCTGCCTCCTCAAAGTACAGTTGACTGTGATGACATGAATGGAGTAAAGCCTGCGGGACCTTCGTTTGCTGATAGGGCACAACTCAAAATGTAGAGAAACAGCTGTAAACCTCCATTGAAAATTGGAACATGGAATGTACAAAGATTGAATCTGGGAAAATTGGAAGTTGTCAAAAATGAAATGGAACGCATAAACATCGATATCTTGGCATTAGTGAGCTGAAATGGACTGGTATTGGCCATTTTTAATCTGATGACCACATGGTTTACTATGCTGGAAATGACAAATTGTAGAGGAATGGTGTTGCATTCATTGTCAAAAAGAACATATCCAGATCAGTCATGAGGTACAACACTGTCTGTGATAGGATAATATCCATGCGCCTACAGGGAAGCCCAGTTAATGCCACTATTATTCACCGCTATTATTCAAATTTACGCACCAACCACTAGAGCCATTGAGGATAAAATAGAAGAATTCTACCAACTTCTTCAATCTGAAATAATCAAACATGCAATCAGAATGTATTGATCGTTACTGGTGATTGGAATGCAAAGGTTGGGAGCAAAGAGGAAGGATCAGTAGTTGGAAAATATGGCCTTGGTTGATGCTGGAGAACGCATGGTAGAATTCTGAAAAATCAATGATTTGTTCATTTTAAATACCTTCTTTAGACAGCATAAGAGACGACTATACACATGGACCTCACCAGATGGAATACACAGAAATCAAATTGACTATGTCTGCAGAAAGAGATGATGGAAAAGCTCCATATCAAACACGCTATCAACATGTATTGATAATGGCACCTAACAACAACAAACCCTTCTACAGCCCTGATCATTCCCCTTCAGGCTTCTTTTTGGTCTCAAAACTCAGAGAATATTGAAAAGGAACTCTATTTGATTCCCTTCAAGGATGCCCAAACTGCCATTTAGATGTGGTATAAATTGAAGAGAGCAGAATTCTTTAGGGGAATAATACAAGAGATGGAAGCACCACCTTCAGAAGTGTATAGGCCTAGAACAAGGTATGTCAAGAAGTAATACCTTCAGATTTTGATCATTTTGTTTCATAGGGGTCTCTATGATTTTGTAGCAGTGCTTTTTTACTTACCCTCATAAAGTGTTTCATTTGTTTGTTAGGTGCTGTTGAGTTGACTATGACTCATAGACACCCTGTTGTTGTTGTTAAATACCATCGAGTTGGTTCTGGTTCATAGCGACTCGGTATAGGGTGTCCAAGGAGTGGTTGATCCACTTGAACCACTGACCGTGCAGTTCAAACTTACCTTGTAGCCAGCGCATTAACCCACAGTGCCACACCAGGATTCCCATAGTGACCCTACACACAACAAAATTAAACCCTGCCTATTCCCGCGCCATACTCTACAAAGGCTTGACAAGAAGCCTATTTCACTTGGCAAATTCTAGAACCCCTTATAGGTAATCCAATCAGTTATAGACTGATGCTCTTTAACTTCGTAGAGGTCTTTTGCAGAAGATTTCCTCAAAGCAAATACATTATTTAAGTTTTTTGACTACTGTTTTCATGAGCATTGATTGTAGATCCAAGTAAAATGAAATCCTTGACTTTTCTCCATTTATCATGCTGTTGCTTATTGGTCCAGTAGTGATTTTTTTCTTTTTACATTGAGTTGTAGGAATCCATACTGAAAGCTATATTCTTTCATTTTCATCAGCAAGTGCCTCAAGTTCTCCTGGTTTTCAGCAAACAAGATTGTGTCATCTGTATATTGCTTATCACAAGTTGTTAATGAGCCTTCCTCCAATCCTAATGTTGAATTCTTCTTCATATCTAGCTTCTTGGATTATTTGCTCAGCATTTAGATAGAATGAGTATGATCAAAATATCCAACCTTGACCCACATCTTCCTTGATGACGTGAAACCATGCAGTATCTGTTCTATGTACAGGTTCCACATTAGCACAATGAAGTTTTCTGGAATTTCCATTCTTCACAATACTATCCATTATTTGTTATGATCCACACGGTTGAATGCCTTTGCATAGTCAATGAAACAAGTAAATGTCTTTCTGGTATTCTCTGCTTTCAACCAAGATCCATTTGATTTCAGCAATGATATCTTGTTTCATGTCCTCTCCTGAATCTGGCTTGAGTTCTGGCAGCTCCCTACAGGGGATAAAATTATGAAGATTTCTTAGCCTTAACCAAACACCTTGAAGGGAACGAGTCACTGAACTTGGAGGTTCCAGACCATAGTCTTGGGGGACATCACGATCAATTAACATAATATGGCTCACGAAGTTCTAATTCTACTTTGGCAACTAGTAAATTACCAAGGGTCTAAGACACAACAATTGGTTCCTCCCTGTCCAGAGCAAAAAAATAGTGAAGTAAACCAAAGATGTATGAAAACAAATCGTCCAAAAGACTAATGAACCACTTGCCAACCTCAGCCTCCATGACCCAGAGATAAGAACTAGATGTTATCTGGCTACCACTCTAGATAGCTCTGAAGGAATCACAATAGGAGGTCCTGGTTAGAATGGGAGAAATATGTGAAACAAAATTCAAAATAATAGGACAAAGCAAGACCAGACTTACTACTGGTAAGAACCAAGCTTATAGAGACCGGTGGAACCTCTGAGACCACGGCCCTTAAGCACTCTTCAGGCCTGGAACTGAACTCCACCAGTGCTTAAATTTCAGTCAAACATAGGTTGGTAAGGTGAACAATAACACCAGAGAGGTATGTACTCCTTAGAACAATCAACCATAGATAAACCAGGGATAAAGCTCAGAAAGCAGGAAGAGACAGGAAAGAAGAATGAAAGGAAGTTGTAAACACAGGGAGGAAGGGAAAAGAGTGTTGTTATATTTTGGGGATTATAATTATTGTCATCACAAAATGTGTATGACTTGTTGAATGGAAAACCAATTTACTCTGTAAAATTTCACCCAAATCGCTCTCTCATACACACACACACACACACACACACACACACACACACAAAGTTGAAGGAGAAAAGAGAAAATTGAACTTTGTTTGAGGTCTTGGCTGTGGTGTGTATGTATGTGGTGGGGCGTGGTGTCCCACTACAGAAACAAGTAAACCTCTGACCAAAATTTAATCTAGTCATACACTGGCTTCTTTTATATATTTGTTGTTGTTAAGTGCCGTTGAGTCAGTTCTGACTCATAGCAACCCTGTATAAAGTTTCCAAGGAGTAGTTGATGGGCAAACCTGTATAGAGTTTCCAAGACTGCAAATCTTTGCAGGAACAGAAGGTCTCATCTTCCTCCTACTGAGTGGCTAGTGGACTTGAACTATCAACCTTGAGGTTCACAGTTCAAAGATTATCCTATCCTATATATATGGAGCTCTGGTAGCATAGTGGTTACGAATCGGGCTGCTAACCTCAAGGTCGGCAGTTTGAAACTACCAGCTGTTCTGTGGGAGAAAGATGAGGTTTCTGCTCCTATAAAGATTTACAGCCTTGGGAAACCTGTGCAGGGTCACTATGAGTCAGAACTGACTCCACGGTACCAAACAACAACAACATATACATGTTGTGAGTGGGTTCCAACCCATAGAGACTCTGTATAGGGTTTCCGTCCCCCTGCTCAGTAGAATCTGACCTGGCAGGGGAGCCCTTGGGGGCAGCTGCATGGGCCAGGACTGGGTGGGTGGTGGGTGCAGGAGCGGAGCCCCCAGCTGGGGCTGTCCCAGGCTCTGGTGTGGAAGGGGCAACAGAGCTGGGGCCCCTGGAGGCTAGAGGTGGTGCAGGGAGGCCTGGGGTGGGGGCACCCCACTCTGGGGCAGTGGGGGTTCAGGAGGAGGCTCAGAAGCTGGGGGTTGGCCCCAGAATTCTGGGCCCGAAAGATTAGGCCAGGTGGAGGTGGTCCAGGAGCTGCTCCAGGAGGGCCCTGGGGGACCCCTGGGGGTGGTTGGGCAGCACCTTGGGGTTGCGGGGTGGGGTGGGGTGTGCAGAGCTGGAGCAGATGCTGTGCAGGTCTTGCCTGCTCCTCCAGGATTGGGCCCAGTCCTGGGGGTGCCTGCTGTCCCCCCATCCCTCGTTGCTGCTGTCCCAGCTTCTGCTGCTAGACCTGCTTGTGGTTGGTGATGACCTGCCAGATGCCGTTGATAAAGCTGCTCTGGTCATAGGGGATCTTCTTCTTGGATGAGTACAGGAGCATCAGCACACGCACCTCGCACCGGGCCATGTGGGGGAAGTGCACACAGCCCGCTAAGCCATTACCCATGATGCCGTAGAGGCCTTTAAGGGACTCCAGGTTCTTATTGGTGAAGTGGAACTGGACCATCCTTGAGTTCCGGAACAAAGGGCCCAGGGTGGTCAGAAGCTGCTGGGGGATGAGTTGCATGATCAGTTTCTGTGGCCATTGCTCCACCATATATATATATACATATATATGTGTGTGTGTGTGTGTGTGTGTTGTTGTTGGTAAGTGCCGTTAAGTCGGTTCCGACCCATAGTGACCCTGTATAGGGTTTCCAAGGAGCAGCTGGTGAGCTTGAACCACTGGCCTTGCAGTTTAAACGACTTTGCAGTCTGACTCATTAGCTCACAGCACCACACCAGGACTCCATGTAGAAATGATTAGGGCCCTTTTGTTGTTGTTGTTGGTGGTGGTGGTCTCATCAAGTTGGTTCTGACTCATAGCAACCTTTCAATTAGCAGTCCAGGATACTACAGTGCCACGCCAGGATGGCAAGGAGCCAGTGTACAGCAGAGACTGGCAATGTTGCACATGATCAGTGAAATTTGTTACTAAAATGGTACATATAAAGAATGTTGAAGTGTCCAATATATGTTTACAATAGTAAAAAATTATATATATATATATAGTGTTGTTACTGTTGAGTCAGTTCCAGCTCATAGCGAGGGTTTTCGAGGAACAATTGGTGAGCTTAAACCATATATGGTTTAACAACAACAACAAAGGGGCCCGAATCATTTCTGCCTCAAGGTCTTTGCATGTTGTCCCTTTGCCTGAAACACAATGTACACACACAGATCTTCACTGCTTTCCACTTTTCGCCTGCTGAAGATTTAGACACCTAAGTCTTAGTTTAAAAGTTAATTCCTCAGTAAGGCTTTGCCTAATCCCCAAGACTAGGCTGAGCCCCAAGATCATACACCCCTACAGACCTCTTTCCCTTAATCACTATAATTATTTATTCACTGTTATCCTACTCTGCTAGTACCTTGAAGTTTCAAGACCTTGTTTATTCATCTGCTTGTCTTATTGATGCCCACATTTTCCCAGTCCTTGGCACAATGCTGGTCACACAGTGAAACTGGAATATTATTTTGGAAGGAAACTTGGTTGTAGTTCATGAAGAAAAGTGGTTTACGGGTACACGTCGCCCCCTGCTGGACACTGTCGAGTATCAGAGACACAAGACATCCTCTGAGTTGGGAAGAAAAATAGAAGTGTTTCTTACCTGAGGAGTTTAGGAAACTCCCAGATTATCCCCAGTACAATGATGTCTGTGACAGGATAATATCCATATGCTTACAAGAAAGACCAGTTAGGTAGCCTTTTCATTGCCAGGCAACCGGGCCAGTGGTCTGGTGCCGGCAAGGGTCCTAGAGGGCAGAACTCGTTGCAATTTTGTCATTCCAACGGCTTTGTGACTTGCGAGAAGGGATCTAGGATGTGGCCATAGCGGGGAACCTAAAAAGGTTCCCCAGGTGGAAAATGCATTTGTGATTGAAAAGAAAGAGAAAGGGGGTGGATGCTCCTGGACATACTTACCTAAGCCGAAGGAAGGGAACCTGACTCTCAAGATAGCGGACTTTGGCCTGGCACATGTCTTTTCCCCAGATGGCAGCTGACTCTATAATCACCAGGTGGCCATCAAATGGTACCGAGCCCCTGAGCTCCTGTATGGTGCCTGGCAGTATGACCAGGGTGTCAACCTGTGGGCGGTGAGATGCATCATGGGAGAACTATTGAATGGATCTCCCCATTTCCCTGGAGAGAAGGACATTGAACGGCTTTGTTGTGTGCTTTGAGTCTTGGGCACCCCAGCCCTCAAGTCTGACCGGAGATCACTGAGCTGCCCGACTACAAGATCTCCTTTAAGGACCAGGCACCCAAGCTCCTGGAAGAGGTGTTGTCTGATGCTTCTCCCCAAGCCTTGGATCTGCTCAGTTTCTGTTCCACCCTCCTCATCAGCGCATCATGGCCTCCCAGGCCCTTCTGCACCAATACTTCTTCACAGCCCCCCTGCCTGCCCATCCTTCAGAGCTTCCAATTCCCCAGCACCCAGGGGGCCTTGTTTCCAAGGCCCACCCAGGACCCCCCCCCCCCCATGTTCATGACTTCCATGTGGACTGGCCTCTTGAGGAGTTGCTGCTGAACCTGGAGCTGATTCAGCCCTTTATCCTAGAGGGCTGAGACCCTGGCCTAGTTCCTGCCTGGCCCCCATGGCCATCCAGCCTTCAAGTTCCTCCACCTACAACCTAATATGACCTCCCAAGATCTGCCAGCACCACCTGGGCCCTTCCATACTTTGCCTGCTCCCACCAGGGTCTTACTTCGGTCAAGGAGTTAAGTAAGACATGCAACCCCAGCAGAGAAGGAGACTCACAGCTTGTGCCCAACTGGCCTCACATTATTCATCAGAGACAGCACTGCTGCCACCCAGTGACCATTGGGCATCAGCTGCACCCACCTTTGCTCCAGGTCCAGGGTTGCTGCCTTCTTATGCCAGCCTCTGGGTAAAGTGCAGAGTGTAAAATGTTCTCACAATGGAACTCAAGTGAGAAGAAAGGTTTGTTTCCTTTTCTTTCTCAGTGATATTAAAGTATAGTATTTGAGATTTAAAAAAAAGAAGAAGAAGAAAGACCAGTTAATACTATTATTAAATCTATGTGTTGTTGTTAAGTGCCGTCGAGTCGGTTCCGACCCATAGCGACCCTGTACATGGTTTCCGAGGCTGTAAATCTTTACGGGAGCAGAAAGCCTTATCTTTCTCCTACGGAGCGGCTGATAGTTTCGAACTGCTGACCTTAAAGCTTGCAGCCCGATTCGTAACCACTATGCTACTAGCCACTAAAGCCAATGATGATGAATTTGAAACTTTGACAAAATCTCCCAACTTTTTCAGTCTGAACTTGATTAAAGATGCAGTCAAGATGCATTGGTAATTACTGGTGACTGGATTGATAAATGAAAAATATGACCTTGGTGATAGAAATTATTCTGAAGATTGCATGATAGAATTCTGCAAGATCACTGACTTATTTGTTGTGAAAACCTGTTTTTAATTACATAAATGGGAACTATATGCAGAGGCGTCAGTAGATGTAATACACAGGAATCAAATTGATTACAACTGTGGAAAGAGATGGTGGAAAAACTCAATGTCATCAGACAAAACAAGGCCAGGGGCTGACCATGGAACAATTGCTTATATGCAAGTTCAGGCTGAAGCTGAAGAAAATTAAAACAAATTTACAAAGCCAAAATATGACCTTGAGTATATCCCACCTGAATTTAGAGACCATCTCAAGAAAGATTTGTTACATGAGACATTAATAACCAAAGACCAAATGAAAATTGTTGGATGACATCAAAACATCATACCTATAGAAAGTAAAAAGGCATTAAAAGACAGGAAATTCTTTATGGATATCAGAAGAGAATCTGAAACTTGCTCATGATCATGGTGGTGGTGGTGTGCGGTAGAGTTGGTTCTGACTCATAGCGAATCTGTATAGGGGTTTCCAAAACTGTAATTCTTTACAGGAACAGAAAACTTCATCTTTCTCCCGTGGAACAACTGGTAGTTCTGAACTGCTGACCATTAGGTTTGCAGCCCAACTCATGAAAGTAAAACAACTGAAAGAAATTATGAACTTAAAAGGCTTAATAGAAAATTTCAAAGGGCAACTCAAGAAGACAAAGTCAAGTGTTATGATGAAATGTGCAAAGACTTGGAGTTAGAAAACCAAAAGGGAAGCGCATGCTCAGCATTTCTCAAGCTGAAAGAACTGAAGAAAAAAATTAAGCTCTGGGTTGCAATATTGAAAGATTTTTATGGGCAAGACATTGAATGATGCAGGAAGAATCAAAAGAAGATGTAAGAACTACAGAGCCACTGTACCAAAAAGATTGATCCATGCTCAACCATTTCAAGATACAGTAAGTATATGAACTTCCAACAAGATGGCAGACTAGGCAAACATACTGCATGGATCCACTACAACAAATATATGAAAGACCAAATAAATTGAACACAGATGAAAATTCTGTCACCCTGAACTTCAGAAGAAAGTTTAGAGAGGTGGATGGCGTGCTTTCTGGGAGGAGAAGCTGAGCAGGGATGGCAAGAGAGGGAGACTAACTGGTGAACAGCTGGCCAGACACAGCTCCACCTTTTTGTGAGCATCTTTAGCAGCTGG
>NW_006408565.1:10997283-11013074 GCF_000296735.1 Chrysochloris asiatica | reverse complement strand
ATTTACACAGGCACCAGAAAAGTGCCATTTCTCTCCCCTCCCCCCCCTCCTGGTGACCAGAAGTGTGGCCATCTCCCACCCTCATCCACTCCCAGCACAGACCCTGCTCTCTGGGAGTTCGGATCCGTGTGGTTGGGAACCATAACAGTGTGTGTTGGGGGCTGGTTGCACCACTTTGGTGTGCCTCATTGGTGCCTAGACTCAGGTGGGCTCAACTCCAGACCTACAAATCCTGAAGAGCCATCAGACCAACGTTTAACCAGTCAGCCTATCCCCAGCTTCCCTGTGGTCCTAACAGACACTGAAACCACCTCCATCAAGGGTCCCCACAAATTTCCAAATTGAGTGCCCTGAACCTATATAACACAGAGGCCAATAGCAACTCCATCTAGGGTCAGGAACTCTGTGGTCACATCCCTTACATAACCACCTCTGTGAGCTCCTGGAATTGCAGGAGCCCATCAGAGATTTCTCCCCTCCAGATCCAGCAATGGCATTGTTTGCTTTTATAACAACCCCACAATGCCCCAGAGACAACAGAGGATTTAAGCTGATAAGAAGAAATGAGAGAATGGCTCAAACAAATGACTAAGACACACAGCCAGAAAACATTTCTGGGTAATGGAAATAACTGAAAAAACTTCAAAAGAATGTTAATTAGATACCTTCAAAGGATCGATAGAAAGACCCAGGTAAGCAAGGAGACACAATAAAAACTTTAGAAGAATTCAGGAAAATACTACAAAAACAAATAGACACAATAAATGCAAATTTTGAAACAGTACAAAACCTGCAGTTAGAAATCCTAAGAGTAACACTAAGATCTCAGAAATGGACAATACATTGAAAGGGCAAAGGAGTAGATGCAAAGCAAATGGAAATCTGAATTAGTGAACTTGAAGATAAATCTCTTAATACTAATATGCTAGAAGAACAGTAAGAAAAAAAGAATGAAAAAAATCTTAAGAAATCCTAAGGAATAGATGTGAAGTAAATGGAAATCTGAATTAGTGAGCTTGAAGATAAATCTCTTAATACTAATATGCTAGAAGAACAGTAAGAAAAAAAGAATGAAAAAATCATAAGAAATCCTAAGCGTTATCACCATGAAGAGGAACAACTTACAGGTGATCAGAATTCCAGAATAGGAAGAGACAAGCACAGAGAAAATTGTTGAAGAGACGTAGAAATAAAATTTTCCTGAAACCATGAAAGTCGAGAAGATAAGCATACAAAAAGCTGAATGAACCCCAAATAGGAAAGATCCCAAAAGAAAATCATGAAGACATATCATAAAAAAATTTTCCAAAAAAAAAAAAAAACAAGGAAAGAATCCTGAGAGCAATTTGGGAAAAATGAAAATTTACCTACAGAGGAAAACCTATAAGACTAAACTCTGATTTCTCAGCAGAAATCATGCAGGCAAGAAGGCAATGGGATGATATATACAAAAATCTTAAAGGAACAAAATACCAACCAAGAATCATATATCCAGCAAAGCTGTCCCTCAAATACAATGGCGAAATTAGGACATTTCCTGATAAATAGAAATTAAAGGAATTCTTAATGACTAGACCAACTTTACAAAAAAAAAATGCTACAGGGTGTTCTTTGGACTGAGAACCAACAACCACAGACAACAGCCTGAGATTACCATACATGACAACATCACCCAGAACTCAAACCAGATACAGAAATATTTAAAATAAAACAAATCTACAGAACTGAAAATACGGGAAAAGATATTTCAATGTATAACGAAGTTAACTACAAAGCAAAAAGAGGAAATAGTGTAAATAAAAAACTTCTAAATGGCAAGAAAGTCAGGTAGATTTCAAAATAAAACACTATTTTAAGCAGGGAAAAAATCAATAAATTATAGAGTAGCCACAAAGAAAAATAATACACCTATGCATCAAAATTTAAAAAGAGAAAAATCAGAAAGATTTAGTAAACGTTAACACAACAGAAATGAAAATTAAAATAAAATGAATTCAGCATAGAAAATCATGTAGAACAAGGCATCTACAGCACCACATACACAAAAACACAAAAAAAGGACATCAATTCACACCTATTGATAATTACACTGAATGTATATGGATTAAATGTACTAGTCAAGAGACATAAAAAGCAGAATGGTTAAGAAAATAGCATCCTTCAATATGCTGTCTACAAGCAACATATCAAGAAGATGGAAGACAGTCTAAAAGCCCATCAACAGAATAGTTAAACAAACTTTGGTACATACACACAATGGAATACTACAAAATGTTGAAAAAATGAATCTGTGAAACAGTTCACAAATAGTAGAACCTGGAGGAAAGACATTATGCTGAGTGAAATCAGTCAATCACAAAAGGACAAACGTTGTATGAGACCAATGTTGTAAAAAGCTAAAAAAAAAAAATTTTCTTCATAAACAATCTACGATGGTTACCCAGTGGGACAGGGGGGAGGGAGGGAAAATTATTCATGGGCTAGACATATGTTAATGTCAACAACAGGGCAGACAACATACAAAAAGAGGAAGGTTAACAGAGGAAAGATGAACGTAGTAGGAGACACAGGGAGGAATGCAATAGTTAAAATGAATCCAGGAAACTGTCAACTGTTAGTATATGAAGGGGATTTCAACTGTGCAATGAAGCAAAGCATATGATTCGCTGAATGTAAAACTGATGATCTGTTCTGCAAACCTTCACTCAATTCACACAAAAAAGCTTAAAAAAAAAAGAGGTAGCATATGATCAAGAACCTATTGTAAAGAAGGAAGAAATCTAAGCTGCACTGAAGGCATTGACGAAAAGCAAGTCTTCAGTAATTGACAGAATACTAACTGAAATGCTTCAACAAACTGATGCCTCACTACAGGCAATAAATGACATCATGATAAATAGAGAAAAGATTGAAGTTGTAAAAGACGTCATTTTTTTTTTAATCCACTATCAACATTCATGGAAGCAGCAGTCAAGAAATCAAACTACATATTTCATTAGGCAAATCTGATGCACACAATTTAATGTGGTGAAGAACAAAGATGTCACTTTGAGGACCAAGGTGTGCCTAACCCGAGCAATGGTATTTTCAATCACCTCACATTCATGTGAAAATTGGACAATGAATAAGGAAGTCCATAGGAGAATTGTCGGATTAAAAAATATTGGAAGTGCCATGGATTGCCAGAAGAACAAAAAATCTATCCCGGAAGAAGTACAACCAGAATGTTCCTTAGAAGCAAGAATGGAGAGACTTCATCTCTCATACTTTGCTCAGTTTCACAAGAAGGGCAACATGCAAGGTAAAAGGGTCAGGAAAAAAGAGCAAGACCCCCAATGAGATGGATTGATACAGTGGCAGCAACAATGGACTCAAGTATAAGGATTGTGAAGATGGTGCAGGTCAAGCAGTGTTTCATTCTATTGTGCATAGATAGAGTCTCTATGAGCAGGAACAGATTGAAGAGCACATAAAACAGTGCAAAAACCAAACAAGCAAAAAAGGTTGTTTCATTAGGTGCCATGGAGTCGGTTCTAAAAATATTTCTTCAAAATCAAACAGCCCTTTTATCAAAAAATATATATCAATATGTGAAGCTATTGTTTCTTGGTATATCTTCCGTCTAGAGCATAGGCGGTGTTTTCATCTGTCAGACCCTTCCCGCAAAGAATTCTGATGCAGTGAGTTACACCAGATCAAAAATGAAAGTTTGGGTATCCTTGAGGAATTCAGATGGTGTTCCT
The DNA here is from genome assembly GCF_000296735.1 of Chrysochloris asiatica. NCBI lineage: Eukaryota > Metazoa > Chordata > Mammalia > Afrosoricida > Chrysochloridae > Chrysochloris > Chrysochloris asiatica. The sequence continues at coordinate 11,009,331 of NW_006408565.1, read as the reverse complement.
TTTCATTGTTCTCTGAGTTTAGGGAGAACAAAACAAAGTCTAATGTAGCAAGATCAGGACTGTAGGGTGGGTGGATAAGGTTAAAATTCTCAATTCTTGTAAAATAACCCTTGCTATCCTCAAAGAATGAGAAGGAACATTTTTGTGGTGGGGAAAAAAATCCTCATCCTGGTGTGGCACTATGGACCTTGCACTGGACCACAAGGTCATTTTGAGCCACAAGGTTGGCGGTTCAAACCCACCAGCAGCTCCCTGGAAACCCTATACAGGGTCCCCATGAGTCAGAAATGACTCGATAGCACACAACAACAACAACAATGAGACTAAGACAAGTATGTTAAGATAGAATTTGTCTGCAGCCTCCACTGATCTGAGGCATGTTTAAACATGTTTTGGAATAAATCCATGCATGTATGAACTAGAACCCTAATAGCATACCCTTTCTATAATGTAACCTAGTAGTTAGGAGTACTGACTGTGATGTTGGGCAGACCTGGTATCTCACTTCCTGACAGAGTTACCTGAACAGATCAGTAAACATCAACACAACAGAAATGAAAATTAAAATAAAACCCACAAACAAAATGAATTCAGCACAGAAAATTTTGCAGAACAAGGAATCTACAGCACCACATACACAAAAACACAGGAAAATGACAACAATCAATTCACACCTACTGATAATTAATTACACTGAAAGTAAATGTGCTGCACAAGACCTTTTTAAAGTGTTGAAGAGCAAAGATGTCAGTTTGAGGGCTAAGATGTGCCTGACCCAAGCAATGGTATTTTAAATAACTTCATGTGCATGTAAGGCGCTCTGGTAGTGTAGTGGTTACAAGTCGGGCTGCCAACCTCAAGGTCAGCAGTTCAAAACTACCAGCAGTTCCACAGGAGAAAGAGGTGCTCTGCTCCAGTAAAGATTTACAGCCTCAGAAACCCTGTGCAGGGTTGCTATGAGTCGGAACCGACTCCACAACAATATTATGCACTGGACTGCAAACTCGTTTGAGCTGCAAGGTCAGCAGTTCAAGCTCACCAGCCACTCCTCGGAAACCCTATACAGGATCGTGATGAATCGAACTGACTCAATGGCACTTAACAACATAAGCCTGACACAAAGCAAAAGTCAACAGATGCTATTCTCACTTCTTTCTGTAAAAGAGGGAAGTTGAGAGCACTTCAGTATCTTTTGTTCTGTCTTCTTCATGCTGTCAACCATCACAGATGCAGAAATTAGGCCTCAGAGACCATAGGAAGAAATTTGCCCAAGCTCACACAGTGAGTTAGTGACTAGAGAGTCAGGAGCAAAATCCAGAATTTTTTACTATGTCAATCTAGCCATACCAGGCCATTCTTACCATACCATACCAGGTCTAATGCAATACCACCTTCTCTGTGAAGCCTTCTATAATGTACACCACATGTCAGCTTTAGATGCTCCCATAATATAGTATATTGTTGTTGTTAAGTGGAAACCCTGTATAGGGTTTCCAAGGAGCAGCTGGTGAGCTTGAACCACCAACCTTATATATGTGTGTGTGTGTGTGTGTGTGTGTGTGTATATATATCTTGTTTTTAAGTGCCATCGAGTCAATTCTGACTCTTAGCAACCCTGTATAGGGTTTCCAAGGAGCAGCTGGTGAACTTGAACCACCGACCTTGCAGTTCAAACGACTTTGCAGTCTGACACATTATCCCACAGCCCACAGTGCCACACCAGGACTATATATATGTTGTTATGTGCCGTGCAGTCGGTTCCGACTCATAGCGACCCTGTACAGGGTTTCCAAGGCTGTAAATCTTTACGGGAGCAGAACGCCTCATCTTTCTCCCACCGAACCGCTGGTAGTTTCGAACTGCTGACCTTGTGGTTCACAGCCCGATTCGTAACCACTACGCTACCAGAGCTCCTTCCATATATATGTTGTTGTTGTTCTTATTGTGTGCCGTGAAGTCGGTTCCAACTCATAGCAACCCTGTACAGGGTTTCCAAGGCTGTAAATCTTTACGGGAGCAGAAAGCCTCATCTTTCTCCTGCGGAGCAGCTGGTAGTTTCGAACTGCTGACCTGGTGGTTCACAGCCCAATTCGTAACCACTACGCTACCAGAGCTTATATATATATGTATATGTATATATACACATATATATATATATAGTTGTAAATATATATATATACATATATATACAGTTGTAAATATATATATTATATATATATATATATATATAGTTGTGACCAAAACACAATCTGAGGTATTTGTCTAGTTATGTTTTCTCCACTCATTTCCCCCCCTACTGAACAGACAGGGAAACCAAAGTTCAGAAATTTATAGTGAACATGAACTACATGCCCTGATTGAAAGAAGTTTAACAGTAAACCAGAAACCTATATCTCTAATTCTTGTAATTTGCGTTATGGGATCTTGAACAATTCACTTGGATTTTAGGTCATATTTCCACACTTACTAAATAGAATGATGGAACAACAAGGTCTGAAGATAACTAACTTCTAAGGTCTATTCCAACGCAAGGTGTATTGAATACAAACTGTGTTGATTCCAGAGTCAGCCTGCCAAGGTTTGAATCGCAATTCTATCACTTATGTTGTGACTTTGACTAACTTACTTAACCTCTTTGTGCTTCATCTGTAAAATGGAAATAATAACCACGCCTAACTCATACTTGTTGTGATCAATAAATGAAATAATTTTGCATTTTAGCACATAGTGAATCTTCAAACAAAAAGTCGCCATAATCATTCTTTCCCATTCCTAATATTCTAGTTTCACAATCTCAGAATCCTGAAAAGACATCTCTAACTTAATGTCCTTAAAGCAAGCTTAGTGTCTTTCTTCATTCTGCTAGGGGTTAACAAAGCAGTGATGAAGAGCATGATTTTAAAGTCTCAAACAGGGCAACAATCTATAGATTAGAAGAAAATATTTATCAACCATATATGCAAAAGGATCTACTATCCAAACAATGTAAAACTCTGGGGAAACGAGGGCAAGTAGCAAAGAGATGATGTAAATTTCTACAATGTAACAACAAAAAATCTAACAACCCAATCAAAAAACAGTCAGAGGAAACGAACAGACATTTTACCTAAGAGGACAGTCAAATGGCCACCAAACACCTGAAGAGGTGCTCAGCTCAGAGTCATTAGCCATCAGAGAGTTACAAATCAAAACCAAAAGACACCACTTCAACCCACTAGAATGACAATGATTTAAAACAGAAAACAACAGGTATTGGTGAGATTTTTTTTCACTCATTACTTGTGGGAATATAAAATGGTCAAACACTGTGGAGAACAGTTTAGCTTTTCCTCCAAAAGTTGAATATAGAGCTGCCATATGACCCAGCAATTCCAATCCTAGGTATATATCCAAATGAAGTGAAAGCAGAAACGCAAACAAAGTATAGTATATCATCGTTCATTGTAACCACTTTTCACAATAACCAAAAGGTATAAACAACCTAAATATCCAGCAGATAAATGGGTAAACAAAATGTGGTGCACACATGCAATGGATTATTACTCAGTCATGTAGAAAAATGAAGTCCTGATGCATGTCACCACATGAATGAACCTTGGCAATATTTTGTTGAGTAAAATAAGTCAGTTGCAAAAGGACAGATGCTGCATGATCTCACTTTTATAAGATAAACAAATATATCGAAAACAGATTATCAGTGGTTACCATTAAAGGGAAGGGGGGAATTTTGCTTAGGGGCATTGAGTTTATGTCAATAGTAGTAAAATAATTCTGAAGAGAATAGTAATAATGGTCACACAGCTTAAATGTAATTAATGTCTTTAAGTTTTACATGTAGCGACAGTTGAATTGACATTTTGGTGTGTATATTTTCACCACAATAAAAAAGAAAGAAAGAAAGGCATCCCAGGATAGTACAAATAATTAAATGCCAGGTTAATAGTCAAAAAGTTGGTGGTTTGAACCCACTTGGAGTCACCTTGCTTCCCAGGGGTCAGAGCTTCAAAAATCCAAGGAAGCAGGTTTACTCTGCACACACGGGGTTACCATAAGCTGGAATCAACTTCACGGGAAGTAACAACAACAAAAAAGCACCTAAAACAATAGCACCTTCAGCTTTGTAAGGCCCAGAAAATTTCCTTCCCATGCATCCATTCTTAGGTAGTTCCTTGAGGATGTACTTCACAAGAATGACCCAAGAAAGAGATAGACACGGATAAGGGAAACAGTCTCTCACCAGGAGAGTAATAGAGGACCAGGGTGACAGTTGTGAAAATAAGCTTGGAAAGCCACCAGAAGAATGGAGGACCTCAGGAAAGAGACTGTGATAAATGGAAGCTTAGTAGAGCCCTGGTGTAGTGCTGTAGGGTAAGCATTGGACTGCTAACCAAAAGATCAGTGGTTCAAACCCACCAGCTGCTCCTTGGAAATCCTAAGCAGGGTCGCTAGAGTCAGTACTGACTCTACGGCACTTAACAAATAGAAAAGATGATGTTTGAAAATAATTGAGGCTATTTCAGTGACGGATCATTCAGGGCAGAGAAAAATGTGGTTAAGAGAGTCCAAGGAAAATAAAATGCAGTGAAAGAAAGCAACTGACCTAATAAGGAGCTCTGAGGATGCTGCAGGATAAGCACTGGACTGCTAACCACAAGGTCAGTGTTTCAAACCCACAAGTCACTCCAAGGGAGAAAGATGAGGCTATCTACTCCCATAAAGATTTACAGTCTCAGAAACCCTATGTAGGGTGGCTCTGAATCAGAACAGATTCAATGGCAGTGGGTTCAACTAATTGGCAAAACAGCAAACATTTCCATAATCGTAAAACTGTAAACATTGGTTATCAATTTAGTTGAAAATGATGATTTAACTGTACTGAGAGGAAGAGGAAGGGGGAGGTAAGGGAGGTAAGTCTTCAGCCAGCATAGCAGAAAATCAATAGATCATGTCTAAAACTGATAAATCAAAGAATAGACATGCATGTGTATTATTTAGAGATATGGAAATACCCACCAGATGAAATGGCTCAATGAGTGTTTGCCTCATGGGATTGGAGGGGGTAGGGTAGCCAGAGAACTGTTGTTTTTCATTATAATTCTTTCAATACAAATTGATTTTTTAAAACCACATGCATTAATTACTTTAACTGTTCAAAAAAAAGAACAAAAAGAAGAATATTTGAGCTAGACCTAGGATCCATCCCTTTTGAACTTTGTGAGCTATGCAAGTCACTTAACTCCCTTGAGTCTTGAATTCCTTGCCAGTAAAATGGGGATTATAGTAAAAAGGTTGAGGACCAAAAGAGACAATAAACATCATGCACTAAGTGCGTGCCTGTCATGTAATCAGCACTCAGTAAATAGTAACTGCAGAAACAGAGAAGAGTAGGTTAAAGACCTGAGTTAAAGTAGTGGTGGTGGTAATGTGCCATGGAGTCGGTTCCGACTCATAACGACCCTGTAGAGGTAGTTTCAAACTGCTGACCTTGAGGTTAGCAGCCCAACTTGTAATCACTATGCTACCAGATCTCCTGGGTTAAAGTAGCATTTTAGAAAGAACAGCATTTAGTTTTATGGTCTGACTCCTGCTCCACGGTACATGATAACTATTGAACACATGCAAACAGACATCAGGTAAATGACAATTGGATGAGTTGTGACCCACAAACCAAACAAGAGTCACAGAATCACTGCAAGGGTCAGCAGCCATGAGGGAGTCTTATGATCGGGTACCGTGAGTTCCAGTGCCAGCAGACACCTGGTGCGTTAGTCCCTGACAGTGGGCTCTAGCAGGATTCATTTTCTCCTCCTGCCTTTACCTTGTGGGGGATGTGTCAGAAGGAAAAGATTTAGAGGCTGTCAGGGTGAGGGTCAGAGATCAGCTGGGGTCAGGAAGTCCATTTCATGAGGTCACTCTCCTCTCCTTTCAATCTAATGAAGCCATTATTGGTGAAAGCAAGTGCCTGGCGTCTTGCTCTGTGAAGCAGGGCCAGCATGGGGAGCAGGACTGAAAGAAGAAAGGGACTCCCTTGGCTTACCCTCCTTCAGCCAATTCAACAGGCCTGAGAGGTGAGAGGTGGCATGATTCTGCTTAATGTAGGAAACATCTAGTCTCTGGAGTGGGATGAGGATGACAGCATGGGGCAAAAACAGATTTTTTTTTGGTGTAATTAGGAATGGGGTCTCTCACACACACACACTTACACACAAATCATGTTGCTTTAGAATGTCAGCAATGGAAGACATATTTGTCTCATGACTAATCCAAATAGCTTATTTTATACTTAAAAGAAAATGGACATCTGCTAACAAAGTACCTTTTTGAGATCACAGAACAAATTAGTGAGCTGGAACTATATATGTATACTACACATTTTACTTATTTGTGTATTGTCTGTTCCTCTCCTCTAGAATGTAAGTTCTATGAGGGCAGGAATTTTTATTGGTTTTGTTCACTGATGTCACCCAGCGCTTTGAGTGCTGCCTGGCTCATAATGTTGCTGTTGTTAAGTGCCGTTGAGGTGGTTCCCACTCAAAATGACCCTGTATAGGGTTTCTGAGGAGCAGATGATGAGTTTGAACTGCCGACCTTGTGGTTCTCAGTCCAGTGACTACACTACACACGTCATAGTCTCTTCTTGGTGAATCACAAAATACATTGTCATACTATAGATGGTGGTTATATGCCGTGGACTTGGTTCTGACTCATAGCGACTCTGTTTTGAAAAACCCTGAATAACAGTTTCCAAGTGATTTGTTTATAGAATTATTTTATTAATGTTTTTGTTGTCATTGTTGTTGTTTAGTAGTGGTGAGTTGGTTCTGACTATAGTAACCCTAGATAGGGTTTCCAAGGAGTTGCTGGTGGGTTTGAACTATTGGCCATTTGGTTAGCAGTCTAGTGCTTACCCTACAATGCCACACCAGGATCCCTTTTTAATGGTGGTGGTGGTGTTATTGTTAAGTGCCCTCAAGTTGGTTCCCACTCATAGAGACCCAGTATAGGGTTTCCAAGGAGTGGCTGGTGGGTTTGAGCCACTGACCTTGTGGTTAGCAGTCCAGTGCTTATCTTATTGAAAGGCTTGAGTGAGATAAGAAAAATACCTGTATTCTTGTTGTTCCTATTATTCTACGAAATGTAAGCTCCAATAGGGCAGGGAATGTTGTTTATATTGTACATCAATGTATTCCCAACAGTTGGATTTGGAATGGAAAAAGTGCTCAATAACTAGTTATTGGCTTCATCTTTCTCCCACAGAATAGCTGGTAGTTTCGAACTGCTGACCTTAAGGTTCGCAACCCGATTCGTAACCACTACGCTACCAGAGCTCCTTTGAATGTTGAATAAGTTATTATTATTTAAAATCTTGTAATAGTTAATGTCTTGTGTCAGCTTGACTGGGCCAGGATCCACAGTGGTTTGGCAGTTGAGATGTGGTTATCCCTATCGTGAGATCTAATAGTGTAGTTAACTCAATGATGATCAACTATGAACAGTGTTGTTAACGCTATAATGATTGGCTATGAACAGGTGTTAAATCTATGATGATTGATGATGAGTAGCCAATCAATTGAAAGGATGTTTCCTGGGGGATGTGACCTGAATCCAATACAACAGACACTCAGACAAAGCTTGCTTGCTCTCTGTTGGGTCTGGATCTTGCATCTGGCTCATCTTCCAACCTCCACTTCTCAGGACGTGAGCCGGTGGCCTGCTTTATTGTCTGCCTGCCAGACCTGCCTGTTTGCCTGATGATCTTGGTTCATCTGACCCAGATTTGGGACTCTTCTACCTCTACAACTGTGAGCCATTTCCTTGATATAAACTTCTCTTTATTTATATATAGATATGTTTTAGTGAATTTGCTGCTCTAGAGAACTCAGCCTAAAAGAGATGTCCTTCAACTCTTAAATCTATGAAATTATCATCTTACACAGAGGAACTTTAGGGGGAGATGTTTTTTGTGCTGATACTAGACATGCTTGTGTTTTATTTTAAAGAACCCTTCTTTTTACTTTTACATAAATATTATTACTCCCAGAAACCTATGAACAAGAATTTGCAATAAATATTTGTGTAACAACACACCAAATATGTGTGGTGTTCTAAGATCATCCCAATTCTGGATAGCCAGGAGGCCATTAGAAAATGGAAACCACAGTTGACACTTGGACAACACGAGTTAGAACTGTGAGGAGCCCGCTTATACATGGATTATTTTCCCTGGTGCTATTGCAGTGCGTTCCACTGTTGCCAGCATCTGCTTAAAACCCACTGTGATGAAGGTAATTAGTGTCAGCTGGCATTTTGAGTGCATATTCCCAACACTTGAGCTCACTACATAGCAAGAGAAAAAATAGTCCGTGCATGAGTGAGTCCAAGCAGTTCAACTCATGTTGTTCAGTAAGCAATGTGGATTGCTCCATAAGCATCATGTCTTTACCATCAAAGCCTGAACACATGTTGTTGTTGTTAAGTGGCATGGTGTTGGTTCTGATTCATTGCAACCCTGTATAGGGGTTTCCTTGGAGCAGCTGGTGAGATTGAACCACCAACCATGTGGTTCAAACCCACCTTGCAGTCCAGCACATTAACCCACAGTGCCACACCAGGACTCCATACTTTAGCACATGGAAAGTAACCTATGTTGTTGTGTTGTCAAAAATGTCAAGTTGGTTTCAACTTATGGGGAGGGACCCTATAGAGTTTCTGAGGAGCGGCTGGTGAATTTGTACCTCAGACAATAGGGTTAGCAGTCCAGGAAGTCTAAAATACTTAGAATAAGAAATGGCTCAAAAGATATCAGGGCACAGATATTAACTTTTTGTTTTTTAACTTGTAAAACTCTGTTGACTTAATTTTTTTTTTTTTAATTCTCTTTAGTTTTTGTTTGTTTTTTAAACTGACTTCACATCATCCAAGTTAACATATGTTTACTTTCTAGATAGTGAATAATTCTCCCTCCCTCCCACCCCTGGTAGTCATAATGGAATTTTTTTTTTTTTTTTTTTTAACGTGGAAACCTTTTCTTAACTTTTTTCAATAGTGGCCTCATACAGTATTTGCCCTTTTGTGATTGACCAATTTCACTCAGCATATTTATCTTCCAGGTTCATCCATGTTATAAGGTGTTTTGAAGATTCAATTGTCATTCTTCTATGTAGTGTATATGTACCAAAGTTTGCTAAACGATTCTTCTGTTGATGGACATTTAGGCTGTCTCCATCTTTTTGCTATTGTGAATAGTGCTGTAATGAACATGGGTGTACATATCTGTTCATGTTATGGCTCTTATTTCTTGAGAATATATACCAAGTAGATTACTGGGTTATATGGTGTTTCAATTCTGAACTTTTTGAGAAAGTGTCATATACTGTTAGAAATGAATTCCGATGTCACGTAAAAGACACTTGGTGAGACTAAATTACCGTGGCAAAGCAAAATTTACCCCTGCAAGAGGGTGCATGTGCATAGCTGTACATACAGGAACAGGCTAGCGAGCACACTGAGTGGGCAGTCCACTTGGGTTTTTAGTCCTTGACGCAAGTCTTAAGGCTGTGTCTCACCTCATTGGCTAGGGCTTTGACTGTACAATCTTTTTCCCTTTCCCGGTTGGCTAGTTCAAATTTCTAAGGCATGCATTTCTATTTTAAGAAAGAAAAAAAAAAGATGGTAAAGTCTTTACTCACTTCAGGAAGTAGTCAAAGAAAAAGAGAGAGATCATAAAGTCTTTACTTCAGGAAATAAAGAGAAAAAGAAAGGTTACCCGAATACAATAAACAAGATTATAATAAATATATATGTGTATATTTTTTTCCACAATACCATTTTCCACAGTGGGTACACCACATTACAGTTCCACCAGCAGTGCAGGAGGGTCCCAGTCTCTCCACACCCTTATTAACATTTACTGTTTTTGTTGTTTTCTGTTTTTTTGAACTTTGCTATTAATGCTGGGATAAGGTGATACCTCACTGTTGTTTTGATTTGTATCTCTCTAATGGCTAATGGCTAATGGGAGCCATGGTGTGGTGCTGTGGGTTAATGTGCTAGACTGCCAAGCTGTTTTAACTGCAAGGTCGGTGGTTCAAGCTCACCAGCTTCTCCTCGGAAACCCTACACAGGGCCACTGTGTGTTGGAACCAACTTGATGGCACTTAACAACAACAACAACAATGGCTAATGAGTGTGAGCATTTCTTCATGTTTGTTAGCCACCTAAATGTCTTCTTTGGTGAAATGTTTGTTCATTTGCTCTGCCTGTTTTAAAATTGGATTGTTTGTCTTTTTCTTCTTGAAGTATTGAAGTTCTTCATCATTTTTAGAGATTAGTCCTTTGTCTGATATGTCATTGCCAAAAACATTTCCCAGTCTGTGGGTTCTCGTTTTACTCTTTTGGTGAAATCTTTTGCTCACATATTTAATTTTTAAGAGGTCCTAGTCATCTACTTTGTCTTCTGCTGTTAGTGTATATTCAGTTATATTTGATAGTGTATTTATGCCATGTATCAAATCTCCTAAGTTTCTCCCTATTCTTTATTGATGATCTTTATAGTTCTAGGTTTTACATTTAGGTAGAATGATGACTTTTCTATGCATACCCCACTTTCTGTCATGGGTGAGAAGCATTTCTATGACACACTAATCCCCTAGCTTTTGGAAACTTTTCTGATGGGTATAGATTCTTCCAGGCATGTTTTGCACCTGATATCATGACTAAAGGACACAATGGGAGCCTACCTATAGTCTCTTCCTGGCCAGGTAAGTCCACTTAGGTGGATTGTAAGTTTAATGCTGGAGTCCTGGTGTGATGCTGCAGGACTAGAGTGATAACTGCAAGGTTGGTGGTTCAAACCCACCAGTCCCCCCTCAGAAACCCTGTACAGGGTTGCTAAGAGTCAGAAACCACTCAACAGCACTTAACACCAAAAACAAAGCTTAATGCTTGGCGTATCTGATGCTATTCTTGATTCTGACTCATAGTGACCCTTAGGACAGAATAGAACTGCTCCCTAGGGTTTCCACAGCCTTCAGGATAGGTTGCACCTCAATGTAAAGAAAATAAATCCTCAACACTGGACCAATAAATAAAATCATGATGAATGGAGAAAAGATTGAAGTTGCCAAAGAGTTCATTTTCTTTGGTTGCATTATCAACACTTACGGAAGTAGTAGCAATCAAGAAATCAAACAGCATATTGCATTAGGCAAATATGCTGCCAAGACTACTTCAAAGTGCTCAAGAGCAAAGATGTCAGTTTGAAGACTAAGGTGCACCTGATCCAGGCCATGGTATTTTCCATAGCCTCATATACATGTGAAAGTTGCATAATGAATAAGGAAGACAATAGAAGAATTGATGCATTTGAATTATGATGTTGGAGAAGAATATTAAAAGTACCATGGCCTGGATAAGAATTTCAGAACTAGAGACTTCCAGCAAGATGGTGGGCTAGGCAGATGTACTACACAGACCCTCTACAACAAAGATAGGAAAGATCAAATAAAATAAACACAGATGAAAATTCTGGCACCTTGAACTTCAGAAGAAAGGTTAGAGATATGGATGGAGTGCTTTCTGGGAGGAGAGGTCTAGCAGAGATGGTGAAGAACTGGACAGACATAGCTTGACCATCTTGTGAACAGCTTTTGCAGTAGGAGGAGGCCTGGCAGAGCAGATTTATACATGCAATGGGTAAGGTAAGATTTCTTCTTTTTCCCCACACTCCCCTGGTGACCACAGGTATGGTCAGCTCCCACCCTCACCAACCCCAGCAAAGACCCTGCTCTCCAGGAGTTTAAAGCTCTGTGGTTGGGAGCCACGCCAGTATGAGGTGGAGGGTTGCTGGGGACAGCATAGGCAGACCCTGGGTTGATCAGTGGCAGCCCCATTAAACCATCTCTGAATATAATCAGTCTAACCCAGATGCTCTCCTTCCTCCTGAAAGTATATAGGAATATTAAGAACAATGTAGCATTTTGTTGTTGTTGTCAGGTGCCATCGAGTCGGAACCGACTCATAGCGACTCCATGCACAGCAGAACGAAAC
>NW_006408565.1:10935482-10983936 GCF_000296735.1 Chrysochloris asiatica | reverse complement strand
AGTTAACATGAACACAAAAGAAATGAAAAAGAAATGAAAACCCACAAACAAAATGAATTCAGCATAGAAAATCATGTTGAACCTTGAGTCCAGCAGCACCACAAAAAAACACACAGAAAAATGATAGCAATCAATTCATACCTATTGATAATTATGCTGAATATAAATGGATTAAATGTACCAGTCAAGAGACATAAAGAGCAGAAATGGATAAGAAAACAGGTTCCTTCAATATGCTGTTTACAGGAGACACATCAAAAACATGGGGATAGCCTAAATGCCCATCAACAGAAGAATGGTTAAACAAACTTTGATGTATACACAGAGTGAAATATTATAAAATGTTGAAGAATAATGATGAATCTGTGAAACATTTGACAACATGGTTAAATTTGGAGGATGTTGTGCTGAGTGAAATTAGTCACAAAGGGACAAATATTGCATGAGATTAATGTTGTAAAAAGTTAGAAGAAAGCAAAAGTTTTTTCTTGATAAAACAAACAATCTATGATGGTTGAGGGCAGGGAGGGAAAATTGTTCATGGGCTAGAGCATAGACACATATTCACATAGGTGATAGGGCAGGTAATATGCAAGAGGGAGGTTAGCAGAGGAAAGGGGAAGGTAGCAGGAGACATGGAGGAATGTAATAATTATTGTGAATAGAAGTAATTACTGTTAACTACTGTACATGGAAGGGATTGCAACCATGTAATATGAATCAAAGTATAGATTTGTTGAGTGTAAAACTGATGATCTGCTCTGCTCTGTAAACCTTCATTCAATTCACAACAAAAAGTTAACAAAACATAACACCATAGTCTGCAAGAAGGACAAACAAATCTGTGTTGGAGGAAGTACTGCCAGAATGATCCTTGGAAGCCAGGATAGGAAGACCTAGTCTCTCATACTTCAGACATATTATCAGGAGGGACCAGTCCCCAGAGAAGGACACCATGCTTGATAAAGTGGAGGGTCAGCAGAAAAAGAGGACAACCCCCAAGGAGATGGATTAGATTAGCACAGTGGCAGCAGCAATAAACTCATGGGTAACAAGGACTGTGAGGATGGTGCAGGACCAGGCAGTGTTTTGTTCTGTTGTGCATAGGATCACTATGAGTTGTAACCAACTTGAAGGCACCTAACAGCAACAACATGCTTGTTTCCATAGTACCACAGCTGAGGAGAGCACAAGGTTCCTCAACTGGTCATACTTCATATCCCATAAAAGCAGGCAACATAGACAAGCATTAGGCCTCAGAAAGTGTGTGTGGGGAGACCTCATCATGTCCCCTCCCTTCCTGAGACTTGTTGCTAAGGTGATGAATTGTGCATTCTCAATTCTTTTGCATATGTCTAAGTGTGGCCTGACTGTTCAAAAAAAGACAAAACTACCTCATTTGCTTAGGTTAGATGCAAAAAGCCAAACTTGATTCTTGGTCCTACAATATCTATATTAGGTCTTTTTTTCCTAATTAGATGTAACTTCTTGGATGGTAGAGAATATTTTTTAACTTTTTCATGCACTATCATATACTTAAGGAGCTCTGGTAGCGTAGTGGTTACAAATTGGGCTATGAACCTTAAGGCCAGCAGTTCGAAACTACCAGCCGCTCCGCGGGAGAAAGATGAGGCGTTCTGCTCCCGTAAAGATTTACAGCCTCGGAAACCCTGTACAGGGTCGCTATGGGTCGGATCCGACTCGATGGCACTTAACAATAACAACATCATATACTTATTAAGTCCATTGCCATCAAGTTGATTCTGACTCATCACAACCTTTAGGACAAAACAGAATTTCTCCACAGTGTTTCCAACAGTAAATTTTTATGGAAATAGACAGCCTCATCCCTCTACAGACAAGTGAGAGATGGATTTGAACTGCTAACCTTGAGGTTAGCAACCCAGTGCTTAACTCACTATGTCATTGCATTAAGCATTGGGGTGCTGTTTATCTGACTCTTTTGCCAAACTTGGAGGGAAAGTAGTATCTTGTTTAGTGAAGTTTCCCTAGGGCCTAGCACAATGCCTAGATCATATGTTATTAAGTACAAGTACAAGTCAGTTCTGACTCAGAGGGATCCTGTATAAGGTTTCCAAGGAGCAGTTGCTGGGTTTGATCCACTGATCTGTGGTTAGCAGTCCAGTGCTTATCCCACAGTGCTACACCCTACTCCTGGATCGTATGTTGTTATTGTGTGCTGTCTGGTCAGTTCCGACTCATAATGACCTTGCATAGGGTTTCTGAGAGTGACTGGTGGGTTTGAATTGCTGACCTTGTGGTTAGCAGTGCAGTGCTGATCCTACAGTGCCATGCTAAGGCTACCTGTATTGTATAGCCACCTAATAAGCTTTCACTGAGAATAGAAACCGATAAGGGAAAGTTTGATCAGGAATCCTTACTTCCCTCATGGAAACAACACATTGAGGGTGAGACTTCAATTACATTGTTTGCCATAAGTCTCTACGTAAGTCATCCTCTGCCTTTACTTGTACAACTTTTATGAGGCCCTGAACCACTCCTGAGTTGTGGGAATTGATTCGGGAGAGATGGCCTAGGAGAGTAAGTATATGACTATTGTGATGACTTTCATGTAGGAGTAGTGGTGGGTCAGTGGTAGACCAGCCAATCAATGTATCTCATGTGCAGACATCACCCATCTATCAATGGAGGCTTCTGTATTGTTATGATGCTAAGTAGGTTCCAGCAGAGCTTCCAAACTCAGAGATGAGGAAGAAAGTCCTGGAGAACTATTTCAGAAAATCAGCCAGTGAAACCCCTAATAGTCACAGAGGTCTGATCCACAATAAATCATGGTGATGGTGTAGAGCTGGGCAGTCTTTTATTTTGCTGTGCATGGGGTTGCCATGAGTCAGGACCAATTCAATGGCAGCTAACAAAAACAAATAACTTTCATTACTTCAATTAAAGCCAACTCAGGAAACTTCTTGGGTTTCTTCTGTAGGTCAGACACTGCTGGGTATTAAAATGATGTGGGGAAGATACAAAAGTGGGTAACTCATGATTCAGTCCTCAGGGAGCATGTTGTACAGTGGGTGCTAAAGCACAGAGATAAGCAAGCGCATGATAGAATGGCTAAAATAATAGTAAAAATCTACATGATTGAGAAACTATTCTAAAATCTTTATATATATGATCTAACTTTATCTTCATAATATGAGAGCTGGGTATTTTCATTATATCCAATGGATACAGTAGGAAACTGAGGCACATAGGGATTGAAGAACTCACTGCTGGTTGTTGAATTGAGTTGATTCTGATTTAGAATAGAACTGCCACATAGGGTTTCTTAGGGGTTATCTTTAAGAGACCAGATCTTTTTCTCCCATAGAGCCTCCAGTGGGTTCAAATGGCTAGCAACCAAATGTTTAACCATTAAGCCACAAGGATTCTTTTGCCCCAGGTTACTTATAACCCATTGCCTTCAAGTGGATTCCAACTCATAGTCACCCTATGAGGAAAGAGTATAACTGCCCCATCGAGTTTCCAAGATTATAATTATTTTTGGAAATAGACTACCACATCTTTCTCTTGCAGAGCTGATGAGTTCGAACCTATTACCTTTCCGTTAGCAACCAAATGTTTCAACCACAGTGCCACCAGGTTTCCTTAAACTGTAAGTTATGGAACTGATATTCAAACATGGGCAATCTGACAGTCACACTTGTGCTAATAATTAAGGAAATAATTAAAAAATATATTAAACTTTCTTTCACTCTGGTCTTCTCTGATTCATAAAATAGTTTCTCTTTCCTTACTCTCTCTATGGCCACATGAGTCATTTTACCCATTTTACAAAAGGGTAGCTTAAGATACCCGAATGGCTCTCACAAAATTATGTATTACTGGAAACCTCTGTAGCACTGAAAAATGTCTCTTCATTTCAAGTGTGTCACTGTTACTGTAGGAGTTGAGAAAGTCAGGTTTTCTGGGAAGGGCTTGGAGGTGGAAACTTAAAAGGCAGTTTCAAGGCTAGCTGCTAGGAACCTCAAGTCTGGAATGCAATTCAGCACCATAGACAGAGCTCCCCGTGTCCTCAGCACCTTGGACAGAGAAGCTGAGGGCAGCTGTGGAGGGAATCCTACATCCCTTGAGAATCAATCAAGTGAAGCCAGAGTGAACTCCCTTTTTTTTTCTCTTTACTTCAGCTAGATCTGTCACCTGCTCAGGAGTTTTATGAAGAGGTACAGGGAATGAATATATTTAATGGCGCTACTAACGCGGGAAAGAAGATTCTTAGGTGGGAGGAGTATGTAAATAAAAACAACTTCAATTGATACATTCCGAGAAAACCCTTGATAGTTCTAAATTAGGGTCCTTAGTTGAAAGTGGGGCATTGATATTAATTGCTATTACATGCATTTTTAAAGGTAGAATAGCAAAGGGCTGCAATCTTATTTTAATTCCCCGGAGTTTCATCCCTTACATTCAAAGTTTAGTCTTTTGGAGAGCACTCCATGTAGGAAAGAGAGGGAAATAATTTCTCTACACTCGCTTTCTCTCTTCCCCATTTTCCTCTTACTTCTGTTCATTCTCTTTCTCATACATGTATGCGTGCATACACAGACACATATAAACCCATGGTCTCAGGGTGAGAAGCGTTAGAGGTTCCCCACACTTGGTGTGGAAGGTAGAATTCAGAGCAAGCGGATGCCTCAAAAGCAGGCTCTGTCCCTTTAAATTGGTTGTAGCAGTGGGGGAGGGGAACTGGCCGGAGCTGGCATTGTCCAGTTTGAACTGAGCACCGGAAGTGAAGGGGCAGGGCCAGGGCCGTGCACTGAGCCCTGGGCCATTGTCCATCTCTGACCAGGGCAGTAACCACCCCCATGGCTGACCCTCTTTATTTTCTAGAAGGGCAGGCTGCCCCTTGAAATTTTGAGGCCCCTATTCCAGTTGCCCCTCCAGCTCCCGTTTGGGAGCACTTTAAGGTGGCTACTCAGAAACTGGAGCGTCTGGGAACCTAAGAGGGTCCGAGTACAGGAGGAAGCGTCTCCACCCACCTCTCTACCCAGTCCTTCTTTCAGCAATGAGTGGGGTGTGGGTGGAGGCCGAATGAGAAGGCAGATGGAGGTGAAGGGAACACATTTTTAGCCTCTCTGAGATCCTTCTACTGTTCCAGAAGCTCTACCTGGAACCAACTTTAGACAGATTTGGAATACAGGATTCTTTACATATAGATTCACTTAGGAACACTTTCTTCTAACCGATAGAGACCGAGAAAAAAAATAAAGTCGGAAACTCAGAAAAGCAGACACTCAATTAGAGTCTGTAGACAGACTTTGAAAGGTAGCGCCACAGTCAGGACTGGAGATCAGTTCTACCCAATCTCTAGCCTATCCGGGCTCCGCTCCCCAGGATTCCTAAGGTCCCGAACTCCCGGTCTATCTAAGCCCACCGGAGCTGGGGGGGGCTGAGTGAAAGCAGGTCAGCGCCAAGCAGCCGGGTCAGCTCAAAGGCCTGAGGGGGAAGGGAGGGGGAGGAGCGCACAGGGACTGGGGGAGGGGGAGGGCACATCCATTTCTCCCTTGACAGGTGGTTTGTGTCTCTGATTGGCCAGCACCGCCAGGCTCACACCTCCCTCCCCCAACTCTCTGGAATGTATAATTATCTGCGCGGGGGGTGGGGGTGGTGTGTGAGCATGTGTGGGAGCAGTCACATGGTTTTAAAACTCCCCCAAGGCCCCCCACCTGTATGCTGCTTTTGGGGAACCCTACTGTGTCCTTAATGTGCAGGATTCCAAATTATTCTGAGGTACCCAAGACTTCTAGGGCAGATGTTCCCCATTTCCAGATGAGTATGTGGGGAGGGGTGTCAAACCTAAAGGTTCTGAGAAGGGACACCCCAGAGGTGTCAGAGACCAGAGCTGTGGGGGGAGGGCCAGATCTGGAGCTGAGGGAAAGGGAGGGGAAAGGAGAGAGAGGGGAGGGGAGGGGGCTGCCCGCGGGGGGTTGGGTCATTGTCTTTTAGAATTTGGGAGCCTTTGAAAAGCCGTGGGCCCTCCCACCGCTATTGTGCCTGGGAAGATGTAGCAGGCTCTTCTCCGAGCCACCCCTTTGCCTCCGGACTTCTCTGGGGCCAGCAGCCGCCCAACCAAGGGCCCGGCCTGCGGGCTCAAGCTGACGAACATGGGCTCCGTGTCCAACCAGCAGTTTGCAGGTTCGAGCTCGAACTTAGAGAGGCCACCTTAGGTTGCAGGGGGCCCCAGGAGCCACATAGAAGGGAAATGGGGAAGTGTCCTCCTGGGCTACCCAGAGGACCCCAAGTCGGTGCGGTCTCCTGCTTTTACAGGGGACTTTTCTGAAACAAGGAAACCTGGTGTCCCAGTGGTGTGTGTACCAAGACTACCTGGGAACGAGGGAAAGAAGAGGAGGGGTCTGTCCGTCAGACTGTCTGTAGTGGAAAGAGGAGCAAAACTTTTGGGGCACCACTGGTCTCTATGTAGGCATACAGAGCGCGAGAAGCAGCCGGAACTGGTCTCTTCTGGCAAACTGCTTGTGGGTGCAGGTTCCTGGTGTCCACCCGCGAGATGCTTGGGTGTCCCTGTCCCGTCTCTGCTAGGGCCCTCCGATTGCTTGGCCCCCAACTGAGTGTTCGATTCTCTTCCCATCTCCAGGTGGCTGCACCAAGGCGGCGGAGGAGGCTCCGGAGGACGCGGCCCGTGCGGTGGAGGAACCACAGCTGCTGTATGGTGCCGGCATCTGTAAGTGGTTCAACGTGCGTATGGGGTTCGGCTTCCTGTCCATGACCGCCCGCGCTGGGGTCGCACTCGACCCCCCGGTGGACGTCTTTGTGCACCAGGTGAGACTCATTCTGTAACTTTGCCGGGAGGGGATGTTGGCGCCCGTGTATTCCTGGGTGGGCGGAAGAACTAAACTGTTGGATTGATCGGGGCCCCTCATTGTGCGTACCCATCTTGACCATGGCACCCCGATTCTGAGTCCTTGTTAACTTCAATAGGACTTGAGTGGGGAGCAGGCAGCGCAGATTATCGACACCTCCCCACCTCCTTCCCGGAACCCCTTCCGGGAACCCTTCCGGCTCACCACGTGTCTGTTACCTCTTTCCCCTGGGAATGGCACAGAGAATAGGGGAGGTGACCCCATGTGGAAGAAACTAAGGTTGTATTGTGCTTGCCGGTGGGGGAGGGCGAGTGGTGGTCCAGGGAAGCACATGCCGGGGCCAGGCCGCCACCAAACGCCGGGTGCCTTTCACTAACCTCTGAAAAGAGCTGGGAGGGCGGGAGCGAGGGTCCGAGTGGATTTGGTGGCCGATCCTTGAAGGATCCGTTTAGGGAGCTTGAACGCTGCTGAACAGGAACAATTTCAGGCGCACAGTTAAGGGACTGGGGCCTTTGCTGTGCGGTTAAAATCAGGAAGAAAAACCTAAGTAGACCTAGGCCTTAGATTCCTGGGCTAGGCTGGGATTTCGCAACCCCAAGTTCTCAGTTAAAGCTGGGCAGCGCAGTGGGGGTGAAATTCAGTGTCGCAGGGCAGGGGGTGGAGGGAGGCTGGCTTCTGGATCCATTCTCCTCGGCCAGGCATTTATGGCCCCAGACAGCCATTGATTGTTGTCCTAACATTCCTGGTTTCAGGTCCCCCTCCTCCCTGACCTCCTCTTCCTCTCACTCATTCTTGACTACTCTGGGAGACATTTCAGTGGTTCTGGGATATCA
Organism: Chrysochloris asiatica; assembly: GCF_000296735.1. Taxonomy (NCBI): domain Eukaryota; kingdom Metazoa; phylum Chordata; class Mammalia; order Afrosoricida; family Chrysochloridae; genus Chrysochloris; species Chrysochloris asiatica. The sequence continues at coordinate 10,976,243 of NW_006408565.1, read as the reverse complement.
GCCATCCATCACAACCACGTATAGGAAGCCTGCTGCCTAGGTCCCTTCCACCTTTAGGAGGTTTGGGGGTTGGACCTGAGGAGCAGGAAATTTAGCCTAATTCTGACTCTGAAGGTTGACACCCAGGCCGGGCAGGGAGGGGTTACTGCAGGGAGGTTGGCCCTAGGAGCTGTGGGGGAGGGGAAAGGAGGATGTAGGGATTAAGGGCTGAAGCCTGAGGGATGGTATTCTGTAGGGGGAGGGGCGGGGAAGGGAGATGTTGGGTGGACTGGTTGGAGACCCAAGGGGAAATCTTCAAGCAGAGCTTTGCCCAAGGAGGTTGAGGTTGAGATGAAGAGTGGGATCCAGGGCGATGGGAACTTGCGGAATAAAGTTGGAACCTGGAATCATTGGGGTATTTGAATATCTGTTTGAAGGCCTGCTGTAAGATGCTTTGTCTCCCCCACCCCATCAGGCAAAACTATTTTCAAGCTGGTGGATTTGTCCCTCTCCTGGCTCATTTACATATGTGAATGATAACCCACAGGAAGTAATTGTGGGAGAAAGAAGGGAATTGGCCTCTTTAGATCTATTAAATCACTTTATTACAGGAACCAGCCTTGAATGGCCCTCCACAGCAGGGTGGCAAGCCTCCTCCACTCTCCCCTTTATCTGATCACAAAGAGATTAAAATCTCTCCTGGTCTGGAGATGGATTGGACAGTTTCCCCAATTTTGTGAGGTTGCAGTAAAAGTCAGAACCAATATTTTCTTGTTGCCCCTCCAAAGGCTATTTTGGGAGGTGCTGAGGACAATGTATCCTCTCATCTTCTGGGGTTCAGTGGTGGTGGTGGTAGTTATGTGCCATGGAGTCGAATCCGACTCATAGTGACCCTGTACAGGGTTTCCAAGGCTGTAAATCTTTATGGGAGCAGAATGCCTCATCTTTTTCCCACAGAACAGCTGGTAGTTTCGAACTGCAGACCTTGCAGTTTGCAGCCTGATTCGCAACCACTACACTACCAGGGGTTCAGTAGTGATATTCAAATCCCAAGGAAGTTTGAGCTTTCTGCCTAAACTGACAACTTTAGGTTCAAATGCATCTGGAAACTATTAGATGGCATTACCCAGGGAAGGGGGTCACAGCTTTCAGGTTATGGAGTTGAGTCCACTCAATGCTGTTTCAAGTGGGTTATCAGGGAGATACTCTGGACTTTGTTGTTGTTAAGTGCCATCGAGTCAGTTCTGAGCCATAGTGACCCCGTATAGGGTCTCCAAGGAGTAAGTGGTGAGCTTAAACCACCGACCTTACAGTTCAAATTACTTTACAGTCCAGTGCATTAACCCACAGCGCCACACCAGGACTCTGGACTTTAGACTCCTGGAATATGCAGGGATCTGCTTTCGTCTTTGGAAAAGGTTGTTGAGTAATTGATCCAGTAGGTAGCAGAGCAGGGATTAAAAAAAAAAAAAAATCAAGAACTTGTCTCCTAACCCTTCAATCAAAAAGGACAGCAGCTGGTGGAAATCCCTTGAGCCTTAACTGGTACCTGTGCCTTTATTAATGCATGCTTTACACCTCAACTTAGTATGCTAGACTAGTCCCTGCAGTTGAGAAGTTTGAATATCTCTGGGAATTTAATGTAGAAGACAATGCTGGAAGAGTTTTTGTTTGTGTATTTATGGAAAGTATTCCCAAAGTGGAGAGAGAGAGAAAATTTCCCCATTCTTTGGTTGCTGGTGGTGGGCACCCTGGAGCTGAGGTGCTGAGAATGGTAATATCTTAATATCTGCCCAGAGAAACAGATCAGGGAGCCCCCTTGCAAAGAAAGAGGAAAACAATTTAAAAACAGCTTCTTTTCTCATCCAAGTTGAGCCTTTTGGCTTCCCTATATGGTACTGTGGATTAATGCTGTGGACTGCAAAATCAATTTGAACCTTAAGGTCCGTGATTCAAACTCACCAGCTGCTCCTCAGAAACCCTATAGGGTTTCCGAGGCTGTAAATCTTAACGGGAGTAGAAAGCCTCATCTTTCTCCTGTGAACTGGTAGTTTCAAACTACTGGCTTTGAGGTTTAAGCACTACACTACCAGAGCTCCTTACAACAGGTATATCGTTGTTAAGTGCCATTGAGTCATGGTTACTATGAGTTGGAACTGACTTAATGGGAAAACAGCAACAAATACTCTGTTAATTACTGCTTTTAAGCTCCTCATGCCTCCCAAGAGTGAGTCCAAGGAGCTCTGGTAGCTTAGTGGTTAGGAGTCGGGCTGCTAACCTCAAGGTCAGCCAGTTTGAAATTACCAAGGGTTCCGCCAGGAGAAAGATGAGGTTTTCTGCTCCCATAAAGATTTACATCTCCAGAAATCCTATTCAGGGTTGCTATGAGTCAGAACCAACTCCATGGCACATTGCCACCACCAAGAGTGAGTCCTGATGTGGCGCACCATAGGATAAACATTAGACTGCTAATCACAAGGTCAACGGCTCAGATCTACAAGTCTCTCCTAGGAAATCCTGTATAGGGTCACTGAATCAGAACCAACAGCGCTTAAGGATGAGTGGGTGGGAGAAAAAAAGTCATTTTCACAGCCTCAAAAACAAAAAAAGAAAACTAAACAAAAAACCTTTGATCTGAAGCCTCATTCAAAAGCCCATAAAGCAAAGAGATTTCTTCTTTTGTTTAACCATGCATCTTTAGGTCTGATCTCTCTGCCTATCTCTGGGTCTAGGGCAAAGTAAAGATTGTAACAATGGCAAATGGTGGTTGTTGGTGGTTATGTGCCGTGGAGTCAGTTTCGACTCATAGCGACCCTGTATAGGGTTTCCGAGTCTGTAAATCTTTACCGGAGCAGAAAAGAAAGCCTCATCTTTCTCCCACGGAACAGCTGGTAGTTTTGAACTGCTGACCTTGCTGTTCGCAGCCCAATTTGTAACCACTATGCAATGGCAAGCCCCTAAATCCAAGTTTTTCAATCTTGCACCGTTGACATATTTTGGGAGGATAATTCATAGTGGGCCTCTGTCCTGTGCATTACAGGATGTTTAGCCTTTATGTTGTGTGTATCTCCCCAGCTGTGATAACCAAAAATGTCTCTGGTGAAAGAAAGTTGCCACTACCACCATCAACACCCACCTACTTGTTAAATGGAGAGCTAGAGTAAGAAAGTTAGACTATCTTCTGTTTTCCTAAAATTACCACAGATTTTTAAATACCCATGAGTTAAATTCTGATTTAACCTCCCAAATCTCCCAAGATTTGTAAATTTTTAGAAATGATAAAAAAAAGCAAACATTGGCTTTGATTTTTTTCAACAGCCCCTCAAAACTCAAATGTGTTTAAATTGCCTTTCAGTATAAAATTCTATTAGAAGGCTTGGAAGCAAAAGACAAACCCAAATTTAATCTAGGACTTAATCCAATGCCAGAGAGGAAACTGCTCTGAAGCCACGTGGCTTGCTTTTTCTAAATGGAATAATAAAGTAAGGAAAGGAGTGTAGCGGGGCCTCTGGGAAGGGTCTACATTAGGATTGGTGGTGGTGATGGAGGCGGGGTAGTTGCTGGAATGTAAAGGGATCTTTCTTTTCCCACTTTATAACTTGACTAGTGCCTCTGATTAGCCACTTCATTTCTAGTTATTGATGTACTTGTGTAATACCCTCCACTAGCTAACCTATAAACTCTTGGAAGAGTGGAACTGTCTTGGTTAATTTTCTAGTAGGGTCTCAGTGCGCTGACTAAATTAATATGAGAGTGTTAGGGAGTAGCTAGAGGGTCGCTAAGAATCAACAGGTTTGGTTTTGGTTTAGGGGTTTCTGAGAGCCCTAGTGAGCCAGGAGTCTACTCTCAGTTTGGAATCCATGTGTGCAGACTGGAGATAGGAAAGGATGTAATTTGGTAGCTTTCAGTCTGTACTCACATAGTTGTTGTTAAGTGCCATCTAGTCTGTTCAGATTCATAGCGACCCTGTATAGGGTTTCCTAGGGGCTGGTGAGTTTAAACCACATAGTAGGTGTACTATAAATGTTTATGGAGTTAATGTCAGAACAAGAGCTGTGCCTCTTGTTTTTAACAGATGAAACAAGAAAGTCATGGGTTTTATGGCCATTCATTAGTTATTTTGTTTTATTTAGAAAAGGCATTAAAAATTTAAAAAAGCAAGGGAATCACTGCAGTTTTCAGAGGAAAGTGGCAGAGTTTACATATTTTAGTTGGAATATTTTAAGGCATTTTGTATCTTCTGAGGATACAAAGTGCTTTCTAGAAGACATTCCAAGCAAAGGCTAAGCCACAATCCTGGATGCTTACTTTGAGCCGGAATAGAAGCAAAATTTCCATTAGCGGAACTTTCTATCTGTATTTGGTAATATTGTTACCTTTTAACCGGTTTTCAGTGATTTTTTTTTTCCCTTAGGGCAGTGTAGTTTTTTTAAAAATAGTCACACTCCCATTTTACTGGAATTTGTTTTTCTGGGTGAAACTGCCTTGAGCAAAAAACTTCCACTCTTTCCTGGCTCCTGCAGGCATAATTTAACGATTACTCTGTTGAATCTGGGTGCTTAAAAGGTGTGGCAAAAGAAGGATAAAACTTTCACAAACTGGGTATAGTTAATTTAGACTTATTTAAAAACGATTTCAGAGTGGAGTTTTAAAAATTCAGACCAAAAAATCAAAGCCGAAAGAAAGTAAATGGAATTTCTTAACTACAGAGTACAACAATGGATTTCTGGTGGAAAACTCTGATGTCCTTTTCCTCCTATCCTCTGCTTGGGTAGGTGGGTAGGTAAGTGGGGGCGGGGCAGGGTGGGAACTAAGTACAGCATACTTAGATGGAACCACCTTGATCAGAGTTGAAATTTGGTCTGAGGACAGGAGGAGAAGATTACTGCCCTAAAGAGCTGTGCAGAGAAATTATGGGAGCACTTCAGTTCACAGTTGAAAACCAGGAAGTTTTAACCTTTTTAGGGTCCCTAAGGTTTGCCTTTGTGTTGCCTGGCATATGAGCAGCGCCATCTGGTGGACAGCTTCAGACATGCGCTAGTGGGCCTGGCAGTATCTGACCAGTTAATTGGGGTGAATTTCGCTAATCTTTTAGGTTGGGGGTTTTGTTCCGGTCCTCTCTCTTTTCCACATCCTCCCTAAGTCACACTTCATCAAATAAAACTGCTTTTGGGAGAACAGGTTGGTTTCCTAGCCCCTGCCAAACTCCACCTCCCTCCCGGAATGACATCTTGTAAGGCTGTCACCTAAAAATGGAGTCATTAAAGTGAATTCCATCAGCTGCTTATTTACCTTTTAAATGTGTTCCTAGAAAGTTTTAAATTAAATTTGTGGCTTGCAGTATGTTTCTACTGGACAGCATTGGTACAGAATTTAAAAGAATAGGCTGTGGTTTTGAGCTAGTTGTAATTAGCTCAGTTCTTAAACTCTTCACTTCAATTTATTGCCTTAGTTGTAACTTGGGGGTCAGAGTAACACCTACCTCTCAGGTTTGATTTGAGGCTTGAATGAGATCCAGCATACAAAGGGGTAGACCACTAAGCATATGTTGTTATTGCCAACAGGTTCTAACTCATAGTGAACCCTATTTGGCAGAGTAGAACTTCCCCCACAGGGTTTCCAAAGCTGTAATCTTTTCAGGATGATAGTGTGGTGGCTCTAGAGAATAAGCATTGGACTGTGAATCACAATGTTGGCAGTTTGAACCCACCAGCCAATTCACAGGGGGATGATGAGGCTTTCTGCTCTTGCAAAGATTTATAGTCTTAGAAACCATATACAAGGTTGCTATGAGTTGAAACTGACTTGACAGCACTTAACAACAATCTTTACAGGAGAAGATCCAAAGCCATGACCTAGTTGTCATTGCTCCACCAGGACCCTTCATTGAGCATATTGTTGTTAAGTGCCATAGAGTTTGTTCCGAAGTGACCCTGTATAGGGTTTCCAAGGAGCAGCTGGTGGATTGGAACCACTTTACCCTTCAAACTGACCTTGCAGTCCAGTGCATTATCCTACAGCACCACACCAGGACTTCTAGCATATGTTAAGTGCCATGGAGTCAATTTCGACACATAGCGACCTTGTACAGGGTTTCCAAGTCTGTAAATCTTTATGGGAGCAGAAAGCCTCATCTTTTTCCCACAGATCAGCTGGTAGTTTCGAACTGCTGACCTTGTGGTTCAGAGCCTGATTCGTAACCACTACGCTACCAGAGCTCCTTATAGCATATAGTTAGTTGTTAAGCTACCAGGCTTCCTGGTTCTTTGTTGAATCATATATTGTTGTTGATGTTATGTGCCATCGAGTTTGTTCCAACTCATAGTGACCCTGTATAGGGTTTCCTAGGAGCAGCTGGTGAGCTTGAACCACTGACCTTGTGGGTTAAACCAATCTTACAGTCCAGCGCATTAACCCACAGCATATAGCATATAGTAGTAAGCGTCAGTGAATACTTATTTTGAACAATAGAAAATGTTGTTTATTTCACAATTGGTTGAGCACTGCTAAGCACCTAGAATTGAGGGTTTGTTGTAAACATGAGCAAGATGAAGTCCTGAGCTGGAATGGCCCTGGGTGGTGTTACAGAAGAGCTGAGAACCAGAGCTTTTGATCACTATGCCCACATCAAGTTTGGGATTTGTTGCCAGTTTTGTAGAAAGAAGAAATGTGACTTAAAAACAGGTTATGTTAAGAGCTGGACATTGAATTCTCTGCTTTTATACATGATTGTGGTGCTGTGGGTTAATGCATTGGACTTCAAAATCAGTGTGAACCACAAGATCAGTGGTTCAAGCTCACCAGCTGCTCCTCAGGGTTGCTTTGGGTTGGAACACACTCAATCGCACTTATCATCAACAAGGAGCCCTAGTGTGGAGATGTGAGATAATGCATGCACCCCAAGGTTAGTTTGAAGGGCAAGGTGGTTCAAATTCAAACATCCTATGCAGGGTCACTATGAGTTGGAAGCAACTCGATGGCATATAGCAACAATATATGATTAAATAAAGAACCAGGAGCCCTGGTAGCCTTAGTGGGGTATGATCTGGGCTGCTAACCTTAAGGTCAATGAGGTTTGTACTCCCATAAAGATGGAGTCCTGGTGTGGCAGTGTAGGATAAGCACTGAACTGCTAATCACAGGCTGGTGGTTCAAACCCACCAGCTGGCCCTTGAAAGCCCTATGCATGGTCATGTTGGGTCAGAACTAGAGCTCCTATGACTTTCTTAAAGAAAATAGAGGAAAACTCAGGTTCTTATGTATTTAAGCACACTTTCTCAGTGATCCCTAAGGTTCCCTTCTATCTGAATTTATCAAGGCATTGGGATTGGGTATTTGGTGTGAGGTATCCTTAGGGAGCAGGACTGAGTACTTTAACTGCCATCTAAAAGAGAAAGAGAAGTGGTTTTTTTTCTGCAGATGTTCTTTGTGTGCTATGCCACGCAGTGGGGCACCTGTAGACTGCCTGCCCACTTATCTCAGACAAATCAGGAAAAATTGGAGTCCTGCCTCCTTGCCTCCCCTTTGAAATAATAACCGTAATTAAGGTTCCTGCCTAAAGGATTTGACTGAAGACAAGAGAAAGGGGGTTCTTTTCAGTTCCATCCCAGAGGAGGTTGGGATGGGCAGAGCAGAGGGAAAGAAAAATGGCTGCTGGTGGTGACTGACAAACCCAGCAAGCTTGACTGGAAAGAAAGTGTCTGTGTATCCATTTCTTTCACCATAACCTTAACTCCAACATGGAGAGGAAGGAAGGAACTGATGGATGTTGAATATGAGGGGATGCTGGGGCATCTGCAGCCTCAGGAACTCTAGGAATCTGATCACCAGAACCAACCAGAGTCAACTCTTTGTTTCCTGGGGCTGGGCTCTGTTGGGGGAGCTCAGGCCGTGCCCCTCCCCCCCAAGCCTTTTCTTTTTGGAGGAGATGGGGAGAGGGGCGGGCGTTGCTTTGTGTGTGGCTGGGGTGGGGGTGGCAGCAAGAATTTCAGGCTCCTTTCAGATGCTGGCTCTGGGAGGCTGGCTCAGTGGGGCTGCAGGCTGATTACCTATCTGATAAGACAGGAATTCAAACTATGTGTTTTAGAAAGGGGCGGGGTGGAGGGTTGGAAGCCACCCCTGGAGACCACCAGTCTGAATCCTGGCTGATTAGGGTGAGGTGGCTGCAGGGTTTTTTTTTGTTTTCTTGTTTTTTACATCCTTAACATACCTCAAATTCTCTAGTAGTCATGGTGGTGTAGGTGACCTGGAGACACTTGTTGTTTGGTGCCATCGAGTCTTACCGACTCAAAGCGACCTTATGCACAGCAGAATGTAACACTGCCTGATCCTGAGCCAACCTCACAATTATTGCCACGCTTGAGTTCATCGATGCTGCCAGTTGGCCAATCCATCTTGTTGGGGGTCTTGCTTTTTTTCTATTAATGGAGATACTAGTCCATTTCATATTGTAGGTCCTTTATTTGTAGTTTTGGTTTTCTCAAGCTTATGGTGTGTGCCACTGAGTTGATGCCAGCTCATAGGGCTTCCAAGGTAGAAACATTTACAGGAGCGCATGGTCAGATCTTGATTTTCCCTAGGGCCTATTGCTAGGCTTGAACGTTTAATCTTTCATTTAGCAGTCTATAGTTTAACCATTACACAAAACAGGCCTCCTACCACCTGGTGTGGCACTGTAAGAGAAGCAAGGTTGGCGGTTCAAACTCCCTAGCCACTCCTCAGAAACCCTATAGGGTTGCTGTGAATCAGAACTGACTCCATGGCACTTAACAACCACAACCACTTGGTGTGGCAATGTAGGATAAGCACTGGTGTCTGCAGTTCAGACTCATCAGCCACTCCTTGGTCACTGTGAGACAGACCAGCTTAACAACAACCTATTTCCATGGAGTTCATTCCAATTTACAGCGTTCCTATGTAGTCGTTTCCAAGGTTTCAAATGTATTATAGTTAGGGTTTCCAAGGAGCAGCTGGTGGGTTTGAACTGATGACATTGTAGTTCACAGTCCAGTACTGGTCCTACCACCGGTAAATGTTTATGGGAGCAGACGCCTCATCTTTTTCCTGTGGAGTGGCTGCCAACAGTAAAATTAGCAGTGCAGTACTTATTCTACAGTGCCACCAAACTCCTCAGTGCTCCTTGTTGCTAAGTGTTGGTTCTGACTCATAGAGACCCTGTATAGGGTTTCTGAGGCTTTAAATCTTTAGGGGGAACAGAAAGCTTCATTTTTCTCCTGTGGAGCGAGCGGCTGGCAGGCTTGAACCATAGATCGTATAGTTTGAAGTCCAGTAGGGAGCCACTTGCTCCCCAGGGCACTTTGTTGGGTGGTAGTTGTGTGACACTGAGTTGGTTTCGATTTATAGTGACCCCATTCGGGTTTCTGAGACTGTAAATCTTTACAAGAGCAGAAAGCCTCATCTGTCTCCTGCAGAGCATCTAGTAGATTTGAACTATTTACCCTGAGGTTAGCAACCCAGCTTGTAAACCACAATGGTACCACAGCTCCTTCCCGGGCTTCTTAGTACGAAGGTATTATCCTCAGTAAATTGGAACTCATAGAAGGAATAGTTTTCTAAGTTTCCATAGCTGAGTGATAAAGCTAGTTGGTTAACCCTGCCTTAATCCAAGAGGTAGATGATAATTGCTTTTTATTGGGTTTATGTGTACCAGGTGATGTGTTAACTGCTTTTCATGCATAAAACCTCACTGCACACCATGAAGTTAGTATTTACTCTGTTTTATAGATAGGAAGCTGAACAGGAAAGAAGAGAACAGCCTATGAGACTTTTGCTCTTAACTACTTAGCTGCTGTTAATGATTCAAATCAAATGGATACGGCTGAATCTGCTCTGTAAACCTTCACTCAGTTCACAATAAAAAAAGTTATAAAAAAAAATGGATACGGCTGAATTGGCTGGTTAAGAAGCTCTCTTTTTCTGTCTAGCTCCTCCTGTACCTGTTCAATAAGAGACAAGTCAAACCTGACTTCAGATTCAGAGAGGTTATTGTGCAATAAGGGGAAGGAAAGGTCCTTTCATCCCTTTGCAGTGTCTAGGTTTTCTGTTTTAATGCTCTACTGTGTTTCTTGGCTTAATAAAAGTGGAAAGATGGGGGAGGCAAGGGCAATTATCCTATCCCTAGCTGTCCTGTAGGGCAAACAAAGACATATATTTTTGGGGGGACCCACCACTTTTGACATATTCTATGGTGGGGACAGGCAGACAAAACTATAAATAATATAGGAAATGTTTACTGATCACTAACTTTGGACTTTTGCAAACCAAAAAATCCACTGCTGTGAAGTTAATTCGGACTCATACCAACTCTATAGGCTAGAGGAGCAGAATGTTTTCCTTCTCCCGAGGAGTGGCTGGTGAGTTTCCCTTTTGGTTAGCAGCCCAGTGTGTAACCCACTGAGTCAATTCTGACTTGACCACTGCTCTGTGGGGTTTTCAAGGCTGTGATAGTTCAGAAGCAGATTACCAGGTCTACCTGTGAAGGTGCCTATGGGTGAGTTCGAACTGACAAACTTTCTTTTTGTAGTTGTAGAGCACTTTTTGTAGTGTAGTTTTTAGTACAGGGCAAAAACCATTTGTGCTACCCAGAGACTTTAGTAATCTGGTAGAAGCAGTATTTCATGATTGAAGAAATTTGTCTTTCACAATACCATCTAAATTAAAATAAAAATGAAAATGAATGAGGGTAGGACCCTATCTGGTTAAAGAGGTTACTGTCAACCTAAAGTCCAAATTAGACTAAACCTCTTCTCCCTCCCACTCCTGCCCTCAAGGATAAAATACTAGTGCTAATTAATCATTTCCCCTCCTGTCCATGTATCTCCCCTGGACAACGATCTTTTGGAAACTCCATTTCATTTTCTATAATGACTACTTCTTCCTTATTGACATGCTTCACATAATTTGAAATTTTTTTATGAAGGGTGTTATGAATTATGTCCATTCCTCCCCACCCCCAACAACAACAACAACAAAAAAAAGAGTCCTGGTGTGGCCCTGTATAAGAATCACGGAACCACAAGGTTTTGAACTGCGAGCTTGGCCATTCAAACTCAACAGCTGCTCCTTGGAAACTCTACACACTAGGATCGCTGTGAGTTGGAACAGACTTGAAGACACTTAACAACAAAAATAAGTTTTGTAAATCTGAACATCTACACCTCTGCTTGTAATTCTGTTTGAAAATGGGTTGTCTTTGCTATGTTGTTGCTATAATAGTATTGGCATCCTCGTGTGGTGCTGTGGGATAATGCACTGCTGGATAGCAATGTCAGTGTGAACCTCAAGGTTATTGTTAAATGCCATTGAGTTGATTCTGACCCATAGTGACCCTGTATAGGGTTTCCGACGAGCAGCTGATGAGCTTGAACCGCCAACCTTGCAGTTCAAATGGCTTTACAGTCTGGCGCATTAACCCACAGCACCACAGTAGGTAGTTCAAATTCACCAGCTGCCCCTCAGAAACTCTAAACAGGGTTGCTTTGAGTCACAACCAACTTGACTTAACAACAACAGTATTAGTGTAGGTTGTATCTTGAGTCAATCGCTTGACATATGAAAGATATTAAGTGAAACAGAAGCGCAGAAGTAGGGAAAGAGGGATGCCAAGACACATGGGAATCTCCTCAGAAGTATAAACCCAAGAAACAATGAACTTCCTCCAGAGCAACAGAGAGAAAGATTCTCCCTAGAGCCAGTGCCCTGAATTCAGACGTAGCCTCATAAACTGAAAAAAATTGAGTCTATTCTGGGTGGGATCTGTTGCTGATACAGTAAGCAGCATGGCGGTGCAATGAGTTGTGAGCTTTTAAAGCAGGAAATTTGGTTTCTTCTGACCCTGATTCTGCCAATCCCTAGCTATGAAAACACTTACCTCCCTTTAAAAAAAATTTCTAAGTTTTATTTCTTCTTGTTGAAAAGATATACACAGTAAAACATACACCAGTCTCTACACAATTTAAGACATTATCTTCCTGGGGTTGTGCAACCACCCTCCCAACCTTTCTTGAGGTGCTCCTTCATTAACATAAACTCATTGTTCCCTAAGTTTCCTATCTAATCTTTTCAGTTGCCATGGAGTCGGTTCTGACTCATAGCAAACCCTGTACAGGGTTTCTGAGGAGTGGATGGTAGGTTCGAACTGCCAACCTGGTGTTTAACAGTCCGGTACTTATCCTACAGTGCCACACCAGGACTCCTGTATAATGGTGATGGTGGTGGTGTGCCCCAGAGTAGATTCTGACTCATAGCGACCCTACGTAGGGTTTCCGAGGCTGAAAATCTTTAGGGGAGCAGAAAGCCTCATCTTTCTCCTGAGAACTGACAGGTAGATTCAAACTGCTGACTTTGCAATTATCAGCCAGCCACCGATAGTTAAATGAGGAGCTGCCACACTGTTTTCCACAACCCTGCACCATTTTGAATTCCCACCAGCAATGAATAATGACTCCAATTACCCCACATCCAAGCCATTTTTAATTTTCTGTTTTGTTTTGTTTTCTTAAAAATCCTAGGGGGAATGAAATGGTATCTCATTCTGGTTTGTTTGGTTTTGTTTGTGATTTGAGTGATAATTCTACATAGTAAATTAGTTCCCAGCCAATAATTTATCCACATTGTTTCCTGACATTAGTTGCAATCCCCTGAATGTAATAGCACTCTTCCACTTCCCCTCTGGGTTCCCTGTTTCCATTCATCACATTTCCTGCCCCATCCTTCCTTCCTTCTGACTTTGTTTTTGGGCAAATGCTGCCCTTTATTCTCAATGTGATTGATTGTTTTACGGAGAAAGATGAGGCTTTCTACTCCCGTAAAGATTTACACCCTCGGAAACCCTGTACAGGGTCGCTATGGGTCGGAACCGACTCGAAGGCACTTAACAACAACAACATTCCTCATAGGTGCTGTTGTCCACTTTATAGACCTATCTATTGTTTGACTAGGAGCTCTCATAGCGTAGTAGTTACAAGTCAGGCTGCTAACATGAAGGTCAGCAGTTTGAAACTGCCAGGTATTCCACAGGAGACAGATGAGGCTTTTTACTCCTGTAAAGATTTACAGCCTTGGAAACCCTATGCAGGGTCACTGAGTTGGAACCGACTCCCTGACATACCACCACCACCATTGTTTGATGGAATGGTGATCTCCAGAATAGTGTTTAGTTTGAGGTTTGAAGGGGAGAAGGGTATCTAAGGACCTGTGTCTCAGTGGTTCCACCAGTCTCTATCAAACCAGTAAGTCTAAACTTTTTTATGACTTTTAGTTTTGTTCTACATTTTTCTCCCACTCTGCTCAGGACCTTCCATCAATCAGAGCAGGTGATTATGTTGGTAGCTGGGCACCGTCTAGTTCTGGTCTCAAGCTAGTGGAGACTGGTTCATAAGTCCTTTGGACTAATTGTTTCCTCAAGTCTCTGGTTTTCATTTACTCTGGACAGAAAGGCACCAATAGTTGTGTCTTAGATGGCCACTCACAGGCTGTTAAGTAGGATGAAGAACAGTATCTTTGAATTATATTATGCCAATTGACTTAGATTTCTCCCCAAACACTGGGGCCCAGTAATTAAGCCCCTCAAGATGTTTGGTCATGACAATGAAGTTTGTATAACTTTGCCTCCTGCGTGCTTTACTATTATATACCTGGATATAGTTGCAGAACATATAAGTATGTATGTAGAAATGTTCTCTGCCAAACCTATATAGACCCTGAATAGGGTTTCCGAGGCTGTAAATCTTTACGGGAGCAGATCGCCTCATCTTTCTCCCGCGGAGCAGCTGGTAGTTTCGAACTGCTGACCTTCCGGTTCTCAGCCCGATTCGTAACCACTATGCTACCAGAGCTATATATATATATATATACCTGTGGGTGTGCTCCCATACATCATCATACACATGTTCAGTTTACCTATCTACCTGTAATTATTTATTACTGTTACTTTAGGGTGATGTATTTAATAGTATTTAACATTGTTTCCTTTTGTACTCTTGAGTACCACTCAATCACAGTGTGCTGACCTCCCCTTTACTATGTATTTCTTTTCCCTTGACCCAAGTTAATACATACCGACTAACTTTATTTGAAAGCATTGCTTAATGTATTGCCTATTTATATTTTACAATTTAATATTTGTTAATGTCTTACATATACTTTGTTATTGTTCTGACCCATAGCGACCTGAACAGGGTTTCCGAGGCTGTAAATCTTTAATGGAGCAGAAAGCCTCATCTCCCATGGAGCAGCTGGTAGTTTTGAACTGCTGACCTTGCAGTTTGCAGCCCGATTCGTAACCACTACGCTACCAGAGCTTACATCTAGAAAATTTCCTCTTTTCCTGTTCTACTTAGAACTTTAAATGAATATTGCTACAAAAAAAATATTTGTTTGTATAATCATAATTGTTGTTTGCTAATGTAGATTCTTTACTAAAACATGTAAGTGATGAAACACCTGCTCATCCTACTTCACAGGAGTCTGTGTGCATGTTTGATGTAACAGTGGGAACTAATGTTAAAATCTACTGTTTCTTCTCCTCAGAGCAAGCTGCACATGGAAGGCTTCCGGAGCCTGAAGGAGGGAGAGGCAGTGGAGTTCACCTTTAAGAAGTCGGCTAAGGGCTTGGAGTCAATCCGAGTCACAGGGCCTGGTGGGGTGTTTTGTATTGGAAGTGAAAGACGGCCCAAGGGGAAGAACATGCAGAAGCGCAGGTCCAAAGGAGACAGGTGTGACTTGGAGGACATCTTATGGGTTTTTTCTGGGGACATTCTGCCCGCACCTTGGATCACCAGAGAAACAGAACCACTAGATTGATTTTTTAAGGCATTAGCTTATGCTATTGTAGATCTGGCACTGTAGGATAAGCACTGGACTGCTAATCACAAGGTTGGCAGTTCAATCATATCAGTCAAGATGAAGCTCCTGTAAAGGTTTACGGCCTTAGAAACCGATCCTGACAAGTCTGAGGAGTTGATGTTACAGTCTTGAGTGTGGCATTTGCAGAGTAGGCTGGAATCTCAGAGAGGAGACCAACCATCTAGACGCCGTAGTCTAGCTAAGTTGTCACATTAGTGTAATGATAGAACTGAGGCCAGATTCTCAGTCCTCCTTCTCATCTTTACCTTCTTGCTTTCCACTAGGTGCTACAACTGTGGTGGTCTAGACCATCATGCCAAGGAATGCAAGCTGCCACCTCAGCCCAAGAAGTGTCACTTCTGCCAGAGCATCAGCCATATGGTGGCCTCGTGTCCACTGAAGGCCCAGCAGGCCCCCAGCTCACAGGGAAAGCCAGCCTACTTTCGGGAGGAAGAAGAAGAGATCCACAGCCCCACCCTGCTCCCAGAGGGCCAGAATTGAGCAGCAGTGTGGGGGAGAGCTGTCCTTTTGCTGTTAGGAAGTTTCAAGGAGCAGGCATCAATCGGCAGAGAGTGGAGAAAGTGGGATAGGGTGGGTAGGGGGCAGCTGGTACTGCCATGTATCTCAGGTGGGAGTCCATATCATCGTTCCCTCTTCCCTCTTGGTGGGGGTGGGTGGGGGAGGAAGGAGTGAGGTAAAGGAACTCCAACTAGACTTAATCCAAATGCAATTGAGAGCTTTTAGGAGAAATTCCCCTAGAGTCTGCCAGTTTTTATCTGAGGCTCCACCCCCAGAATCCCTAGCTTTTGAAAGTGGCCTGGCTAGGGAAGCTTTCCTTTTAAAGAAGGATATATAATTTCCCATGCTAGAATATAAAAAGATTAAGCAGGAGACCAGTCTGATGGTCCAAATCCAAAAGCTACTATATTCTGTGGGAGGGAATTTCTTAGGGAGAGGGCAGACTTTTCCCCATGTCTTGGCTTCTCATAACCCAATCTTGGGACAGGGTGCTTGGTATTGTCCCAAGCAATGGGTTGTGATGGTAGACAAAAGTGGTGATTGGGGAACAACTGCAGACTTGTGCTCCTAAGCTCATTCTCACCCCATTCTGGGCCAATATGGTTTTATTTATTTGCTCCCTTGGATAACGGCACCTTGGGTCCCACTTTCTCCAGAATGCCAACTGCACTAGTTGTGTGCGAATGACGTATCTTGTGCATTTTAACTTTTTTTTCCTTAATATAAATATTCTGGTTTTGTATTTTTGTATATTTTAATCTAAGGCCCTCATTCCTGCACTGTGTTCTCAGGTACATGAGCAATCTCAGGGATAAGTTGGCAGCAGCTCCAGGTCTGCACAGCAGGAATAATTTTTTGTTGTTGTTTTATCACCTCAAAGAACAACTATTTGGAGTGTATAGTCTATTGAACTACCTCATTTTTGCCAATTAGAGCTGGCTTTTCTGCCATAGTGTCCTCTTGAAACCCCTCCACCTTGAAAATGTGCCATGGGAGACTAGGATTTCATTGGGTTGCCCCATGACTTGATCTTCTACTAGAAGATTGAGGATTCATGTGAACTTGAAGGTGGTGCAGAGAGGTTAGGAGAGGCTAGGTCAGGTGAAGGCTCAGAGTAAGCCAAGGTTAGGTGAGGGTTGTCTATTAATGTAACAGGGACGCCTAGTCCAAACTTTTCATCTTAGGACATGGAACTCACCTCACACACCAGATCCATCCTTTACTGGATTAGGCTAGGCCTACCATGCACAATGGGGGTGGGGAGAGAGAGAGTGTGTGTTTGTGTGTGTGTGTGAGAAAATCTGAGTTGGTAGCATAGGTTTTACAAATGATACCTCTATACCCATCCTGTGCTGCCCAAGGGTGGATAGATGAAACAAGGACTAAAATCCTTAACCTTTTAAACATTCTGGACTTTTCCTGCCTGGCTTCCAGAGAGACCCAAGCAAGGGCTTCTTTGTGGTGCCCAGAGCCAATCCCCTGACCAGCTGTCATAGTGTCATGGCAGCTAAGGAGGAAAAGGGTTTCGTTTACATGCTATGAGATCACTGCAAACCTACCTCACTGTGTTGAAACGGGCCAAATGCAATAGAACGCATTGGGTGATGTATGTCTGATCCTGGGTTCTTGTCTCCTCTAAATGCTGCCCCCTCTAGTCGTTATATTTGTCTGGGGTTTGTAGAACTTCACAAGTCGCTGATTTGGTGATTGCTAGGTGGCCTAGTTTGTGTAAATATAATGTGTTGGTCCATGTTCTTTTGGGTTTTTTATTGTTTACAAACTTTTTTTGTACTGAACGAAAAATAGCCAAAGCATCTTCGGCAGAAGGTTCTGCACCAGGCAAAAGAATCTGAAATGTAAGCTTGGGGGGGACCCTTCTTGAGTGGGGGTCTTAAACCATCCTTTCTTTGGGTTTGCTTTTCCCTAGTTCCACTTTTGAATCAGATCGTCTGTTCTAAAATTTTCACTCCTACCCTACCTCCTCAGAACCCCCGCTCCTGAAACCCACATATACATCTAGTTTGGTGGGGTGTCTCCACAATCGTCATGCATTTTGTTTTAAAATAAAAAACTGAAGAAGCCAGGAACAGTCCATCCCTCATTTCCAACTTTCTGAGTAAAGACACATCCTTGATATGATGCATGCCCAAATTCACACATATTTGGATGGATCAAAGCTACTTAATCTCCAATCATAGGGTCATAGGGTAGAGAGAAGCAATAGGGTCACATAGAAAGTGGAGTGGGAGACCAAGAAAGGGACGATGAATGTATTTCCAAGTCACTCAGGAACTTCTATGCAGGTGCAAGAAACTTATGTCAAAGTGGCCACAAGATTGTTTAATAGGAGACGGACGAATGTAACTCCATGTTTACTGCTAGAAACCAAAGCTTTGTGTGAAATCTTGAATTTATGGGGAGGGAGGGAGGGTAGGAAAGTGTATACCTGTCTGTTCTTTCCCTGATCCCTTCACCTCATTCCTGAACTGCAGGAGGCTGAGCCCCATTGGGCTTTGGTTGGCCCCCATCACTGGGATGTGTTTAATGGTTGATTTTGCTGTACTGGGTCCTTTCTTTCCCTTCTATAATTTTGTAACACATGCTAAGACTTTTGCCTTCCCCTCTCTTTTCCTGGGAAAATACAATGAATAAAGACTTATTGGTACTGAACCTGTGTCTCCATGGCAGATATTTTGGGTACTTTCCCTCTTTCATAAAATTCCCATTCTGGATTGGGACTCAGATCTCAGAAGAGACATTGAGTTTTCTGTTCAGCCACTGTGTTGGTGGGACTGAATCTTGAAAACGAATTCTCTTAGTCCCTCATAACAGTGGATTTTTATTTCTATTTAAGGCAATTTGTTCTCCACTTGGAAGCTGCCACATTCAAGAGGGGGTTAGGGGCTTGGCATAAGAATGGAGTTGCCTGTGTCACTGGTGGTGGTTATGTGCTGTGGAATCCGACTCATAGTGACCCTGTATAGGATTTCCTAGGCTGTAATGTTTATGGGACAAGAAAGCCTCATCTTTCTCCTGCTGAACAGCTGGTAGTTTTGAACTGCTGACCAATTCACAACCACTATTCTACCAGAGCTCCTTAGCTGGAATGAAAAGATGGGGCCATGGCTTGGCACATGAGATGCTATATTTTTATCTCTTAACTCCTCAAAAACCTTTACAAATGTTAATTGTCTGTATCACCCCAAAGATGGTAATATGATGAACTGGGAAACAGGCCAGAAAAGATAATAGTGACCAGTTACATTTGATATTTTCTTTGAGCCAAAGTTTGCTAGTCTGCTTATACACATTATATTTTCAAACCAGTAGGATAAAGCACAGGACTGCAAGGTTGTTTGAACCACAAGATCAGAGGTTCAAACTCAGCAGTCTCCTTGGAAAATCCTGTACAGGTTTTTTTTTAAGCTTTAATTATAAGTGATAGTTTACATGGTTTACATGGGAGAACATTGGTTTTGCACTCATCCTGTCATATCTTGTTTCATTGCAATGATTACATTCCCCTCCATGCAGCATCATACAACAGTATTTGCTTCTAGTCCCCTCTCTTTTTTTTGCTGTACAAAAAGACATTCAGGAACATAATCATTTAAACAACCAAAGGGCACATTCTGCAAACCTGCCTCCTGACCACCAGCACACATCTTTCTCTTTCCATGAGTCTAGGGTCCTCAGCTGCTCTTATCTCTCCATGTCATTATCTGTGCCTTGTCTCTGGTGTCAATGCTTCCTGGATAGGGTCCCACATTCTGCTCATCCTCTTCTCCCTTGATGTTCCTAGAGTCCTCTGTTCCTGGAATGTTAGATTAACTACAAGAACCAACTCCACTTAACAACAAAGGAGTCTTGGGAGTCCTGGTGTGGTGCTGTAGGATAAGCACTGGACTGTTAACTGCAAGGTGGGCAGTCCAAACCTAGCACTGCTACTTGGAAACCCTATGTAGGGTCCTTGTTATTTGGAGTAGACTCAGTGGCATTTAACAACAACAACAAAGGAGTCCAGGTGTGGCGCTATAGGATAAACACTAGACTGCCAACTGCAAGGTTGGCAGTTCAGACTCACCAGCTGCTTCTCAGAAACCCTATACCCAGGTTACTGAGTCAGAAGTGACTTGGCTGTACTAACAACAAAGGTGGACTGCTAACCACAAGGTCAGTGGTTCAAACCCATTGGCTGCTCCTCTGAAACCCGATACTGGGTCACTATGAGTCAGAACAGATGACAGCGTTTTACAACAAAGGAAATATCTTGAAAAAGGTTATGACTGGAGACATCCAAAGGTTACACAAAAAACCAAAGGAAAGTGGTTTAAATCCTTAAATTAGGCAACATTACCAGAACAAGGGTAAGAACTTTCATCCACTCATGTACTTCCTGGTCCCTTTACTAATTGTACAAAAAAAAAGCTGGCACTGGACATTCTTAAAGGCAGCAAACTACTATTGACTTTAGTAAGTGATCTTTACAAAATAAAAAAATCCCTGCTAGGCCCAAACTGTTTATATCCCAGGCTGCTAAGCACTGAAGATGGAAATGTTGAAGACTGTCCCTGGGTGGGTTACTCATCTCTAGGGCTTTTTTGGACCATGTTCTGTTCAAGTAACCCTTTCATCAGAAAGGAGTCCTGGTGTGGTGCAGTTGAATAAGCAGTGGACCTCAAGGTTGGTTTGAACTGCAAGGTCAGCAGTTCAAACTCACCAGGTACTCCTTGGGAACCCTATACAGGTTTGCTATACAGCCAGAACCAACTCGAAGTTATGTAACAACAGCGACAGTGCAATCAATATCTCTTCTTGTTTCCTTGATAAGACTTGACAATCTAAAAAGAAGGGTTTTTTTTTTTTAATTGTGAAATTCTACTCGTTTCAAAACATCTAGATGGAAGTTTCATGTTTTGAACAAAAGCCTGGTTCCATCAGATTTGGAGGAAAATGAGTTTTTGACTTCATGAGTGAGTCTGAGAATCTGAAAATACTAAAATCTGAGTTCCTGGGATCAGCACAAAATGGGATACTAAATTTGTTGTAAGATTGAATAAGGCTAAGAACTTCATTCCAAACAACTAAATCCATTAAAAGCAGTAAAAGTAAGACATTTAGGACTACACTATATCAGACCTCTAAAGAAGCCAAGTTCTTCCGCTTTCTCAGCAGTCCTCAAGCGCCTTCATTCACTGAGAAGTCCCTGATTTCGAGGTGGAAATTCTTGACCTGTGGCACATTTCCCTTAATCTAGCCAGCCTGGGGGAAGCGAGGTGGCTCTGTCAATTAACAATGGATAGCCACAGGGTGGTGATTCAAGCCCTTCAGCGGCTCAGGGGAGAGAGAGATGAGACTTTCTGCTTCCGCAAAGATTTACAGTTTCGGACACTCTGTGAGTGGGTACCGACACTGAACAACAACATACTCAGCTTGTTGCCCCAGGTGGTCTCGATTCCCACTTTCGCCAGCCTTTCCCCAGCATGTGGCCTAGAGTCTCGCCTCCCACCCCTCAGTCGCTAACTCGGCTTTCACCCTCATCACTCTCCCCGCCCCTAGCGGTGTGCGAATTGCAGACCCCAAACTGTCGCGCCGCGCCTCCTCCTGGTTAAACACGTGCACAACAGGCCTCTGCCAGTCCGCTAAAGAAGGGACGTGTCCCGCGCCCAACGATGACGTAGTTTTCCAGCGCCACGTCGTGAAGAAGTGTCGGCCCACTGAAGAGGTTAGAAGACTTGGAGGGCAGCCGTTCAGGTGCTGAGTTGTAGGGGTAGTCGAAAGGAGAGGGAGGTGAGAGTGAGGGAAGGCAGTTATGGGAGAAAGAAAGGGGGCAGCAGAAGAGACAGTTGAGGGAAAACTAGAACGCTGAGATAGGAGGTTAGCTGGGTGTACCAAAGGAAGGGGTTAATAACTGGGAGCGCAGAGTAGGAAATGTCTTGGCGGAAGATGGGGAAGGAAGAGGCGGAGAGTGATCAGGATGTAAGCAGTGTGATACCAACTGTCAGCATACCAACTCAGATGTTCAGAAGAGAGCAGGACAGATCCTGTTGAAAAGGATATGGGAATACGGGCCGCCGAGAAAACAGGAGAATCAAGGGAAGACCTCTGTCTCAAAGGTTCCTTGACTTAATGCAACTCGGGGTGGTGAGAGTAGAGGCTTGCACCAGTGTTTTTGAAGTCTATGCTGGCTGCTCCTCACCGTTCGGATCAATCCCAGGGGATTGGAAGGAACTCATTTTTTTGCAATCCATGGTGACTTCTTATCCTCTTTTTTATGAATCCTAGGTTACGTGGCTGGGGTGTCTTGTTTTGGGGAGCTCTCCTAACAGGCAAGAAACATGTCATGGATCAAGGAAGGAGAGCTGTCACTTTGGGAGCGGTTCTGTGCCAACATCTTAAAGGTGAGCAATGGCCCAAGGGCATCAGCCGGCTGTCTGGTCATTGAGTAGTTTTGTATCAAAACTTATTATTAAAGCTGAACATTGAGTACATTTTAGCAAGGGACCCATAAAGTCTTAAGAATTGTAAAGTAATTTCTAGGTCTAAGTTTCTAGCAGATTATTTTCTTAACTGACATTTTCAGGGCAGGAAGCCCACGATTTCCTCATATTGTTATATCTCATGTCATTATTGAGCGCCAGACTATTAAGCCTTCCTTATGGATTCCTGGTGTGGTGCTATAAGATAAAGCACTGAACTGTTAACCACAAGGTTGACGATTCAAACCCACCAGCCATTCCTTGGAAACCCTATACAGGATTGCTGTGAATCACAACTGACTTGACAGCACTTAACCACAACAGCAACTTAGAGAACTGAAGAGTCCTGTTGTGGCACTGTAAGTTAAGCACTGGACTGCTAACTGCAAAGCTGGCAGTTCAAACCCAGCAGCTGGTCCTTAGAAACAGGGTCATTATGAGTTAGAATGACTAAATGGCACTTAACAACAACAACAGCAACAGCATAGAGAACTGAAATCTGTCTTCTGGCACTTTGATCCACTGCCCCTAATACTGTTATCTGGACTTATTTAGAATAATTTGGCAGTGAGCATAATGGTTAAAAGAGTTTGGGCTCAGGAGTCAGATAAACATGAGTGAAGTCTTGTTCTATCACTTATCATGTGACTTTAACAACCATAGGGGTATTATGGAGATTACATGAAATTTACATATACAGGACTTAATAAGGTATATGTTGCTGTTAAAGGGGAGCTCTGGTAGCGAGCGTAGTGGTTACAAATTGGGCTGCTAACCTCAAGGTCACCAGTTGGAAACTACCAGCTGTTCTGTGGGAGAAAGATGAGGCTTTCTGCTCCTGTAAAGATTTACAGCCTCAGAAACCCTGTACAGGGTTGCTATGAGTCGAAACTGACTTCCCGGCACATAACCACCACCATGTTGCTGTTAAGTTCCATCAAGTGAGTTCCAACTTGTAATGACCCTATGTAGGTTTTCTGAGGAGTGACTGGTGGATTTGAACTACTGACCTTTTGGTTAAAAGTCCAGTGCTTAGCCTACAGCACCACACCAGGACTTTAGCAGTACTTGGTAAAGTGGCGGGTTAGTGAAAAAAAGGAAGACTCCAAGGAGATGAAATGGCACAGTGGGAGAAACAGTGGGCTCAAGTGTAACAATGATTGTGAGGATGGCGCAGGGCCACGTAGGGTTTCATTCTGTTGTGCACAGGGTCACTGTAAGTCAAAACCAGCTTTACGGTTCCTGACACCAACAAACAGCAATTATTTTTCATTCTTTCTTAACTACTAATGTTACTGGGGTTGTTTTTTAGCCATTGGAAAGCTATGTCACTATAATTTACATAATACTTGTTTCCCCAAATACTTCTTTAGCTTGTTTTCGAGGAATTACAACACTGTTATACCCTTTGCCCAAGACAGAGATTTAGTTTGTGATTAGGGCCAGAGGGCCAGTCAGCTTGGTTTGTTAGCCATAGACTGCTTAAACAGCTGATAGCAGTGAATTTATGAGTCAGTATGAGTCAGTACACCTTATATACCCTTCACTGTGGGTTTCACATCATTGTAAAGAAAACAAAGGTACTCACACTAGACCAATAAATAGAATGATAAATGGAGAAAAGATTGAAGTTGTCAATTGACTTCATTTTTCTTGGATCCATAATCAACACTCCTGGAAGAGGCAGTCAAAAAATCAAATGACATGTTGCATTAGGCAAATCTGCTGCACAATATCCTATACAGTGTTCAAGAGTAAAAGTGTCAGTTTGAGGAGGACTAAGGTGCAGCTGACCCAAGCCATGGTATTTTCAGTTGCCTCACATGCATGTGAAAGTTGGACAGTGATTAAGAAAGACAGTAGAGGAATTGATGCATTTGAGTTATAGTGTTGGAGAAGAATATTGAAAGTACTACCAGAAAAACAAACAAATCTTTATTGGAAGAAGTACAGCCAGAATGCTCCTTGGAAGTCAGGATGGCAAGACTTGGTGTCTAATACTTTGGATATGCTGTTTGGAGGGACCAGTTCCTCGATAAGGATATCATGCTTGGTAAAATATAGGGTCAACAAAAAAAGAGGAAGACCCCCAAAGAGATAGAATGACATAGTGGCAACAGCAGTGGGCTCACACATAGCAACAGATGTGAGGATGACACAGGACTGGGTAGTGTTTTGTTCTGTTGTGTATAGGGTTGCTATGAGTTGGAACTGACCCAGCAAAAACAACAACAAGCCTTATACCCACACACACTCACATCCAAATGCCAAATCATCTCCAGCAGTCGGAAATGAAAATAGCTCCTCAGGGAACCACTGCAGTCATGTGTTGTGAATAACAAGCTGCATGAGATGAGTTGACTTGATACTCTTTTTTTTTAAAGTCTACTTGTGAGGAACTAAAGTAGAAAATGTTGGAGAAGTGTCTGGAAAAGCAGTCAGTGAACAGCCCTTCAAAGTGAGGAAAAAGAAACGGAAGTGTCCAGTAAAAATTGGCATAA
Organism: Chrysochloris asiatica; assembly: GCF_000296735.1. NCBI lineage: Eukaryota > Metazoa > Chordata > Mammalia > Afrosoricida > Chrysochloridae > Chrysochloris > Chrysochloris asiatica. The sequence continues at coordinate 10,951,900 of NW_006408565.1, read as the reverse complement.
TGGAAGAGGTGTCTGACCTCTTATTACTTCACAAAGGGGAAGGAGAATCAAGGTGAACAGCTCAAGGTTGATTTCTATGAGGCAGAGGCCAGACATTTTTGCCAGTTCTGATACCAGCCATCACACACAGGGCACACTGTACTTCTTTGCTGGATTCAGTAGTTCGTTGGCAATGGCCACGCAGAACTTGTAGATCATACTTACAGATTTGGAGTTTATGAGGGAAATAACAGGTTACAATTCAAGTTCAGGATATAGTTCTTTGATCAGGGTATTCTTGTGCTGTGCTGCACGCAGGTTTCTCTTTGGCCCTCGACTCCTCAAGCTGGTCTTTGTCCTGCTCAGGCAAGTTTTACAAAACTCCTTTAGTTCTACCGATAAAACAGACGCCCCATTCTGCCAGTAAACCTCAGCCCAAAAGTGCTTAGCTATAGCTTCATGGACTGGGAAGCCACTGCATTGTCTATTCCTGTGTTACAACTCTTTCTTGATCTCCTGGGTCAAGGACGTTCTCTGTGCCGGGACAACAGAATGAAGCACAGCTCCGTTCTGGGCCATCCTCACAGTTGTTATGATTGAGACCATTGTTGCTGCCACTGTATCCATGTCATTGAGGGTCTTCCTCTTTTTTGATGAGCTTCCAGTTCACTGAGCACAATGTCCTTCTCCAGGGACCTGTCCTTCCTCACAAATATGTCCAGAATAGGAAAGATAAAGTCTCGCCCTCCTTGCTTTCAAGGATCATTCTGCTTGTACTTCCAAGACAGATTTGTTTGTTTTTCTGTAGGTCAGTATTGTTCGCCAACAACATAATGCAAATATATTGATTCTTAATATGGTCTTCCTTATTCATGGTCCATTCTGAGTCCTGCTGTGGTGCTATAGGATAAACACTGAGCTACAAGGTTGGTTTGAATCCACGACCAATGGTTCAAATCCACCAGCCACTCCTCGGAAACCTTATACAGGGTTGCTATGAGTTGGTACCAGGTTGATGGCACTTAACAGCATTCATGGTCCAAACGTTCACATGTATATAAGGCAATTAAAAACACCATGCGTTGGGTCAAGTGCAACATAGTCCTCCAGGTGACATTCTTGTTTTTTAACACTTTAATGAGGGTCTTTTGCAGCAGATTTGCGTAATACCATATGTCATTTGATTTCTTGATTGCTGTTTCCATGAACACTCGTTGTAGATCTTTGACAACCCCAGTCTTTTCTTTATCTGTCTTGATATTTATTGGTCCAATTGTGAGGATTTTTGTTTTCTTTACATTGAGGTGCAATCTGTACTGAAGGTTGTAGTCTTTGATCTTCATCAGTATTTCAAGACTTCTTAGCTCCCAGCAAGCAAGGTTGTAGCATTTACATATCGCAGGTTGTTAGTAAGTTTTTTCTCCAATCCTGATGCCATGTTTTTCATATAATACAGTTTCTTGGATTATTTATTTGCTCAGCATACAGTTGAATAAATATGGTAAAAGGGTACAACTGTGCTGCACACCTTTCCTGATTTTAAACCATTCAGTGTCTCTTTGTTCTGTTTTAAGGAGTGTCTCTTAGTCTGTGGACAGGTTCCTCATGAACACAATGAAGTGTTTTAGAAGTCCCATTCTTCGCAGTATTATTCATAGTTATGATCCACATAGTCAAATTCCTTTGCATAGTTAATAAAGCAAATATAAACATCCTTCTAAGGAGCTGTGGTAGCATAGTGTTTACTAGTTTGGCTGCTAGCCACAAGGACATTGGTTTGAAACTACCAGCTGTTCTGTGGGAGAAAGATGAGGCTTTCTGCTCCTATAAAGATTTACAGCCTTGGAAACTCTATATAGGGTCACTATGAATTGGAACTGACTCCACAGCATACCACAAACATCTTTCTGGTATTCTCTGCTTTCTGCCAAAATATATCTGACATCACAATGATATCCCACATTCCATGTCCTCTTCTGAATCTAGCTTGAATTTGTAGTAGCTCCCTGTTTATATTCTGCTGCAACCAATTATCTTTGACAAAATTTACTTGGCGTGTGATAGTAATGATATTGTTCAGTGATTTCCACATTCCTCTGGACCACCTTTCTTTGTGATGGGTACAAATACAGATCTCTTCCAGTCAGTTGGCCATGTAGTTAGCTATCTTCCAGATTACTTGGCATGACATTGCATCAGTGTGTTGAAATATTTCAATTTGTATCCTATCAAATTTGGGAGCTTTGTTTTTCACCAATGCCTTCAGTACAACTTGAACTTTTTCATTCAGTACTATTGATTCTTGATCATATGCTGCCTCTTGAAATGATTGAACACTGACCAATTCTTTTTGGTAAAGTGACTCTATTCATCCATTTTATCTTGATGCTTACTGCGTTATTCAATATTTTGCACATAGAATCCTTCGATATCACAACCTGAGGCTTAAATTTTTTTTTAAATTCTTTCAGTTTGAGAATTGCTGAGCATGTTCTTCTCTTTTGGTTTTCTAACTCCAGTTCTAAGCACATTTCACTATAATACTTGACTTTGTCTTTTCAAACTGCCCTTAGAAATGTACTGTTCAGCTCTTATTACTTCATCATTTCTTCCAGCTGCTTTAGGTTCTTTACATTCAATAGCAAGTCTCAGAGTCTCTTCTGACATCCATTTTGGCCTTTACTTTCCTTCTTGTCTTATTAATGACGTTTTGCTTTCTTCAGGCATGACGTTGTTAATGTCATCCAGCAACTCCTCTGGTCTTTGATCATTAGTGTCTAATCAGATCTTGAGATGCGCTATACTGAAATACATGTGGGATATACTCTAGGTTGTATATTGGCTCTCGTGGAGTTGTTTTAATTTTATTAATGTATGTTGATTGCATGTTTGATCAAATTCAGACTGAAGAACTTAGTAAAATTCTTCAATTTTATCCTCTTTGACTTTAGTGCTTGGTGAGTAAATTTGAATAATAGTGGTATTAAATGATCTTCCTTCTGGTTGTTAAGTGCAGTCAAGTTGTGTAGGGTTTCCAAGGCTGTAAATTTTTGCAGGAACAGAAAGCCTCATCTTTACCCCATGAAGTGGCTGGTGGACTTGAACCACCAACCTTGTGGTTCATATTCCAATATTTATCGTACAGGGCTACTGCATTGTAGGCTTATGGATATTATCACAGACAGCATTTCACTTCAAGATTGATCTTGAAATAATGGATGCAACGTCATTCCTTTTCAGTTTGTCATTTCTGGCATGGTAAAGTATATGATTGTCTGACTCACAATGGCCAATACCTGTCCATTTCAGCTCACTAATGCATAGAATCTCAATCTTTATGTGCACGATTTATTTTTAATGAATTCCACTTTTCCTAGATTCATCCTTAGTGCATTCTGCTTTCTAATTATTAATGGATGTTTGTAGTTGTTTCTTCTCATTTTGAATTATGCCCCATCAGCAAATGAAGATCCCCAATACATTGTTTGATATAGTGCCAGAAGATGACCCCTTGTATATCAGAAGTCACCTAAAACACAACTGGAGAAGAGCTTCCTCCTCAAAGTAGGTGGTGGTGGTGGTTTGTACCATGTAATTGGTTTTGATTCACAGGGACCCTGTATAGGGTTTCCAAGGCTGTAAATCTTTACAGGAAAAGAAAGCCTCATCTTTTTCCCGTGGAGTAGCTGGTAGATTCGAACTGCTTACCTTGCTCATCATAGTAGAGTTGACCTTAATGACATCCATGACTACTTTGAGGAGGCATCTCTTCTCCAGTCATTATTTTGAGTGTCTTCCAACCTGACAGGCACATTTTGTGGCTATTCATAAGGTTTTCAGTGGTTAACCTTTCAGAAATGGTCCACCTCTCCTTCTTCCTAGTCTTTCTTAGTCTGGAAACTCCATTTAAACATGTCCACTACATCTCAATGTAAAGAAAACAAAAATCCTCACCACTGGACCAATAAACAACATTCTTATCAACAGAGAAAAGATTGACGTTGTCAAGGACTTCATTCTTCTTGGATCAACTGTCAACACTCATGGAAGCAGCAGTCAAGAAATCAAACAACTTATTGCATTAAGCAAATCTGCTGCACAAGACCTTTTTAAAGTGTTGAAGAGCAAAGATGTCAGCTTGAGAACTAAGGTGTGCCTGACCCAAGCCATGGTATTTTCTATAACCTCATATGCATGCGATAGCGGGACAGTGAATAAGGAAGATCGTAGAAGAACTGATGCTTTTGAGTTATGGTGTTGGAGGAGAATATTGAAAGTGCCATGGCCTGCCCATAGAACTAACAGATCTGTGTTGGAAGAAGTGCAGCCAGAGTGCTCCTTGGAGGCCAAGATGGCCAAACTTCATCTCTCATACTTCGGGCATATTGTTAGGAGGGACAAGTCGCTGGAGAAGGATATCATGTTTGGTAAGGTGGAGGGTCAGAGAAAAAGAGATAGACCCCCTACGAGATGGATTGGCCAAGTGGCAGCATCAATGGACTCAACCGTGGCAACAGTAGTAAGGTTGACCCAGGATCAGGCAGTGTTTCGTTCTGCTGTGCATAAGGTCGCTATGAGTCGTTGCCAACTTGATGGCACCTAACAGAAACAACTATAGGTACACCTGCTGGTTTGTATAATTCTGGTGGCATAGCTTCTAGAATCATAGCAATCTGCATGTCACCATAGTACAACAAACTGACAGACAGGTTGTAGTTTTTAAGTTGTAAGAGTACAGTAAGATTTACCAATCTCCTCTTTAGGGTTCCATACACCTTATTTGCATAATTTTAGTCCTGGTGTGTGGAGTCCTGGTGTGGTGCTGCTGGTTAATGCACTGGACTGCAAGGTCAGCAGTTCAAGTCACCAGCTGCTCCTTGGAAACTCTTTACAGGGTCGCTATAAGTCAAAACCAACTCTATGGCACGTAACAACAACAAGAACCCCACCGGGTACCATGCACTTTATATACATTGTTAGCAGGCTATCTATTCCCTTTGGTCAGCCACAAGCACCTCATTTGCATAGTTCTACCTGGTGTGGCACTGTAGGAAAAGCACTTACCCACAAGGTTGGTTTGAACAGCAAGGTTGTCAGTTCAAACTCACCAGCCTTTCTTTGGAAACCCTATACAGGGTTGCTATGAGTCGTGAACTGACTAAATGGCACTTATCAGAAACTTCAACCCAGTGGTGGGAGTTATAAGGACTTTGGCTGATGGTGGTGGTGATGGTGTGCCAGGGACTTGTTTCTGACTCATTGCCATCCTGCATAGGGTTTCTCCCAGGCTGTAAATCCTTATGGGAGCAGAAAGCTTCATCTTTCTCCCACGGAATGGCTGATAGTCTTGAACTGCTGACCTTGAGGTTAGCAGCCCAGCTTGTAACCACTGCTACCAGAGCTCCTTCAGGACTTTGGCTAGAAGGCCCAAGGGTGTCTCTCTACAGCCTAATGAAACCAAAATTGTAGTTAACAGTACATGCTTAAAAGATGAATTCTTCAAAAACCAACTCAGCATGGATTAAAGAACCAAATGTGAATCCCAAAATTATGAAGGTCATCAGTGAAAAAATAGGGACAAATGTGAGGGCTTTAATATAGGGAATACACAGACTACCAAGCATGTTGAAAATTGCACAAACAAAAGTAGACAAAATAGATGATTGGGACATATTAAAAATTAAAAACTTATGTGCATCAAAAGACTTCACCAAAAGAGTAAAAAGGGAACCTACAGAATGGGAAAAAATCTTTTGCAATGACACATCAGACAAGGGACTCATTTCTAAAATATATAGGAAACCACAACACTTCTACAAGAAAAAGACAAATAGCCTAATTAAAAAAATGGGCACAGGACATGAACAGACACTTCACCAAGGAAGAGATCTGGGACTCCTGGGCCTAGAGGCAGTGACATGGCCACAGAGGACTAGAGCAGAGTGAAGCATCCAGCTGATATGAAGTGAGGGGAGATGCACAAGAACACCCATACTTGCAGATAGTACCCACTTGACCTGGCTTCAATGGCTGAATGATCAGAACTCGACTAGAAGAAGAAAGAAGAGGGGGAAGAAAAAAAGTAACTTGCTACAATTTTATGAACTTTACCTATATTTATGCATATAATAGCTCAAAAAAGGGAACAAATCTTTGCAGCAAAGATCACTCCCACCCCCTCGGTACACAGGGTTGACAGGGAGGGACAACTTAGACATTGGCTACCCAAAATGGGGGAGGCCTATATAGGCAAGAAGTGACTGGCTTACAAGCTTTCAAGTGGGAGCCTAGTTCCAGACGGTGCGGTGGAAGGTAGAATCACCACTGAATGATTTCCAATCTGTTGGGACCTGGCAGGTTAAAGGAAATGGGGATAAGACTCTTGTACAATAGTGAATAATTGCCATCAGGACTGACTGTGAGGGTAGGAAATATAGAGGCAGATGTTTTTTGACAAAAGGAGGGGAGTGATAGATTTTGTAGCCCAGGAGTGGAGGTCCCTGGGACCATCAAGTGAGAAGAGCTGAGACGGGAACCCTACCCAGAGAGGCAGAGACACCAGGGATGGAGACAGAGACGATGACGTGGACAGATGGAGCAGTGGCTGGGGACACTGAACTCAGGGAGGGAGAGGGGCTTTGTGCTTATAGCCGGAGGGCGGGCCTATGCGGTGTACCGTTTGGTTATTTGATGATGCGTGGAGAGGATTGTACTCATTGCAATGAACAAAATACGATAGGATGAATGTAAAACTGATATTCTTCCATGTAAACCTCACAATAAAAACTTGTAAAAAAAAAAAAAAAAAAGGATGAATTCTTGAAACAGGTAGACCCCCACTTTGACTTTTCTTACCTTTTTTTCCTATAAAATGAAGTTAATAATATTTGTTTTATAGGGTTGTATGATAAAATAAGATGAAATATAAAAAGTCCAACATAGTACTTAATATATAGGAAGTGTTCAATAAACATTAATAAATGAAAGTGCTTAATGCCTATTTGATGAGCCAAAAACTTAAAATACCCAATTGTTTTCCTCAGGGTTTCCTTAAATACTCCAGTTTGTATCTTCTTGGGGGATGGTGTTACCCTTTATCCCTAAAGAGCATGTGATATGTTCATCATTTGTCTTCTTCCTTCACAGGCAGGCCCAATGCCCAAACACATTGCATTTATAATGGATGGGAACCGTCGCTATGCCAAGAAATGCCAGGTCGAGCGGCAGGAGGGCCACTCCCAGGGGTTCAACAAGCTGGCTGAGGTGGGTATGGGTGACAGATCGCAAAATAAACAGTCTATGAAGAACTGGATTATAGCTAGTTAACCAGCCTGTGGGGATTTGTTTTCTGTCAGTATCCATAAGGTTTTCTAGTTTTTAATTTTTTTTTTTGCTTGCTTGTTATGGGTCTCAAAGTCACATTGACAGAAAAAGTAATTACCCAGTGAATCATCAGAAAATACTAGGAATGAGCACACAATTGACTCCTCTTTGTGGGTTAATGTGCCAGACTGCATAGCTGTTTGAACTGCAAGGTCAGCAGTTCAAGCTCACCAGCTGCTCCTTGGAAACCCTATACAGAGTTGCTATGGGTTGGAATCGACTCGACAGCACTTACCAACAACAACCACCACAGCAAAGTTAGAAAAAATTAAAATAAATAGAAGTCCTTGTGTCACTGTGGGATAAAGCACTGGACCACAAAGCCTTTTGAATCACAAGGTCAGCGGTTCAAACTCACCAGCCGCTCCTTGGAAACCCTATACAGGGTCACTATGAGTCATGGTCTGTAAGGCCTGCGCCTATCCAACTGTCAGGTTCTCAGTGGCACTTTTCCAAAGGTGGCCATGGATTTGTTTGTGTGTTTGTTCTGGGATGAGAAAGGCAGGTCTTCAGATTTATTTCTTCACTTCTGTGCTTGAACATCTACTACCTGCTACCTTTCACCTCCAGCTTCGCATTTCAACATTGTTATTCTCAGCTCCATCTTTGTTCTCTACCTTATGGAGTGGAACTGGGTTGGAGCAGCCTCAAGGGAGCTGAATTTAAGTATGGGTTTTCCTTTTTTAATTGAGATGTAATTTCATATAGTGAAATCTACAGAGCTTCATTTTGACAAGTTATATTTGTCTGTCAAACCTACTGTCCTGTCAAAATGCAGAACATTTCCATCCCTCAATAAAGTTTCTTATGCCCCTTCCAAGTCACCCCTTGTTCCACCTTCCCTTCCCTCTCCCCAGCAACCACGGCTTTGATTTCTATCACTATAGTTTTTCCTGGTTTAGAATGTCACTTAATGGAGTCATGTAGTAGAGTTGTTAACTTTTGGTAAGCATTTACAACTCTCTGAGCTTCAGTTTTATCATGTATTAAAATAGGCATTATGATGTCTGTGGCTGATTGAAGAATCAAATGGAATTAAAGGAATTATATTATTATCAAGAGGATCACGTGTATGTATGTCTTTTGCGGACTATTAAATATTGCACAACTGTTTAATTTTTGCTTTTATTTTTATATTTTTATAAATCGTCTTTGTTATCCTCACTCTACCAGGATAATGAAATTATGCTATTATAATACCTTGTGTTTTTTGGTTTTTTTAAAAAATGTTTTATTGTGAATTATGTGATAGTTTACATGGGAGAACATTAGCTTTACATTCATTCTATCATATATCGTCTTATTGCCATGGTTACAATCCCCTCCATGCATCATCAGCCAACCAAAGGGTATACCCTGCAAGCCTGCCCACCACATCCTCCTGGTCTTCAGCACACAGTCCCTCTCCCTCTCTGGGTCTAAAGTCCCCAGCTGCTCCATCGCTCCATGTCATTGTCTCTGCCTCCATCTCAGGCATCACTGCTTTTCTGGGTAGGGTCCCACTCTCCGTTCTTCTCCCATGATGGTCCTAGGGACCTCCACTCCTAGACTGGAAAGTCAGTCACTCCCCTCCTTGCTACAAAAGTCTGCCTTTACATTTCCAACCCTTACAATCAGTCCTGATAACAATTATTCACTATTGTATCACAAGAGACCTATCCGCATTTCATTTCATCAGCCCCGCCTACTCAGATTGGATACTACTCACTGGAGATTCTACCTTCCTCCAGGCCCTCTGGATCTAGGTTCCCTCTTGAAAGCTTGTAAGCCAGTCACTTCTTGCCTTTGTAGCCCTACCCCCACCCCATTTTGGGTAGCCAATGTCTAAGTTGCCCATCCCTGTCTACTCTGTGTGGAGGGGGTGGGAATGATTCTTGCTGTAAGGATTTGTTCCCTCTTTTGAGCTACTGGTTCCATAGGTGTAGGTTAAGTTCATCAAATTGTATCAGATTACTCTTTTTTTTTCCTCTTCTTTCTTCTTCTGGTTGAGCTTCGATCATCCAGTTATTGAAGCCAGGTCAAAGGAGTATTATCTGCAAGTGTGGGTGTTCTTGTGCATATGCCCTCTCTTCTTATCAGCTGGATGCTTCACTCTCCATTCTAGTCCTCTGTGGCTATGTCACTGACACTGGGCCAATACCTTGTGTTTTTATATCGATCCTTAACCTAACCTTGGGGAAGGATGGATTATGATCCCATTTTACAGATAAGGAGACTAAAGCCCACAGTGGTTAAATGACTTGCCTACATTTCCAAAGCAAGTGCATGCTGGAGGAGTCATGGACTAGAACCCAGATCTTTACTCTCTCTGTGAAAGTTCTTTCCAGTAAATTACAGTGGCATCGGTGTGGTAGTACTCATTAAGGTCACATTATCCAGTTTCTTAAAGGGTAGCTTTCTGCTTACTTGGTTCATAATTCTGATGTTGTCCTATGTTTTCACAGTTTGAGGGAGAAAGAAAAATATCTGTTACCTCCAATACTGAGACAGTACTAGAGCATCTCTTATGTCCCTTCCCACTCTTCCTTTCCTTGTACCTAGCTCCTTGCCTTCTCCCCTCTCAGACTCTGCGCTGGTGTTTGAATCTGGGCATCCTAGAGGTGACGGTCTACGCATTCAGCATTGAGAACTTCAAACGCTCCAAGAACGAGGTAGACGGACTAATGGATCTGGCCCGACAGAAGTTCAACCGCTTGATGGAAGAACAGTAAGATGCTGCCAGGGGGAGCACTTATACCACTTGTAGCCTTCCCCTAACCCTTACAGCTCTGTTTAGCCAAGGCTGCTGTAATGGGCCTTGTAAATCCTTTTAATGTTTGTTAGTAGTTTTCAGTGGCAAATATCAGAAACACGTGCTAGTTTTTCTTATAAAAGGAGACTTTATTTGAGGCTATAGAGATTATTGTACAGAATGCAAGGACAAGTACAGCCAGCCTCAAGCAAAATGAAACTCGAAATTGAAATCCATTAGGTAGAGCCTCTCTGCAGACCATCTCTCTCTGCAGACCAGCTTTCTCTGCTCCAAGAGAACAGTTCAGAATAATTCCTTTAATAGACCTAGCTTAGCTAAAATTTTTATCCTTGGACCAATAAACCGTGGCCTGGAAGGTAGGGTGAGGAAAACATTGAAAAAGTCATCTTCTGCTGGGCAGTAAACCCTAAGAAGTTGCTATACCCCCGCATGCTCTCTTGGGAGTGAAATTATGATGCATAAGAAGTCTTTATTGGGAAGTATCAGCACCATTCTTAACTGTAGCTAAGTTTAGGCTAATTAGGGAGCAAGACCAGAAAAGGGCAAAAAGGAAATTTGATGACAATTACTTGCTTCAAAATATGGAGTCCTCACCAACCTGAATTGCTTACTTCCATACAACTATTCTATAGCCTAGTTCATGTCTGCACTAGGACTAAGAAGATAGGAGCACAGAGAGCCTGCACCTCTGGTGGGGCTGGACCTGAAACCACTTTCTGTCATTCTGTCATTCGGTCCCTACATGGATCCTTGGTGGAGGTGGAGGGTTCGCAACCAGTCTTCTCTCTGTTTAGATAGGATGGTGAGACCCTCAGCCACTGACCTTACTTCTGGTCCCCAACAGGGCAAGTATGGCTCAGAGTTCACACCCAAAGCCAAGATGCAGACGTGGGTCTTTCTGAATCCAGAGCCCGAGTTCTCTGTGTGCGTTGCTCTGAAAGTCCTGAGATAATTTTATGTTTCCTGAAAGGTCAAATGCGAAGCAGTTACAAGTTCTGAGAGTACTCAACCAACCAATTATAGAGAAAATTGCCATGAAGTCCCAGACAGAGCATGAGGAAACCTCAGATGTGATTTTCTACAATGTGTCACAGAGCGCAGAGTTCTGAGGAATAGAACTGACAAGAAATAAGGAGTTGGGGTACAGGGTCTGCCTTTCATTAATCTATTTTCTATTTTAAAGAAAGAGTTCTTAGGCTAAGGGAACATTTGAAAAGTACTAGTCTGTTGTCACTTCATCACTTGGGGAACTATATGCAAGTGAAGAGAAGGATCAAGAAAAGCAAGGGCTTGCCGGTGGTCACACAGCGAGTTAGTGGGAATCCAGGTCTCCTGACTCCTCTCCAGACGTTCACAGCTTTCTTCTCTATAGAGCTCATGTGTTCTACCTCTGGTAGCTGACAATAGGCACTGTAAAATGTAACACAAGCCTATGACAGTAGTGTGGCAGAGATGACTATTACCCCATCCCACCCTGCCTGGTGTTCATGGGAGGGACTGAGGCTCAGAGAAGTTAAGTGATTATGTAAGTCACACAGTAAGTGATGGCAACTCAAATCTAGATGTTCGTGTTAAAATTTTGCCTTGATTTGACTATATATGTGTCTGTTATAGCTCCAGTAGGTTCTCAGAAATAAGTGGTTAGATTTTGCTTAATCCTTGGAAAAATGTGGATAAGAGTAGATATAGTATGGTTGTGACCTTCAGGTCTGGATCAAGGCCCCCAGGACACCCCCACCCCACCATATACTTCTCGTTATTAAGCTTCCTTTTTCCAAACATTTGTTGTTCAATTTCTCGATAGCATTCCCAGGTGAGTTCCAGGGTGGTTGGGTTACATTGTAGAGAGTTTGAGAATTACTGTTTGGAAGCAGTATAATATTGCGACTAGGATGACAGACTCAGGAGCCAGACTCCCTAGGTTTGCACTCACTAGTTGTCTGATGTTGAAAAAACTACCTAACCTCCCTGTGACATATTTTTCTTATCTGGAAAATGGGAATAACGATGGTACCTACCTCAAAGGTCAGTGTGAGGATGGAATGTGTTGGTACATGTAAGGCACTTAGATGGTGTCTGGCACTAGAGTAAACATATAATTAATGTCCACTGTCACCATTATCATATTTCACAAGGAAACAGAAAAGTAACAAGTAATATAGCCCCTACTCCTAACAAGTTTACTTGCTTGTCTAGATGGGATAAACATACCACAGAATACATAAAATGCATCTTTCCGACAAGGGCATGTGTAATGTGTATGGTGTATGGAAAAGAGTTCAGGTTGTCAAATCAGAGCTGGGTTTCAATCCTGTCACAGCACTTCCTGACTATATGACCTTGAACAAGTTGCTTCTTGCTGAGCCTCAGTTTCCTGCTCTCAAATGGAACTTCATACAATCCTTTCAGAGTTGTTGAGGGAATGCGGTGAAATAACATACATAGAACAGTGCCTGACACTGGAAAACAACCAGAATCTCATAGTTGATTATTATCAAAGTACCTGTACTTGAGTCCCTCCACTTGAGCAGGTACTTTGCCCAACCCTACCTCTTTTCCCCCCTGCTCAGGGAGAAACTACAGAAGCATGGGGTGTGTATCCGAGTCCTAGGTGATCTACATTTGTTGCCTGTGGATCTCCAGGAGCTGATTGCACAAGCTGTACAAGCCACCAAAAACTACAACAAGTAAGTTCCCAGATTTCTCCCTAGGGGCCTCTGTCAGTGGTTGACTTTACTAACTTTGGTGGATATCCTGAGCCTTCCTTGGCCTACATTTAGTTCTGAAGACAATGAAGGGGAGTTTGGACATTTAGAGATATCCTTCTTCCATCCGCAGAGCAGACCTGCAACATTATATGTGTGTATACTTAGACACAGTTTCTCATCCACTTCCCCCTTCATGTGATCTCCTAAAATATATAAAGTATATATATTTTACTTGTGAGGGGGTGGGGTGATTATGCAGCAAGTCTCATTCCTGTCTCTTTGCAGACTGATCCTTCAAAACATTCTTTTCTATCCCAATCCTTTAACCCATGGTAGGATGACCTTGGGATGTCATGTAGACAGAGAAACAGAGTTCAGTAATCCAAGCTTTGTTATGTGTGACTTTGAAATATGTTTGGTAGTAAATTTGTTTGGTATCAGATTTCCTTATTTTGCTTGTGCTGGTATCACAGTGGAGTCCTGGTGTGGTGCTGCGGGTTAATGCGCTGGATTGCAAAGTCATTTGAACCAGAAGGTCAGCAGTTCAAGCTAAGCAGCCGCTCCTCAAAAACCCTATACAGGGTCACTATAGGTCGGAACTGACTCCAACGCACTTAACAATAACAGCAGCAATATCACAGTGTATTCATGTCTTCTAGGAGGACAGTGGAGTTCTAGTGTGGCACTGTAGAGTAAGCACTGGACTACTAACCACAAGGTCAGTGGTTCAAACCCACCAGCCACTCCTTGGACACCCTATACAAGGTCACTATGAATTGGAACTGACTTGACAAATACTTAACAACAAAGAGGGCAATAAGGGTCACTTTATATTTGTTTTATTATAAAGTTAGTAACATGTTTATTTCAGTAAACTTGGAAAACACAAAAAGATCATCATCTTAGCATTCCGAGGTATCCACAGCTAACATTTGGTGTGTGTTCTTCCAGGGAAGAGGTGTTGTGTATCAGTGATCCAGTTGTTCTGTCTCTGCTCCCCAGTCTTTCAGGCTCTTCAGTGAATTGTTTTGTTCTTCCCTTCTCAGGTGTTTCCTGAATGTCTGCTTTGCATATACATCCCGCCATGAGATCAGCAATGCTGTGAAGGAAATGGCCTGGGGAGTGGAGCAAGGCCTGCTGGAGCCCAGGTAGCCCTAATTATGCAGGGATTAAACCTAGCATTCTTCCAAAGCTGCATACTCGGGCTAGGTGTCAAATCAGTGTTGCCCTTGAAAAGATTTTTGATGGATTCCACAATCAGAGGCAAAGATTGCTCTATTACAGCCTGCCCATAATTTATATGTTTAGTGTATACCAAAATTCCCAAAGAAGTAGAAAACCAGACAGCATGGGATATGGCATTCAATAAAATCTGAAGCCTTCTTGGGTTTTTAGTTGGTGTTACAGTGAATGCTTTTTCAGGAATGTAGCTTGTTAGGAGTAGACTCTTATAGGTCTTTTGTATTAACAATTTAAGCAAGATTGAAATATTTTTCAGTAACTAAAAGAAAATTGTTAATCATTAGGAACACAGTGGGATCCTAACTGTTAGAGCTGGGAGGAACTTTGGAAGCCATACATCTATCCAGTTTCTCTTATGTTAATATTAATTTAACATTTAGCAATAGCATTGTAAACTAACAGTAGTAAAGTAATAAATCTGAAAAACATTCTAAGCAATAGGTTGTATCTGTGTTTTATTAAGTCATTAACTTCCTATGACCGTGTTTGAGAAAGTCAAGTACTTTTTCCATTTTAGAGATAAGAAAACTGAGCTCAGCATTGAAGGAACTTGCCCAGGGTCATTCTTTTGCTAATATATCCAGAGCTGGGACTCAGTGCTGATGCTATCTTAATCTGGAGTTCCTGTCCATTACCTCTATTTTGTGAAATCTTGGGACTTAGAAAGTTTTTCTCATTCCTTTCGCAGATATAATTTTTGACCTTAGAAACGAAATTATAAATCAACAAGTTGCTTGGTGAGAATAGCATTAGATGAGACTATTTATGAATGCTTTGTCTCCACAACAGCTATGTGGTCTTTCTATGCCACATCATTCATTCATTGATTCAGCAAATATACTTTAAGTGATAATTGTAAGCCAGGTACATTGCTGTGCATAAAGAATAAACTAATGAGAATAAAAATACATGTTTTCCTACCTTCCTGGAACTCAAATTCTGTCAAGGGAAACAAATATTAATCAAGAGTATATAAATCAGCATAAAATGATATGGTGATAAGTGTTATAAAGGCATGTTGTTGTTGTTAAGTGCCATTGAGTCGATCCGACCCATAGCGACACTGTATAGGGTTTCCAAGGAGCAGCTAGTGAGCTTGAACCACCGACCTTGCAGTTCAAATGACTTTGCTCTCTGACGCATTAGCCCACAGCACCACGCCAGGACTCCTTATTAAAGGCATAGGTGCATGGTCTAAGAATTTATAATAAGAGATATGGATCTGATTACGAAGGCGTCTCTAAGTGATGTAAGAATGAAGAATAAGCAGTAACTTAGGAAAGAGGGGAGATCCTGGGTGGTGCAAATGAATGGTTAATGCCCTTGGCTGATAGTCAAAAAGTTGGTGGTTCAAGACCACCCAGAAGTGCCTTGGAAGAAAGGCCTGGAGATCTACTTCTAAAAATATCAATTATTGATATCAGTTTCTACTTGGACACACATGGGGTCGCATGAGTTAGAATTAACTCCCCAGCAACTGACTTTTTAGGGAAAGGCAATAATGTGAGGAGCACACTGTTTACAAAAAGATTGTTTGAATAATCCAAGAAGAGAGTGCCTGGGAGAAAAAGAGCTTGGGTTGTGGTGGTGATGGGATGAGGAATGGACAGACTGTGTAGATAGAAGTACACAGGAGGTTAAATCAGGAGTGCTTGCTGATGGGTGGACTCTGGGGAAAGGATGTGTGATAGCGGACTTCAGTGATTTGACTCATAAAACAGTGGACAGTGAGTCTTTACTACTGCACCGGTGTGTCCTGAAAGAACATCCAGGTTGAAGATGAAGATCTGAACTTTACTTGTGGATATACTGTAGTTGTTGAGCAAAAATAGTGAGTTGATAGTTGAGAAGTCGGGATTGGAGATAGCAATGTGGAAAGATGACCTGTGTAGGTAGTAACTGAAGTCAACAGAAGGCATGTGGAAGCTAAGGAGAATCTCAAGTGAGAAGGAAAAAGGAGTTTTGAGGAACTTTCATTGGCTGGTATAGGAGAATGAGCCTGAAAGGGGAAAAAAAAAGAATGACCAACCAGAAAGGTAGCATGAAAATCAGGGCAGTCATTATTACAGAAGCCAAGAAAAGGAGTTGGTGGGGGAGGAAGTGTGGGGCACTGGTGAGAGCAACAATGTAGAGAGGTCAGTTAACATTTGGATGGAAAATTAGCTGTAAGGGAAAAAGTTTGAGGCAGTGAGGGACAGCAGGAAGATAGAAGTTGTTGTCAGGTCCCATCGAGTCGGAACCGACTCATAGCGACCCCATGCACAGCAGAACGAAACAATGTCCGATCCTGGGCCAACCTCACTACCGCTGCCACACCCGAGTCCATCAATGATGCCACCTGGCTGATCCATCTC
>NW_006408565.1:10909416-10932683 GCF_000296735.1 Chrysochloris asiatica | reverse complement strand
TCACCACTGGACCAATAAACAACATTCTTATCAATGGAGAAAAGATTGAAGTTGTCAAGGACTTCATTCTTCTTGGATCAACTATCAACACTCGCGGAACCAGCAGTCAAGAGATCAGACAACGTATTGCATTGGGAAGATAGAAGAGGGGACTTTAAAAAGTTCATAGCATAATTGAATTTTTCACAAACTTTTTGAAGCTTCATCGTATAAGACTTATTGGTAATTATTAATTTCTTGGTTTGGACAGTGGCTTCTTAGTTTATTATAATTATGCTTTTTAACTAATGTGTTTAAAATAATCTTTTGTACATATCAGAATATATTAAAAATAATAAGGGCAAATGTTTATGCTAGAAAGAAAGAAAGGTAACTAGCTGCCTGATTTAATGATGCCTGGAAGTCTTAATTCCTACCTAATACAATGCACTTCACACTCATACCACAGTGCAGTCACCACTGAGATTTAGCTTTTGCTGCTGCTTGTCCAGCAGACTTTTCCATATCCGTCTCCTCTGCCCTGCATGGCTTAGTAACTTCTCCCAGGGTATAAATTTTTCTGTCAGTTAAATTGATAGATTATTTTGTAACTGTAATTATAGAAGAAAACAGGTTGAGCTTAAAGGATATTTAATAAATTTTATTGGACTCCTGGTATCACACTGTGGGATCAACACTGGACTGCAGACCAAAAGGTCAGCAGTCCAAACCCACCAGCTGCTCCTCGGAAACCCTATACAGGGTCGCTATGAGTCAGAACCAACTTGATGACATTTAACAACAACAACAAACCTGACTTTGGAGTCCTGGTGAGGTGCTATAGGATAAGTACTAGAGGAAAACCGCAAGGTTGGTGGTTCAAACCCACTAGACATTCTTTGTAAACCTCGTACAGGGTCGATATGAGTGGCTGAGTTTGGTTGTGGTGCTGTAGAATCAGCACTGGATTGCTGGCCATTCAAACCCATCAGCCACTCTTCGGAAACCCTATACAGGGTCCCTATGAGTCAAAACCAATTTGACAGCACTTACAACTACAACAATAATAGCTGAGTTACTTTGAGCAGGTCATTGGAGCCCTGTTGGCTTCTAATTGTTTATAAGTGCTACTACTAATTGCTAGTATTTACTGAACATTTACTCAATACCATGTGCCTAAGTGTCCTTTTTGCTTAGAAATGCTACAAGTGTGTGGCTTTAATGAACAGAACTTTATTTTGTCACATTTTAGGAGAGTAGAAGTTCAAATTTCAGGAGCCAGCTCTAGGGGAGGGCACTGTCTGTCTGCTCTAGAAACAATTCTTGTGTCAGCTTTTCTGGTAATCTTGGTGTACCTTGGAGAGCTCTAGTTCACTTTTGTGCCTTACTTGCTCCTTTTATATCTCAAAAATGATTGGTTTAAAGCACATCTCACATTGATATAATTTAACATAACAAAGAAAACCTTGTCCCTAGATGAGATTACATCCCTATACTTAAGAAAACCACACCTCTTGTCCTCTAGTAGGTTCCAACTTGTAGCAACCCTTATAAGACAGTAGAATTGCTGCTTCTGTTTGCTGTGGTAGTTGCAAACTACTGACCTTTTGGTTAGTAGATGAGTGCTTAACCACTGTGCCACCAGAGCTCCCTACCTACATATATGGGTTAGGATTCCAACACATATTTTGGTGGGACATGATTCAATCTATAACACCAGGCATTTGCTAAGTACTTTACATACATTATTTCATTTAATCCTTAGAATTTATGAGATAGATATCTCAGTTTTGCAAATGAGAATACTGAGATGCAGAAAGGTTAGCTAATTTGTCCAAGTGTACATAACTAATTTGACAAAGCTTGGGATCAAGATTTTAACCTACTTCCAGAGTCTGGAGGATCCTTGGTGACTTGATGGTTAACACAGCTTTTTAACTGAAAGGTTGGTGGTTTGAACCCACCATTCACTTCAATGGAAAAGGGTGGCAGTCTGCTTCTGTGAAGATTACAGCCTTGGAAACCCTATGGGCAGTTCTACCATGCCTATAGAATCTGATGAGTGGTTTTTTAGGTTCCAGAGTCTGTACTCTATGTGAAACCTCATATACATGTGAAAGTTGAACAGCGAATATGGAAAACTGTAGAAGGATTGAGGCATTTGAATTGTGGTGTTGGAGGAGAATATTAAAAGTACAATGGACTGCCAAAAAAACAAACCAATCTGTTAGAAGAAGTACAGCCAGAGTGCTCCTTGGAAGCCAAGATGGCCAGACTTTCTGTTGTACATAGGGTCACTGTGAGTTGGTGCTGACTTAGTGGCACCTAACATCAACAACAATTCAAGTGTTTTTAGTAAATTTACATAATTGTGCAACTATCATCAAAACCCAATTTTAGAACATTTCTATCACCCCAGTAGATCCTTTGTGCCTGTTTGGAGTTACTCCCATTCTCCCCTTCTACCAACCATAGTAGTGGTGGTGGTTGTGTGCTGTGGAGTTGGTTCCGACTCATAGTGACCCTGCCCAGGGTTTTTGAGGCTGTAAATCTTTACGGGATCAGAAAGCCTCAACTTTCTCCCAGAACAGCTGGTAATTTCGAACTGCAGCCCCACTCATAACCACTATTCAACCAGAGCTCCATTTTTCCAGCCATGGACAACCACTATTCTATTTCTGTTCCTTAGATTTGCCTTCATGCAAATGGAATCATACTAATGTTCTTTCACTTATCATAGTATTCCACCATGTCAGAGCATGTATTGGAACTTCTTTTTTATTTTCAAACAGTACTCCATTATATGCATATGACATATTTAAACATTCATCAGTTGATGGACATTTGACTGTTTCCACTTTTTAGCTGTTGTCATTAATGCTGCTCTGAGAGTTTGTGCACAGTCTTTATGTGGACGTACAATGGAACTTCAAAAATTTCATGGAAAATTTCATTATCTTTTAATTCCATTCCTTCATGAAATTTTTTGAAGCCCTTCATATGTTCTCATTTTTCTTGGGTAAATATCTAAGAGCGGAAGTGATGGATTATATGGTAAACTTGGACTTCTGGTATGGTGCTGTGGATCAGCACTGGACTGCAAACCACAAGGTCAATAGTTCAAACCCACCAGCTGCTCATTAGAAACCCTATACAGGTTGGCACTTAACAACAGCAGCAGCAACATGGTAAATTTATGTTTAACTTTTTGAGAAACTTCCAAAGTGACATCATTTAACATTCCCATCAACAGTGCATGCATATGAGGGGACTTCAAAAAGTTCAAGGAAAAATTCCATTATTTTTCAGTTCCATGAACTTTTTGAAGCCCCCTGTATTAGAATTTCTGTTACTTTATAACCTCGTAAGCACTTAATATTGTCTGTTGTTTTGATTATAGTCTTCCAGTGGCTTATGAAACTATCTCATTTTTTTGTGTGTATGTGGTAAAATATACACAACATAAAATTTATTATTTTAACAATTTTTAATTATACAACTTAGTGGCATTAGTACATTTACAATATTGTGTAACCATCACTGCTGTATTTCCAGATCTTTTTTATCATTCCAAACAGGAATTCTGTATGCATTAACCAATAATTTTCCATTACCCTCCTCTCCTTGGGCCTGGTAACTTTTATGCTACTTTCTCTCTCTATGAATTTTCCAGTTCTAAATACTACACACAAGTGGAATCATAAAATATCTGTCCTTTAGTGTCTGACTTATTTCATGTAGCACAATGTCTTCAAGGACTCCTGGTGTGGTTCTGCATGATCAGCACTGGACTTCAAACCACAAGGTCAGCTGTTCAAACCCACCAGGTGCTTCTTGAGAACCCTATACAGTGTCTCTGAGTTGGAACCAACTTGACAGCACTTAACAACAATGTCTTGAAGGCTCATCAATGTTGTAACATGTATCAGAAGTCCCTTTCTTTTTATTGGGCACATCATATTTCATTGTGTGTATATATGACATTTTGTTTATTTATCCTTTGATAGGCATTTGGGTTGTTTTTACCTTGGTTTCCACACATGGTATTAGTGTACATTCCCACTAACAACGCACATGGGTTCCAACTTTACCACTTCTACAAGACTCGTTATTTTCTGTTTTTGTGTGTGTCTGTGAGGAGTCCTGATATGGTACTATAGGATAAGCACTGAGTTGCTAATGCAAGGTCAGCAGTTCAAACCCACCAGCCACTCTTAGGAAACCCTATAGTGGATCACTATGAGTTGGAACCTACTCCATGGTACTTAATAACACCAGTTATTAATGACTAATGATGTTGAGCATCTCTTCATGTGTTTTTTTGACCATTTGTTTGTCTTGTTTTTACATATATATATGGAATCCTGGTGTAGCACTGTGGGATCAGCACTGTACTGTGAACTACAAGATTAGTAGTTCAGATCCACCAGCTGCTCCTCAGAAACCGTATACAGGTTGGAACCAACTCAACAGCACCTAACAACATTTGTTGTTGTTGTTAAGTACTGTGGAGTCGATTCTGACTTATAGTGACCCTGCACAGGGTTTCCAAGGCTGTAAATCTTTACGGGAACAGAAAGCCTCATCTTTCTCCCACAGAACAGCTGGTAGTTTAGAACTGCTGACCTTGCAGTTCACAGCCCAATTTGTAACCACTATGCTACCAGAGCTCCTTAACAACATCATATATATATATATATTATCCTACAGTGTCACACCAGGACACACTCGCTTGCAACAACAATGCTACCAGAGCTCCTTAACAACATCATATATATATATATATATATTCTACAGTGTCACACCAGGACACACTCGCTTGCTTGCTCTCTCTCTATACATATATATATATATTTATATATATGAAATCCTGGAGTAGTGGGCTGTAGGATAAGTGCAGGACCACAGGTCGGTTTGAACCACAAGGTCAGTAGTTGTTCAAACTTACCAGCCACTCCGTGGAAACCCTATACTGGGTTGCTATGAGTCGGAACTGACTCTACGGCACTTCACAATAAAACAAATATATATTATGCTCATATTTGTTTGAGTAAGTGTGCGTTTATTTTTCCCTAACAAAGTTATACCACTGTATTTTCTGAAACTTGCTTTATTCATTTAACACTGGATCTTAGACTTCTTTTCCAAATTAGTGCACTTAGATTTACCTTTATTAAAAAACAAAACAAAACACAGTTGCATAGTAATTCATCAAATTCCTGTGTCTCAGGGGATGTGCATTTAAAAAAAACAAGGTGTTTTAAGTGAAGGACAAGGCAATATTATAACAGATGCACCTGGTTTTAGACCTGCAGCTAAATGACTTTGGGCATATTATTTATCCTCTCTGAACCTCAGTTTCCTTTTCTATAAAATATAGAAATACCCTATGTAGTTGTGAGGATTAAAATAATTTGTTAATTTATCAAACATTTGTTGAGGTCCTTTTGTGTACCAGATAATATTGGTTAATGTATTGTGTTTTATAAATTCGAGGGTTCCCCATGAAAATAATACAGAGAGAGATGTGTGTGCTTGTCTTTGTCTCCATATGCACCTTAGTGATATCTCTGAGTCCCTGATCGATAAGTGCCTCTATACCAACCACTCTCCTCATCCAGACATCTTGATACGGACTTCTGGGGAAGTGAGGCTAAGCGACTTCTTGCTGTGGCAGGTATGTAGTTGCTAACTACCATTCCATCCAAGACAGCCTAAAAACAGTGACTGTGCCCGCAGAATGGATTCAGAGTAGCTTGTGCTGCCCTATTCCCAGTCATGCTGGGACAAGGAATCTTGGGGGAAAATTTTAAATCTGGAGAGGAACCTCCAGGCTATGCCTGGCAGCCTTTGTCAGCCCTTCCTTTTCTGTCCCTAGTTTTGTGAATCTGTATAGTTCTTCCTGTCCAGGGTGCAAGGAATTCAGGCCTTCCACCTGCTGTGGAAATTCACTTGTGCCCCTGTTTAGGGAACTGAGCATCTGCCTTGCTAACCTGTCAGGTATATACCAGCACCTCTGGGCAGGCTCTCTCTCCTCTTCCATGTCAATGAAAACACAGCCCTTGAGGGATATAAGAAGTATTCCTAGATATGGAATACAGTTACCCTAGGGTAGATAGTCCTCAAAAAGCTCATATCCCCAAATATGTTTGGTTTTTATTTGAAAATCTTTATCCCCTATTTACTTGACCCCTTGGGTAGAACATGAATGAGGGAAGTTCATGCTCAAGGAGTGTTTAAGACACAAAACAAAAGGAGGAGAGGTTGGAGACAGATCCAGTTTGAAAACTACTCAATGTGATAAAACTCCAAAATTTTTAGTGGACCATAGTCTCAAAATTTAACTAACTATCTTTAACTACTGAAGATCCTTTCAGTCTTTGGCTATATTGAAAATAGCATAATGTTCAGATAATGATTCTGTGGCTCATCCTGCTCCTCAGATCACATCTGGAAAGGTTACTTCTGAGCATAAACTTTAAGAGACTACATTGGTAAGCTAGAGGACTTATGGAAGATGCCAACCTGGCTAGCAAGGAATCTGAAACTCATGTCCTATAAGGAATGAATGAACGATAGTGGCTTTGAGAAGGGAAAGCATGATGACAACGCTTCTGTGCTAGGAATGTAGCAGTGACCCAGTCAGAAATGATCTCTACTGTCTTGAAACGTAGCTTGATGGCAAAGACAAACTCTGAACAACTCGCTACAATGTGAGAAGCAGATAGCAAGCAGCTCTAATGCAGCCTTCAAATATATACAAGAATGTCACTTTGAAGAAGACACAAACTTGTTCTGGAGAACAGATGTGGGGCCCTGGTATAAATTCAGGGAAGGTAGCGGTGATTTAGTATAACATATAATCCAATAGCTAGTTATCCTCCATCCTGTGAGGAATTGAATTCTCTACCATGGAAGGTATTAGGCAGTGGCTGTCAAGAATGCACCAAAAGAGATTCTTAAATCAGTGATTATTACTATAGTTTACCTAGCTCTGGGCCCTGACTTCTTAGTGTACATGATCTCATTTAATCTTCATAATACCCTAAAAACTAGGTCTTATTTCTCAATTGTACAGTTGAGAAAACCAAGTCCAAGAGAGGTTAAGTAACTTACCTGAGGTTACGTAGGCAGTAAATGGTGGGGCCAGAATTCAAAGCTAGGCAGCTTGGCTCCTGTTAACCACTGTGCCATATTGCTACTACTTAAAAATAACAATGGTAGCTACCATTTGTTCATTGCTGACTTATCAGTGTGTCTCCCAGATGACCTCTCAGGGCCAGGAGCCAATAACATAATCCAGATGTTATTTCATAGTCCTAAAATTGGCTCTTAGGAAAATCCTGGTGGAAATGTTAATCTGGTCTCGTTTTATTTCTGCTTTGCTGGAGGCAGCTGATCTAAGTGCCTCATATGACCCTTCCCCCTATCAGTGAATAAATCAATGGTGGTGGCAGTAGCTCTGGATGCCTGTGCTGTTTCATCTCTGGGCTTCTGGGTCCTGCTCTGCCTGTTCCTTCTTTGGAGGCCTGGCCAGGGATGAATAGCAGGAATATGAAAGTAAGCCATACTCTCTCTTCCTTCCCTGTCTTTCCCAGACCTCCCACTCCTGCCTAGTGTTCCAGCCAGTTCTATGGCCAGAATACACATTTTGGAACTTCTGTGAGGCCATCCTGCAGTTCCAGATGAACCACAGTGTGCTTCAGGTAAGCATTCAGGACTGGCTTGA
Source organism: Chrysochloris asiatica (assembly GCF_000296735.1). NCBI lineage: Eukaryota > Metazoa > Chordata > Mammalia > Afrosoricida > Chrysochloridae > Chrysochloris > Chrysochloris asiatica. Next base: position 10,924,975 of record NW_006408565.1, on the reverse strand, counting down.
CTGGGTGGGGATGGAAGAAAAAGTTAGCATTGATTAAGTGGTTACAAGTTGGTCTGTTATCCTCATGGTCAGCAGTTGGAAACTACCAGCCGAGGGAGAAAGATGAGGCTTTCTGCTCCCGTAAAGATTTACAGCCTTGGAAACCTTGTACTACAGGGTTGCTATGAGTTGGAACTGATGCATGGCACATCACCATCAGCACCACCATAATAACCAGGTGTGGTGCTGGACTACTGCTGTGGCACTGTAGGATCAGCACTGGACTTCTAACTACAAGGTTGGCAGTTCAAACCCACCACCTTCTCCTCGGAAACCTTTAACAGGGTTGCTGTGAGTCGGAACCGACTCAACAGTACTTAACAACATATACCAGGCACTTGGTAAATATGCGGCTGATAGTGATGAGAGTTATCTACCACTTACTCTCAGTATTTACAGTGTCAAACAATGTTAACGTTTTATGTGCGTTAGCTCATTTAATCCTCTCGTTAACCCAATCAAGTAGGTATTATTCATTTCTTCCCTCTTTGCAATGGGTAAATAGCAATGATTTTGCCAAGGATACATAACCAATAAGAGACAAAATTAGGGTTCAGGCTACAACTCTTTAGATCCAGAAAAGGCTTACCAGAGAGATTGGTCATTATTCCCTGGAAATGTTAGCTTAATGAAAGATTATAGCAGTGGAAATATACAGAAGGCAAGCCTTTTCCAGAAGGCATTGGGAACTGTATAACTATGCTGTATTAAGTTCTGCTTTCAATTTTGATCACCAAATCTTAGGCAGTTTGATTAGAAGGCAGAGTCACCTGTGTCTGGTTAACACTCTTTATAACAGTGGTGGTGTACATATTGTACAGCATATTGTACATCTGTATAGTTGGTGGTACATATTGCAGGTCAACTCAGGCACTTGGTTGCTTTCATGTAAGTTTTCTGTTAAGCCTTTCAACAAGCTAGAAGATTTGGTGACCTCATTCCCCATATAAGGAATTAATGAGTGGAGAGAGTAAGTCTTGGAAAATCTGATGAAAACTATAGACTCTCTTCCTAGAAAAACAGTGCATTCACCCAAACACATGACACCTTGCAATAAGATTGCACTTATCACTCAAACATGTAGAATGTTTTCTGTGGGTTCACATAACCCGTGTTGTCTGCCATGAATCCCAAGTACATAACTCCTGGTCTAAGTCAGTCATGAAGTTTTAATCATTCCTTGATCATTTGATCTCAGAATATAAGGACACTGAAAGAGGTGACTTTACAACAAGTGCAAGGATTAACAGTAGAACCTTGATTATCCACTGTCAATGAGAATAAATGTTACATATTTCTACCTATGACCAAGCTTCAAGAACCAGAACTTTATCAAATCCTTTTTTGGTGGGACACTTTCTGAATTGTGCCTTGTACTTAATTCATGGACACCTACTGTAAACCAGACATTTGCTAATCATTTTAATGATGATGATAGTAATAATAGTAACGGCATCTTAAGCACTTCACTGTACACAGAGGCCCTTGAAGAGTAAGGCTGTTGGCCTTAAGATAGATGGTCCCAAAATACTTGGCTTTGTATTACTTGTTTATTTTTCTGCCATTTCCTACTACTATCAACTGCTAATTTTGACAGCATGCCCCCTTTTCTCTTTCCTTTCTTTTCCAATGTACTGCTTTTCATCACCTATAGGCAAGAAACCAGCTAATCAGGCTTGTTAGAATTATTATAAAATGAGAGTAAATTACCTTTACATGAAGTCCGTGGGAGTATGCTGCATTTTTTTTTTAATTTATTTTTTTATTGTGAATTGAGTGATGGTTTACAAACAAGATCATCAGTTTAACAGGCTATAAATCATATGGTTTGTTTCATCTCAATGATTACAATCCCCTCCATGCAACAATTGTCCCATTTCTCCTTGTGGTTACTAATATATTTGTGGGATATATATATACATATATACATATATACATATCCCACTATTTCTCCCATACCCTTTCAGCTATGTCTCTTGTCCATGTATCTACACACAGATTGCTGTTGTTCCAAGGTTGTCTGTATATCACTGTTTACATCTATCCCCTTTAGCCCTTGCATACCTCTCTGTGTCTTCACTTATCTTCATTATTCTTTTTCCAACCTTCCTCTTCTAGTATATTGCCTTCCCTGTCACCCGAATTAACATGTGTCTACCCTCTAGCCAGTGAATTACGTTCCTTTCCCTCCCAACTCTGGTAACCATCAAAGAATGTTTCTTTTATTATGAAAACTTTTTATTGAGATTGTATAATAGTGGTCTCATACAGTATTTGTCCTTTTTGATTTACTAATTTCACTCTGCATAATATCCTCCAGGTTTATTCATGTTCTGAGGTGTTTTGCAGATTCATCATTATTCTTCAATGTTGCATAGTATTCCATTGTGTGTATGTACCAAAGTTTGTCAACTCTTCCATTGATGGGCATTTAGGCTGTTCCCATCTTTTTGCAATTGTGAATAGTGCTGCAGTGAACATCAACGTGCATGTATCTACTAATGTCTTGGCTCTTATTTCTTGTGAATATATACCAAGCAGAGATTGCTGGGCTGTACGGTATTTTTATTTCCAACTTTCTGAGGAAGTGCCACATCATTTCCCACAATGGTTGAACCATTTTAAAGTCTGACCAGCAATGTAGGAGGGTTCCTGGTCTCTCTACACCCTCACCAGAATTTGTTATTTATTGTATTTTAAACTTTGCTATCAATGCTTGTGTGAGATGATAGCTCATTGTTTTGATTTGCATCTCTTGGTGCTGTGGGTTAATGCTCTGGGGACTATAAGGTCGGTTTGAACTGCAAGATGGGTGGTTCAAGTTCACCAGCCACTCCTTGGAAACCCTACACAGGGTTGCTATGGATCAGAACTGACTCAATGGCACTTAACAACAACAATAATGGCTAATGATCATAAATATTTCCTCATATATTTGTTGGCTGCCTGAATGTCTTTTTTGGTGAAGTGTCTGTTCATGTCCTCTGCCCATTTTTCATTGGGTTGGTAGAGAGGTGTATAGTTTTCTATAAATTTTTGAGATTAGTCCTTTGTTACCTTGTTGCAAAAAATTTTTCTCCAGTCTGTGGGCTCCCTTTTTACTCGTTATGCAAAATATTTTGATGCACATAAGTGTCTAATTTTTAGGAGGTCTCAGTCACCTGTTTTGTCTCTTGCTGTGTGTGTGTTTTCAGTAATACACTAGTATTTGTACTATGTATTAGAGACCCTTACATTTGTCCCTACTGTTTCACTGGTGATCTGGATAGTTTTAGGTTTTACATTTAGGTCTTTTTGTTTTTGTTTTTGTGTATGGTGTGAGATATGGGACTTGTGTCATTCTCTTACAAATGGATTTCCAGTTTTGCCACAACGATTTGTTGGAGACTACCTCTTCTCCATTTAATGTGTTTTGGCCCTTTGTCAAAGATCAGCTGACTGTGTGTGAATGGATTTACCTCTGAGTTCTCAATTCTATTTCATTGATCTCTTTATCTTTCACTGGGCCCGTACCAGGCTGTTTTGACCACTGTGGCTGTGTAGTAAATTTTGAAATCAGGGAGTGAGAGGTCTCCTCCTGGCCCTTTGCCAAAGATCAGCAGACTGTATGTGGATGAATTTACTTCTAGGTTTTCAATTCTGTTCCATTGATCTATGTATCTTTTTCTGTACCAGTACCAGGCTGTTTTGACCACTAGGGCTTTATAGTAAATTTTAACATCAGGGAGTGAGAGGCCTCCAAATTTGTTCTTCTTAAGTCATGCTTTGCTTACCCTAGGTGTCTTTCTTTTCCATATAAAATTAGTGATCATTTTTTCTGTCTCTTTAAAGAATGATATTGGAATGTTGATTGGGATTGCATTAGATTTATAGATTTCTCTGTCTAGCGTTGACATCTTCATAATGTTAAAAACAAGTCTTTCTATCCATGAGCATGGTATATTCTTCCATTTTTTTGTAAGTCTTTTTTGGTTTCTTGTAGTAGAGTTTTATAGTTTTCTTTGTATAGGTCTTTTGTTTTGCTGGTTAGCTTTATTCCTAAGTATTTTATCTTTTATGTGGCTATTGTAAATGCTGTGTTTACCTAATTTCCTTTTCAGAACTGTCTTTATTAATGTAAACATCACTTGATTAGTGATTTTTGTATGTTGATCTTGTACTCTGCCACTTTGCTGAGCGTTACCTCATGTTTCATTCATCAAATAAATGTCTGTTAAGTACCTACTATGAGTCAGGCACTGTATTAGGCATAGGAGATTCAGCAGTTAATCAACCAGACAAGATCCCTGTCTTCATGAAGCTTATATTGTTTGTTGTTGTTGTTAAGTGCTTTGGAGTTGGTTATGACTCATAGCAGCCCCGCATAGAGTTTCCAAGGCCATAAATGTTTTCAGGAGCAGAAACCTCATCTTTCTCCCAGGAAATGGCTGTTGGTTTTGAACCACCAACCTTTGGGTTTGCAGTCCAGTGTTTATCCTACCAATCCACCACAAGACATAATAAATTCATAAGATAATCTTAAATTGGAGTAGAATAAGAATACACAGGGCGATGTGCTAGAAAGTAGTGAAGGGAGCTAGGGATAAAGAGCAGTCAAGAAAAGCTGTAAGCCATGAAATGACAGGAGAGAAACAGCCAGACATGCTAAAATCTGAGAAAAGAATTACTCTCTACCAAGGGGGCAGCAAGAATACTGAAATTGTAAAGTATGTGTCTTGGAAGATTGGAAGAACAAAAAGGGGCCAGTGTACCAGAAGGGGAAAGGTCCTGGTGTGACTCAGACACTTTGCACCGGATGACTGACCTAAAAGTCAGTTCAGATATACCCTGAGGCTTTGTACAAGAAAGTCCTGGTAATCTGCATCTGTAAAGATTGGTGGTGGTGGTGGTGTGTCGTGGAGTCAGTTCCAAGTCATAGCGACCCTGCACAGGGTTTCCAAGGCTGTAAGTCTTTACAGGAGCAGAAAGCCTCATCTTTCTCTCATTGAACAGCTGGTAGTTTCAAACTGCTGACCTTGAGGTTAGCAGTACAACTCATAACCACTATGCTACCAGAGCTCCCTTTCTAAAGATAATACAGACTGCAATCAAGCGTAAGCATTGTTCATTGTTAGTGGTAGTGCTGGTAAAGTACTTTTGAAATTCTTACGTTATATAAAGCAAGAAACCAAGACATCTAGGTTTTGCCCAGCCAGTTGAGTTAATGCCTCTGCTGTTTGCTGGGATGGGGTGTGTTTGAGGAATACTATTAAGCAGTCCATTTTATTCTTATTAAGCATAATTACAAACCTTTATTAGGTTTTTAGTATGTATCAGGGATCCTTTGCATTAGTTTTGTATAGTCCTATATTGTAGATTTCTGGTGTGGTGCTGTACTATCAGCACTGGACTGCAAATCACAAGGTTGGTGGTTCAGACCCACCAGCTGCTTCTTGGAAGCCCTATAGAGGGTCCCTAAGAGTCTAAATCAACTTGACAGCACTTAACAGAACAACAAGTAGGGTAGACAGTCCTATCACGGCCCTCATTTTTAGAGTGAGTGTGGTGTGGTCCTAGGCTGCTAACCGCTTAAACCCACCAGCTGATCCTTGGAAACCCTAGACAAGGTCACTTTGAGTAGGAGCCAGAACAGAGGGGAGGGAGCCATGCTCTGGGCCTAGAGTAGTTTACTGGGATGGGGGCAGCTGATAAAGGCTAAAGGGAGCTGGGACTCCATCACAAGCGGTGTTCACAGCTGGTGAACCGCCGACCTTGTAGTTCAAACTGACTTTGCAGTCCAGCTCATTAACACACAGCACCAAACCAGGACTCCAGGGTAGGGAATGGGAGCTAGCAAAAGGGAGGAGACCTTGACTATGATGCAGTGGGATTTGTCAGCAGGGAAGCAGAGGACTGATAGAGGAAGGGTGGGGTGGGTGGCACTGTAGCACAATTTATCTTCAGCTACAAGTTGCATAGCTGATAGATGCATGAGGGCTTATTGACAGATGAGTAAAAAGTGTTTAGTTCATCTAGTAATCTGTGAGTATGAGATTATAGAGGGAGGAAACACATGTTCCCACTAGACTTCCTTTGATACATTTGCAGAGATTAAATACCAGGTTGGCTTGACCATTTTATTTCTAGTGTTCTTCAGCTAGTCATTGTCTTCTCCTCATATGAGTTAAAAGCTTAAGCTGTTGAGCTGTTAGCTCACCAAGGAACAGCTGGTGAGCTTGAACCACTGACCTTGCAGTTCAAACGATTTTGTAGTCTGACGCATTACTACTGCCTACTAACTGTAACTGGTTTCTTCATCTGTAAAATGAGAGTAATTAAAGCAATAATACTACCTCACAGGTTTGTGATGAGGCTTCAGTAAGCAAACACATAAAAATAGCTGAATGTAGTGCCTAGAACAAAGTGCAGTTCAGAGACTGTTGGCCAGTATGTATGTGTGTCTCTAGGCCCTTTGCCTGACTTCTATCTCTAGAATAGTCACTTATGTGTAGCACCCTGCTCATCCTATCCCCAGTCCACTTCCCCAGCAGGGATACTCTGGGGATGCTTTAAGACATGCTTCCAATAGGAGGTGTTGTCTCTGTCTCAGGACAGCCCTCAGAAATACCCTTCTCCCCCAGTGGTACCTATCGGGGTATGCCAGTTGTGGGAAATGGGGACCTAAGTGAGGGCTTTTCATTGCGTAATGGGTACTTCAAAGCTAAGGACCTGAAGTTTCTCTCCAGGCCCAGGAAAGTGGTGGAGGACTGGAGAATTTAAGTATTGGGGGCGCTAGTATATGTTGTTCTCCGACTTTCCTGAGGAGAGAACAAGAGCAGAGAGGCTTAAATGCCCAGGAGGAAGGTAGATGAATAGCTCAGAGCCATATTTCTCAAAGGGTGCTGCATGGAGTCTTCACAAAAGACTGTAGAAGGTCTAAAAGACTGAAGAACACTCTCATGTACCCAATAGATCATTATACTGACAATATAGAAAATAGGATCTGGGAGCCAGAAAGTGTCCATTAGGATTCTTGTTAATTGGAGTTTTCTAAGGATGAGTACCTGACAAGTCCTGGTATGACACTGTAGGATAAGCACTGGACTGCTAACCATAAGATTGCCTGTTCACATCCACCAGCCACTCCTTGGAAACCCTCTGCAGAGTCACTGTGAGTCAGAACTGACTTGATGGCATTTAACAAAAACCTGAGATTGGGAGGGTATACCCAAACCATGTCCAGATGCAGGTCTCTAGCTTCCCCACTCCAGCCTTAGGGAAAACCTGGCTTCTCTATAGGTAGAAGATATATTTCCTGTAGCCCTCTCGTCAGCTTACTGGAAAAACCAAGAGAATTTCAACCAGCTGTATAACATAGGCCAAGTCCCTTCCTGTCCCGGCCTCACATGCCTTTAAAGGATGAATATAGACATGCAGAATGCCAAGTAGGAAGTAGAACTTAGAGTTTCTTACCTATGGGCTAGGTGTGGCAGAAGGAGCTCTGATACAGAGGCTCTGTGGACTGGTTAGACCGGCAGGAGCAGAGAACAGCCATGAGGTAGGACAAGGCCTTGGTCCTATTCCAGAGGGATTTTCCTTTCCCTTTTGCCATGAGTATCCTCCCTGTCCTCCTGGGATTGCATGGTCAGTCAATTGAGTATTTCACTTGTACAGGGTGCCCTGAGTGCCAGAGAGAAGGAGGCACTGTCTCTGCCCTTTAAGGGTTCCTGCTTTGCCTAGAGTCAGGCACACACAGTGTGAGAAGGCTGTCAGGGAAACCACCTACCTAGTGTTAGAGCAGATTCCAGGAGGCTCACTCAAGTCCACAAGAACATGTTTTCTAACAAAAATCAGACAACGGACAGTAGCTCCTATTCTAGAAGGCAGATGCAATTAAGTCATGTAATGAATCTGAATCTGCATATCAGTGTTCATAGGAGTGTCATTTGCTGGAAGAGTCAAATGTGTCCCCAGATAAGAGGCAAGTCAGAGTCGGTCTCTGAAGAACAGATTAGAGAGCTAGAGGATGCATCCTTGGAGTGACCTAGGAGACCCTGGGAAGAATGTGCCCCAGATAGGGATAGGATCTTCCTTGCAGCAGAGAATAGACAATAATAACTTGTAAAATTGCTGTTTCTGTTAGAAAGCCTACTAATATGCATAGAAGATTTTGCATACACTATCTCTAATACTTAAAACCACACTTCAAGATAGGCACAACTCCCACCTTACAAATGCAGAAATAAGGTTAGGAAAGGATTTGCCCAAAGCCGCACGGCTGTTGGTTAAGGGAGCCAGAACTTGGACCCGTGTTTATCTGTTCCCTTATAATTGAAAGGCTGAGAAGAATTTCAAGAAATGCAGGTGTTCCCCACCCAAAACAAACCCAAAAAATGGATCCAGAACTGTCACTACCTCACCTGTGCGACTTGGACAGCAGAGATCACACACCTCCTCCCAGGCCTTTCCAACTCTGGTACAAACACTCCATGGTTCCACTTCACTTAGCCCGCCTTGTGCCCCACCCCACACCTCCTCCATCCATCCCAATTCCACCCACACCGAAAAATGATCTCCCACCTCAACCCCCCCACTTTTCTTTAGCAGAAGGCCCGAGACATGTATGCAGAGGAACGGAAGAGGCAGCAGCTGGAGAGGGACCAGGCTGCAGTGACCAAGCAGCTGCTTCAAGAGGGGCTCCAGGCCAGTGGGGATGCCCAGCTCCGACGGACATGCTTGCACAAACTCTCAGCTAGAAGGGAAGAGCGGGTCCAAGGCTTCCTGCAGGCCTTGGAACTCAAGCGAGCAGACTGGCTGGCACGTCTGGGCACTGCATCAGCCTGAGTGAGGCTGGCCACCTGCCACTCTGCCCTGCCCTCTGCCTCCAGGCCCCACTCCCCTTTCTTTTTCAGGCAGATCCCTCCTGATGATGAATTGTGCTCCCTTACTTGGTGGTGGAACCACCCTGAGGCCCTGTCTGCTGACCGACTGTGGCCCTTAAGGAAGCTTGAGAGTGAAAGCATCCCCCAAATACACTAAACCCAGCTCTGTTCACCAGTAGGTTTTGGGAGCAGGCCCCCCAACTCGTCAACTGCTCCGCTTCCTATGTTGCCACCGCTGTTAGCTCCTGTAAACACATTCTTTGTCTTCCCCATCCTTACAACACAGAAATATGTGGGGTAGGGTTCCCCAAACTCTAGCCCCTTGCCTATCCCTATCCATCTCAGCCTTCCACCCAACTTTCACAAAAGACTTGGCTCCACCTTGAATCTGCTGGTAAATAGCTAACAGGCAGCCAGTGTTAGTTGGGCAAGGAAGAAAGGGGCGGGAGAGACAGAAAGAAAATGTGCCCATCTGCTGTTCCTCTCCCTTGGTTCTCCACCTGGGATTCGCTATTGAATCCCCACCCCTCCCACCACGCAGCACTGATTGCTCACTGAAAGGCTCAGCGCCCCCAATGGCGCGGAAGCCAGGCGGGTGATTACAATCCAATTACCTATTGTCGTCTCAGCCCACACAAGCTTTTCTCCTCCTCGAAGGGCATGGGGCCCGGCTTCACTCCCCCGTGAGGGTAACAGAAGAGCTGTAGGCCCTGTGAGTCTCATCTAGCACCGGAGGACCACTACCACCATCAGGACCAGCACAGAAACTTGCACTTCTCCCACCTCATCCTGTCTCCCTGCTCACCATCTCAAACTGATTCCCACTCCTGTCAAGGCCTCTTGACTTTTTAACTTAGCCCCCTAAACAGGCCCTGAGATGATTTATTCTCAGCATGGCAGAGTCCCAGTTTATCCAGGCCCTCCTCTGCTTGTGAGAACCAAGGCTGCTCAGTGGGAGAGAGTAGTCAAGGGCTGTGTCCTTTTCCTTACCTCTTCCTGCCAGACCTTGGTGTAGAGTGCTGAGAGGATTAATGCCTTTAAGGGCTGTCTGCCTAAACAATTGTTGCAGGTGCCCTGGAGCAAACACTAGCCATAGTACCTACCCAGTGCTACTCCACTTAATTTTAAATCATCCCATTTTACGTTGTACAAGCTGTTTCCCCAGCACCTCTCTCTAGGGCAGAAGGGGCATCTTGAAGGCAGTGTTAAGACCTTAGTTAAGTCTTTAGACCTCTAACCTTCCTATACTTCAGTTTCCTCCTTCCCTTAATGTGCCTGGGTACCTGGTGTAAGAGACCCTTTGGCCATCATCCCTGCTCCCATAATCCAGCATAAATGCCAGGCATTACGATTGAAAAGCCAATCAATGCACCCTTTGGCAAGCCCCTACATACACCTGGCACTCCCCATTACCAATCCCTGGCACAAGGTTCCCAGAGAGCAGGTGCTGTACATTTTCCAGATTTACAATGGGGCTGTTGACAGCCTTAATTAGAGAGGCATGAATTATGCTGCTATAATGCAGAGCCCTACAATTAAGGCAGGAATGAGGGGCTGGAGGCAGCAAACGGAATCTGCCCTGTGAACATGGCTGTTGAGTCCTATCTCCTTTTCTATGCCTGACTTCCCCTAGCGTGATTGGGGTACAGCATAAGTGATTAATAGGGCTGGTATCTCTCTGGCCTGAAGTTCTGTATTTTGGAAAGGTACACAGGGTGGGGTAGGGAGGAGCTGTCCTTCCCAGGAGGCATTGAGGCCCAGGAGCATGGGCTACAGAATACTTGATTTTTGAACTCACTGTAGTTGCTCTCTACTAGTATGATGTGTTCAACCTTTGTCTCAAGAAACCAGGTGGGTCCTATTTAAATATCCTTCTATCCTAAAGTTACCATTTGAGGATATTTATCGTGTTGTGTTCTGGTTCTCAAATAGAATTTTACATTTTTCTTAGCTGTAAAAGTTGTCAGCTAAAAGTGCAACAGAAGAACATGTTTGGCTGCTGCAGTCTTTATCCTTCCTTACTCAAGTGCCCTTGGCAAGCTCCAGGACCCCTTGCTTTGGACTCGGGGGCACTGGAAGAGACTTTGCCATCGCAACACCCTACCCGCGACATATTTTCTAATCCCCGGGGCGTTTTCCTCCAGCCTCCATTTCTTTGAGCAAGTGAGGCCAGACTGACTGGAAGGAGAGATTTCGCCAGCTGCGTTTGCGTCGCCCGGGCTTAGTGACCTAGTCGGGTGGGGGCAACTGGGCTGGATGCCTCAAAAACGGGTGGAGCTTAGGGTGAGGGAAGAGATGGTAGGCCTTCCTGACGGCCGCACTCTATCATTCCGTGGCGGTGTCTTGAGGTCCGGGAATATGGGGAACAGAAGAAACCACGCATTGGCGGTGGGGGGGGCTTCCTAAGCATGTGGGGAGGTGACTGAACGGGTGCTGAAAGAACAGCTCCTACCTGCCCCACTGCACCCGAAAAGCACCTTTGCTTGTAGTCTCCCCTTGAACACCCCTTCGCCCCCAATCTCAGATGCACCGCCATCCAGGTGAAGTACACGAAAGGCTTCCTCGGAGTGGCAGCTCAGAAGGATGCACGTCCGGGTGCGCCAAGCTGCCTTCCCTGCTCTACCTACTTCAGCGACAGCCTCGGCCTTCGGAACTGCAGCCGGTGGCTCCAAACCGCGCGTCCCCTCCAGCCTCCAGTGGAGTAGGGTGGGAGGCCAGGCCTCGCAAACCCTCTCCTGGGGCCCCCAGCGGGAGCAGGCTGAGATGCGCCTTGAGTGTTGCATGGCTTGGAGAAGTGGGTTGCTCGGTTGCATAAGGTAGAAGGAACTTAGTTTGCAAAACCTAGCACTGGGAGGAAGCCGGACCCCAAGCCCCGCCGACTGGCGCACCCCACCTTATTTATTGCCTTGTCGCGCGCCTCCCCCACTGCGCCCCTACCCCCTCGGCGCGCTGCCGTTTCGCGCTCCTTCCCCCCCAGTCCCCCCTCCTCACTCCCTCCAGAGGAGGTGAGTTTAAACCCCGCCCACGTGACCCCAGCTGAGCCAATGAGCAGCGGCGGGAGGTGAAATCCGGTTCTAACCGGTCCGGGGCTCCCAGCGCTATAAAAACTTTATAAACCCCCCGGAGCCTGAGCAGTGTGAAGAAGAGGCGAGAACGACCCCCGGATCGACCAAAGCCTGCGCGTAGCCGCATCCCCGCGTCCAGCGCCTGCGCCCCGCCGCCGAAACCACCATGCCCAAGAGAAAGGTATGTGGCTCCAGAACCCCGGTCTTCAAGCCGCCGCGGCCACCGCCGTTTTTCCAGCTTTGAGGCGCGAGGATCGGCGCTGGGCTGGAGCGCTGTGTTAGCGGTCGAGCGCCGGAGCTCGAGGGGGTGGCTGACGGCCTCGGGCTAACCCCGCGCGGCTTGGCTGCCCGCGGGCGCCAGAGGCCATATTGGAGGAGCGGCGGCCACGGCGGGAGGAGCCATGTTGGCGGCTGTTTATCCCGCTTCCCTCGGGCTCGACGCGACCGCCCCGCACCCCTTCCCCCATCGCGAGGACCCCTCCTCTCCCCGCGGGCGGGCAATTCAAACCCGAAAGGGCGGGAAGACGGCGGGCGGGGGAACGAGCTGCCGCCAAAAAAAAAAAAAAAAACCGCCGCCGCTAGAAGGCGGGCCCGGCTCCTCTTGGGGCGGGACTTATGTTCGGTGGCCCCGCCTCCATCCGCGCGCCGCCCTCTCCGGGGAGGAGAACACGGTGCGCACGGCCCCCGCGCCTGAACTAGTACCGGTGCGCGCCGCTGTCGCCCACGAGTCTCCCGGATGCGCGCCCTTCTCTCTCCCGCCCTTGACGGTTGCCATAGCAACGGCTCTCGGGCTCCGCCTCCGGAGGGGGTTTGTTTGCACCATCTGCAGCTGTTGCTTCTGTCTTGTGAGGTGGCGCGGGTGCAAGCGGCCCTAACTCCAAGCTCCTCGCGCCTTTTTTACCCCACACTTCCCAGGGTGACGCGGATCAGACTCCCAACCGGCTGTGACCTGGACACTCGCTCTCTTTTGCGAGATTTGGGTTTACTTTGGACTCGAATGGTTGTGAAGGTTAAATGTGCAAGCATACAGCTTTCTAAGCACTTTAATTATTTGCACATGGCTCAAAAAAAGTGTAAAAGCCCCTCTAGTTTTTTTTAATTTAGGTCTTTGTTTAGAAAATCATTAAAAATAATTCAGAGGCTACAATTTACTTTGTTTTTCATAGGCTGAAGGGGATGCTAAGGGAGATAAAACCAAGGTGAAGGATGAAGTAAGTCTTGTTAACTATTTTGGATGGTGGTGGTGGGTGTGTGCTGTGTTACTACTCACAACGACCAGAGGCCTCATCTTTCGCCTGTGAAATGGCTGGTAGTTTTGAACTGTGGGAGAGTTATATAGAGTTACATATAAAGTCTATGGAGCCCTGAAAGTATAGTTGGTTAAGCATTAACCTACTGACTACAAGGTGAGCAGTTCAAACCCACCAGCTACTCCACAAGAGACAGATTAGGCTTTCTGCTCCCATAAAGACTTAGAGCCTTGAAAACCCTAAGCAGCAGTTCTACTCTACTTTTATAGGGTGGCTCTTAGTCCTCTGCAGTGGGCTGTAAAGCCTTGGATTGTAGAGTCCAGAGGACTCCTTATGCTACAACTTAACTAGCTAACTCTCTCAGCCTGAACTTACCTGAATGAACCTTTTCATTTCTTACAGTCTGGAGCGGACTGGCACCAAAATTTTTCTTTTTAAAAATTGTCCTTTTCTAACTTTCTATTTTTTTCTTTTTAAAACAGCCTCAGAGGAGATCCGCAAGGTTATCTGCTGTAAGTGTGTTTGCTTTTACATTTTTCTTTATCCTTGAATCTAACAAGCATGTGAAGCTGATCCCCTCTGCCTCCTAAGAAGTAGGGCTAGTTGCTGGTTTTGAATATTTCACTCTTCTTCGGACTTTTGTCTATTTGGAGTTGGCTGGTTCTGAAATTCTGTTAATGGGCTAAAGTGGAAGGCTTCAGAGTATTATTTGAGTAGTGTTCCAGAGGTTACATTCTAAAGGAAAACCAGCCACAGAAACTTTTAAGTAGGAGAAACGTCTGTGCTACTGTATTCTGGTTCTAGTATTGGGGTTTTTGTTTTGATCTATTGTACTAATTTTCTTCCCCTCTCCCTCTCTAAAAGAAACCTGCTCCTCCAAAACCAGAACCTAAGCCTAAAAAGGCCCCTGCAAAGGTAAGTGGATCTGTGAGACAGCATACTTACAGGGAATTACAGACGCCTGGAGCACTTTTTATGTGTTGTGTTGACAGGGAAACCAGCTGCATCGTAATGCAACTTTAATCTGTTGGGCAGAGCTTTGAAATATGGCAAGGTTAATGGGTCTGTTGTTAAGTGCTGAGTTGGTTCTGACTCATAGCAGACCAGTACTAGAGCTTTAAAATATTTGTCACAGAATAAGAACAGCATTTTATTATATCTTAACTAACATTTCAGCATAGTGATGTCTTATTAAAAACTTTGGTTTTAATGTATAACATGCTTTATATCTGGCATTTGTAATAGTTTCCTAATCATGAATTTTATCACCAGTTTATTGAAAATTCTGAGCATTGGAGGTTAAATAAATGTCTTTTAAGCTGATTATTTATACTCAAAAATAATTAACGGTCAGCAAATTGGACCTCATTTTTGACTGGTTATTTGCATTGGTGAGTATGGGGTATTTTGTGGTGGTTGTGTGCATTCTTTTGTTGTGTGGGTTTTTTGTTTTTTTAATCTTCAGTAAACAGTATGACCTTGACAAAATGTACTCTGGTGATGTAAAATGGGAAGAAACTGCTCATTTTTTACCCCATCTTTTGTTTTAGAAAGGAGAGAAGGTACCCAAAGGGAAAAAGGGGAAAGCTGATGCTGGCAAGGATGGAAATAACCCTGCAGAAAATGGAGATGCCAAAACAGACCAGGTACCATTGCACTTCCACTTTTGTTGGGTCTGTTCAGAAAACCAGTAATTCCCAAAACTGTTCGGTTATCCTTTTTCGTATGTCTGTACCACTTCAAATATAGTCTAGTGATCTTGAAACATGAAGTTGTAAAATAAGAATTTCAGTCCAGAATTTGCTTGTGTCTTGTTAGCTTATAAGTCTAAGATTCTTGAAGTATGCACAGTCTGATAAAGGGCACTGTGGTATGAAATGTATGTTTTTAATTCCTTCACAAGGTGTCCCACTTGTACTGCAGCTGAGGTTTCCTGACTTTTGTCTTAAGAATACTATTTGTAAAAGCATAGAATTTTTCAGCTGAGGGTAATCATAGGTCTTCTAACCTTGGTGGCCCCTCCTCTCTCAATTTTATAACCCCCAAAGGGAGAGCATTCTACAAGGCGAAATAGAAATCTCAAAAGAAGTGCGAAGCGTCACTGTTTTAAGACTCTGAAACCTCTACTGTGACCTGGTTGTAAAAGAGTAGTGTTATTGAAGGAATGTTTTTTGAAGATGATTTAAAAATCTTTCTGCTTTTTTTTTTATAGGCACAGAAAGCTGAAGGTGCTGGGGATGCCAAGTGAAGTGTGTGCATTTTTGATAACTGTGTACTTCTGGTGACTGTACAGTTTGAAATACTATTTTTTATCAAGTTTTATAAAAATGCAGAATTTTGTTTT
>NW_006408565.1:10901330-10909084 GCF_000296735.1 Chrysochloris asiatica | reverse complement strand
TCAGAGAACTGGTTATTCATGTGTCAGGGAACCTGAGATTTCCAGTGGTACTAACTCAGAGCACCCTCAAAAGAGCAGCGGTCCCTTTGTTGAGACTGTGGGTCTTCAGATTGGTCATTCTGCCTTTTTCATTTCATTTTCTGAAAGTCAGGGTCGGCTCGTGAAAAGTTGTTAAACAACATGCTAAATGTGAAATGTCAACCCTCACTCTAAACTTTCCCTGTTCAGACCATCAAATGAAGACTTCATTGGGTTTTATAGTGGCTTTCTGATTTTGGTAGTCCATCGAAGAAGGGAGTTTGAAAGTTGTTGTATACTGTTAACAATTGTCTGCCCATGTCCTGCCTGAATACCATGATTGTTTATGAAAAGTATCTTTAATAAAGCTGGATACAGTTTGGCTTGGAATGATGCCTCTGATCTTTTCCCATTAGTGGGGGGAGTTTAATTTCCCCATGTCTCCCAACAGAATGCAGTCTGCTCCTAACCAAGGAATTAAGGTGTAAAGGTTCCATGTAAAATCAGTGTTTCATGATTTAGTCATTCTCCTAAATACTCAGTGCTAGGTGGTTTTGGAAAGGATCCCAAAGAAGAGGTTGGATGGTGGTGAGAGGCTAAGAGAAAAGTGGTTCATGAACTTTTACTACCTAATCCTCCTGAGGTGTATTTTTAATTGAGCCTCTGAGTCAGGGAAGTGCCCTGTCTATAACTGACCACAAAGATATATGAAGAGGATGGTGCTTTGTTCCTTGTCAACTGACAAAATTATCCTTGTTTAGCATGCCAGCCCCAAAGTAAGTTGATGGCAACTGTCTGATTTAGTTTGGAGAACCCTTTTCTCTAGTGAAATACCAAAAATTTGTTTAAATACAGAACTGGTGTTTCCAGCCAGTTTGTCTTACTTAGATGGGTGGGGGTATGAGTAGAGGTGGTAGCTCTTGGTATTTGAGCAGAAATTGCAATGTTTTTAAAAGGCACAGGATTACTTTATCAATTTGTATGCATTCATCATATTCAAGATACATGACCCATGGTCTTATTCTGATGTCCCATCCTGCGTGACAAAGGGATGTGAAATGACTGGCCAACTACCTGATTTGTTGTATTCTTCTTTTACCAAGAAAATAGAATGAGTAAGGTGAACTTGGAGTCTTGGTGTGGCATGTGGGTTAATATGCTGGACTGCAAAGTTGATTTGAACTGCAAGGTGTGTGATTCAAGCTCACCAGCTGCTCCTTGGAAACCCTGTACCAGGTTGCTGATTCAACGGCACTTAAGGTGAATTTAAACTTTTTCCTTCCTGGAAAAAATTCACTACTTTGACTAGCTCTGGTGTGGCAGCGCTGTGGGTTAATGTTTTGGACTGCGTGGTCCACAGTTCAAACCCCATCAGTCGCTCCTTGGAAACCCTACACACGGTCATTATGAGTCAGAACTGATTTCAGTGGTACTTAGCAGCAACAACAGAGCATGCCTGTGAAGCAGAACCAATAAAGCAGACATCACAGTGTGGTGAGCACCTTACTCTGAGACAGCCCTGTCCTGAACTAAGGTCTAATGGTTGTTAAATGAATGCTATTTAGTTGGTTCCGACCCATAGCAACCCTGTATAGGGTTTCCGAGCTGCGGCTGTTGAGCTTGAACCACCGACCATGCAGTTCAAACCAACTTTTACAGTCCACTGTATTAACCCACAGCACCACACCAAGGCTCTAAGGTCTAATAGGAAGATGCTAATGTCAAAGGACTCCAAGAAAATTGTGCTGAGGAATTATTTTCTGTCACTGAAATGCACCTGCTCATTCTTTGAAGGTAGCAAGGGCTGCCCTACAAGAATTTTGTTGGGAAACTACCCTATTCACCCTATACCCTTGATCTTGCTTACGTCAGACCTTTTTGTTCCTCAAATACAAAAGAACATTTCAAAGGAATATGATTTGAATTTTTCAGAGATACCAAGGAGTCCTGGTGTGACACTGTAGGATAAGCACTGGAATCACAGGTCCATTTGAACCACAAGGTGGCGGTTCAAACCTACCCACCATTCCTCAGAAACCCTTACAGGGTTGCTATGAGTCAGAACTGATTCAACAAACACTTAACAAAGATGCCAAAACTGCTACTTCTGATTAAAATTTCTACATGAAAAAAGATTTAAAGTTTTATAACAATACCTTTTTAAACGTACCCTTGTATGTTCTACAATTACTACGTAAAAAATAACATCTAGGGGTAGAATTGCTGGGTCATAGGGAGTCCTGGTGTAGTGCAGTAGGGTAAGCACTGGGCTGTAATGTCTGTTTGAACCATAAGGTCAGTGGTTCAAACTCACCAGCCACTCATTCAAACACCCTATCCAGGGTCAAGGAAACACTCAATAGCACTTGATAACAAAAACATGTTTTGAGGAACTGCCAGACTTTTTCACGGCAATTGTAAAACAGTGGTATTTTACATACTGTGGCTGCAACAGGGGGCTCAAACGAATGATAGGGAGGATGGCACAGGACTGGGCAGTGTTTTGTTCTGTTATACATGGGTTATTGTGAATTGGAACCTACCTAGAAGCAACCAGCAGTGTATGATGGTTCCCATTTCACATTCTCTGCAACCCTTATTTTTCCCTTTCAAAAAAAATTTACTTGCATTTTCCTGATGACTAAACATATTTTCATGTTTATTGGCCATTTGTATATCTTTAGAAGAATATTCAAATCCTTTGACCACTTTAAAATTGGGTTCTCTGATATTTCCTATATTTTCTGGATCTAGAGCCTTAACAGATAGTGATTTGCACTATCAAGGTGAAAACAACCCGAAGAATGGGAGAAAATAATCACAAATCACAGATTTGTTAAGGCTCTACTATAAAACATCACTTAGCCCATTTCCTGTGTTTCTTGTTTCCATTCCTTCTTCCCAGCCCTTCTGAACAATGTCCTTGGGAAAATAAATGCTGCCCTTTTGATCTTGACTGGTTGTTGGTACACAGATGACAGAAGACAAGGACCTTCCCTTGAGCCAACAGAAAGACACCCCTAGAGTTGGTGCCCAAGAAGCCCTGGTGGCATAGTGGGTTACCCATTCAGTTTGGATCTACCAGGCACTCCACGGGAGAGAAAAGGCTTTCCTGCTCCTGTAAAGATTTATAGCCTCAGAAACCTTACACAGTAATTGACTCAAAAGCACACAACCACCACCACCACCGGAGTTGGTTCCTTAAATTGACTTCTAGCCTCTTAAACTGAGAATAAATTTGTGCTTGTCACATTTTTGTTATAGCAGCACTAGATAACTATGACCAGAAACTTGTGTTTTTGATGTTATATCTACGAAAGCATTGCCTAACCCAAGGTCATAAAGCTTTTCCCATATAGTTTCCTGAGTTTTACTGTTTTAACTCTTTTAAATCTTTGATCCGGATTGAATTTTTGTATTTGTGTGAACTAGAGGGTCAAGCATTTTGTCCTTAAAACTTCTATGGAATATGCAGGAATCAAATTGACTACATCTGAGGAAAGATAATGGAAAAGCTCCATATCAGCCAAAACAAAGTCAGGTGCCGGTTGTGGAATAGACCATCGATTGCTTATATGCAAGTGTAGGCTGAAGCTGAAGTAAAAGTCCATAAGAGCCAAAATATGACCTTGAGTGTATCCAACCTGAATTTAGAGACTATTTGAAGATTAGATTTGATAGATTAGATCAAAACCCAGAAGAATTGTGGGATGACATCAAGAACATCATACATGAAGAAAGCCAAAGGTCTTTAAGACAGGAATAAAAGAAAAGACTAAAATGGATGTCAGGACAGAGTCTGCGGTGTGTTCTTGATCACAGAGAAGTAAGCAAATGGAAAAAGTGAGGAAGTAAAAGAGCTTAAGTTTCAAAAGAGCAGCTCCAAAAAACAGTCAAGGTATCATGAAATGTGCAAAAAAAAAAAAAAAGGGAAAGAAAACACTCAGTATTTCTATAGCTGAAAAAACTAATGAAAAAATTTAAGCCTTGAGCTGCCATATTGAAGGATTCTATGGAGTTCCTGTGTGGCGCTGTGAATTAATGCGCTGTACTGCAAAGTCATTTGAGCCATAAGGTCAGCGGGTCAAGCTCACCAGCCACTCCTTGGAAACCCTATACTGGGTCGCTATGGGTCAGAACCAACTCAACAGCACTTAATAACAAATGGGCAAAATGGAGTCCTGCTCTGTAGGATAAGCACTGGACTGCAAGGTCTGTTTGAGCTGCAAGGTCAGTGGTTCAAGCTCACCAGACACTCCTCGGAAACCCTGTAAGGGTTGCTATGAGTCGGAAATGACTCAATGGAACTTAACAATAACAACATGGGCAAAATATTGAATGATGCAGGAAGCCTCAGAAGATGAAAGAAGTATATAGAGTCATTGAACCAAAAAGAATTGGTTGACGCTCAACCATTTCAGGAAGTAGCATATGATCAAGAACTGATACTGAAAGAAGTCCAAGCTGTACTGAAGTCATTGGTGAAAAAAAAGGCTTCAGGAATTGATATAATACATATTTAAATATTTTAAACTGATTCAGCACTGGAGACACTCACTGAAGAGATTCATATATATACCCATTCAAAGAAATGTGACCCATCAGAATGTGGAAATTACTGGATAATATCATTAATATTACATGCAAGTAAAATTTTGCTGAAGATAATTTAAAAATGGTTGCAGCAGTTCACTGACAGGGAGCTGCCAGAAATTCAAGCTGGACTCAAAAGAGGATGTGAAATTAAGGGATATTACTGATGTCAGATGGATCTTGGAGAAAAAATACCAGAAAGATGCTACTTGTGCAAAGGCATTTATGTGAATTATAACAAACTATGGATAGCATTGCAAAGAATGGGTATTCCAGAACAATTAAGTGTACTCATGAAGAAGAACCTGTACACAGACCAAAGTTAGTCATTCAAACAGAACAAGGGATTTTGTTGTCCTTAAGTGCCATTGAATCAGTTCCTACTCAGTGACACTATGGCGTTTCCGAGGAGCAGGTGGGTTTGAGCTACCGACCTTGTGGTTCGCAGTCCAGTGCTAATCCACAGCGCCATGCCAGAAGTCCAAACGAGGGTATAGTGAAAGGTTTAAAACCAGGAAAGGTGTGTGTTGGGGTTATATCCTTTCACCATACTTACTCAATCTGTATGCTGATGAAATAATCCAAGAAGCTGGTTTATATGAAGAAGACCATGGCATTAGGATTTGAGGAAGACTCAACAACCTGCAACATGCAGATGACATAACCTTGCTTGCTGAAAACTAAGAGAACTTCGATTTCTTACTGATGAAGGTTAGAGACCACAGCCTTCAGTGTGTATTGCGCTTCAATGTAAACAAAAATCCTCACAACTGGATCAATAAATAGCATCATGATAAGTAGAGAAAAGATTTAAGTTTCCAAAGGCTTCATTTTGCTTGGATTCACCATCAACACTCATGGAAGCAGTAGTCAAGCAATCAAACAACATACTGCATTAGGGGAATCTGCTACACAAGTCCTCTTTAAAGTGTTCAAGAGCAAAGATGTCAGTTTGAGGGCTAAGGTGCACCTGACTCAAGCCATGGTATTTTTAAATTGCCTCATATGCATGTGAGGGTTGAACAATAAATAAGGAAAACCATAGAAGAATCAATACATTTGAGCTATGATGTTGGTGAAGATATTGTTGCTGAGTGCCATGGACTGCCAGAAGAGCAAACAAATCTGTCTTGGAAGAAGTACAGCCCGAATGTTCCCTAGATGCCAGAATGGCAAGACTTTGTGTCTCATATTTTGGACATGTCAGGAGTAATCAGTCCTGGAGAAGGACATCATGCTTCTTAGTAAAGTGGAGGGTCAGCAAACAAGATAAAGACCCCTGACAAGATGAACTGACAAAGTGTCATCTACAATGGACTCAACAATTGTGAGGATAGCACAGAACTGGGAAGTGTTTAATTCTGTTGTGCACAGGGTTGCTATGAGTCAGAACTGACTATTCAGCACCTAACAACAACGAACTTCTGCATTTTTCAGCTTCTAACATACTATTCAAGTAGTTCTTCACTCCGTGACTACTCCTCAAATCTCTTTGGAATCCTTTATAATTTCTCCATGTGTCACTTCATCTCATATTGTCCATATGCTAGTGACTCCCACATTTTCTTATCTTGCATCTCTCATTTAGGTTAGTGTTTTCCACTAACCTGGATAATCCCACCTAGATATACCATAGATTCATCCTGATCAAACTGGAACTCATCCTGCTCTTCACCACCCACCTCTGCTGCTTTCCCTATATCTAGTAAATCCACTACTGTATACTCTGAAGTTGCCCCAGATTCTTCCCTCACTCTCCACCATTGCATACATTCAGTGGGTCCCTAAATCACAATGACTAAAACATTTTTTATAATGGAATATTTCAAATATGGACAAAACTAGAATAATACAATGAGTTATGCACCCATTACAGAGCTTCGGTAATTATCAACTATTCCAATCTTATTTATACCACTGTCCAGTTCCACCTCTTTTACCATAGTTTGACATGGAATCATTACATCCATAAATATTTTAGGTTGTATCGCAAGTAGGTTTTGACCCATAGCAACCCTGTATAGGGCTTCTGAGGAGCAGCTGGTGAGCTTGAACTGCCGACCTTGCAGTTCAAACAGCTTTGCAGTCTAGTGCATTAACCCACAGCACCACACTAGGATTCCAGATAATACCATTATCATACAAAAAAAATTAATGTTGTTACATAACATTGGTTCCAACACATAGCAGCCTGATGTATAACAGAACGAAACATTGTCTGATCCTATGCCATTCTCAAAATCATTGCCATGTCTGAATCCAGTTGTTGCAGTTTTGTGTCAAACCATTTGGATGAAGATCTTTCTCTTTATCCCTGACTCTCATACTTCTTGTTGTTGAGTGCCATCAAGTCAATTCCAACTCAGCAACCCTGTATGGGGTTCCCAAGTAGTATCTGGTAGCTTTGAATCACTGACCTTGCAGTTAGCAGTCCAGTGCTTATCCTACAGCACCACACCACAGAACTCCTCTTATTTTACCAAGCATTTAATTCCATTTCTAGCAATTGTTTCCTCCTGATAAACATATCCAGAGTACATGAGATGAAGTCTCACCATTCTCACTTCTAAGGAGCATTCTGGCTCTGGCTATACTTCTCCCAAGACAGATTTGTTGATTCTTCTGGTAGTCCATTGACATTTCCAATATTCTTCACCAACACCATAATTCAAATGCATCAGTTCTTCTATGGTTTTCCTTATTGTCTATTCATTGTCCAGCTTTCACATGCAAGTGTGGCAACTGAAAATACCATGGCTTGGGTCAGACTCACCTTAGTCTTCAAAGTAACATCTTTGTTTTTTAACACTTTATTAATATCTTCTGTAAAATAATTCTTTGATTTCAGAGAACAAACAAGATGGCAGATTGGGTGGAAGTGCAGTAAGGAGCTCTGTCAGCAACAACACAGAATACCCAACTAAGCAGGCTCAGGAGAAGATCCCAGGACTCTGTACCACATATAAAGGAATATTTAGAAGGTTGGAAGGCTTACAGCTAGGGGAATTTGTAGCAGAAGCAAGAAATCCATTGCTTTCTAATTCAAGATGATCAGCCGCCATCTTGGGTGAGACCAAGCGGGGGAAGGATCAGAGCAGCCATGGACGCCTGACAGTGTTGGGGACCGCAATCACTGAGATGCT
>NW_006408565.1:10899468-10901220 GCF_000296735.1 Chrysochloris asiatica | reverse complement strand
TTTGGTCTTATTATTCATTCTATGCTTCTAACTCCAGTAATTGTAGCTTCTGAGAAAATGGTTTCTTATGTGCCTCTCTTAATGTCTCCACTGTGTTGGCAGTGCGTAGGGTCCTGGGAACAAATCTCTCTGAGGAACAAACTCTGGCCACCTGGCAAGCATGTCCAAACTGTTCTTTATCAAATTATTCAGTTTTGTTTGATATTAATTTAATACATGAGCTCTTGATATCCATGCACCATATTAAAAACAAAAGCCTCTTCTAAAGCCAAGGCCATAAAAGTTCCAAAGGCAGGTTTGCTGGGATTCTGCAAAGAGGCTCTGGAGACAATCCACCCAAGGAATTCACTCAAAGTAGATTGGCAAATTCCGGAATATTATTCAAGGAATAATAGCGACAACCTCCTCAAATTGTCCCCAGGTGTAAACCATTAACCCAGACGTCCTTCTTCCTCCTAAAAGCCTAAGCCAAGTAGCTGAAACAGCTTGACTTTCTTCAGACCTCTTAAATCCTTTTTCACCTTTTCCCAGTAGAGATTACGCGCTATAGGTATGTTAATTAGCCTTGAGAAACCTTGAGTCGCTGCCTTAGGATCTGAGCCTAAAAAGTAATTTATAACAGTTTGCTTGAATTTTGGGAAAATTAAGAATGTTAGATTATTAAGACAATTTGTGATGTATATTTTAGAATTTGTTCCTGTAAATCATTGTGTCTTGTTTTGAACGATTAATCACATTTCATTTCTGTACCCTGTCTTAATGATCACTTCTTCCTTTTTGTAAAATCCCTCCCTGAAATAAAAGGCGAATGCAGATGGAACCCTGCATGCATTACTGCCTGCAGGGCCATGATGCCTGCAATCCAGGGTCTGCCTGCCAGTTTTGCATCCACTCTGGTCTCGGGGTGTCTCTTTTTCTCTCTCATCGCGTCTTTGTGTATATTCTTTCTCTATCTCTTTCGCTGCCAGATCTCCCTACTTCGTGAACCAAACTTCCCTGTCGAGGCTGGTCCCTGGCATGACAGAACCACGGAGAAAAATGTGTGGACACTTTTCTTTTGGTATCTGTTCATTGGTCTCTTGCTGTCTACACACCTCCATTCTAGTGACTATAGGGGTGCCTGAGCTAGTGGACACCCCAGCCTCACCCTTGGAGGGTTCTACTACGCATGCACACAGATCGCCTCGAAATTTAAAGAGACAGTTTCCACTTAAAACCAAACTACCACAGCCAGCCCTGAACTGTTTATAACTAGAAAAAAGGCCTGAACAGGGATTGTGGAGTGGGACAAGCAGACAAAAGAGGAAACAGGCCGAAAATTAAATCCTAAATTATGTCACAACGACCAACAGTGGCATTTTGAAATTTCTCAAGAGTGAAAAGGGAAGCCCATTTCCTGATCACATCTACCTGGAGGCAATCTGAAAGCATAAAAAATACCAAAATACATACCCATCTAAGTATTAAGGCCACAGATAATCCCTGAATATGCCCAAAAAACAGAAGCAGATGACCATATCTGTATATGTCCAGAAATGAGATAAAGTGACTGAGGACAATGAGCTAGAAGTAGACCTACACTCCATACTGGAAGATGGGCAGGCTTTGGAACACTATATAATGGAGTTGAGAAAAATAAGGAAGAAGTCAGGAAAGTGCTACAGGAACAATCAAATAAGATAAATACAGCATTGGAAACAATTCAAAACCTACAGAAAGAAGTCCAAACGATTAATAATAGAATATCAGAAA
>NW_006408565.1:10889633-10897345 GCF_000296735.1 Chrysochloris asiatica | reverse complement strand
TATAATCATTGTAATGAAACAAGGTGTATGATTTGTTGAATGTAAAACTGATGATATGCCCTGTAAACTTTCACTCAATCCACAATAAAAACTTTTAAATAAATAAAATAAATATTGGTTTGATAAAAAAAAAAGATTTCATTAAATTTCTTGACTGCTGTTTCCATGAGCATTGATTGTGGATGCAAGTAGAATTAAATCCTTAACAACTTCAATCTGGTCTCCATCTATCATGATGTTTATTGGTCTAGTTATGAGGATTTTTGTTTTCTTTACATTGAGGTGCATCAAGGTTGTGTCATCTGCATATCACAGATTGTTAAGTAATGTTCCTCCAATCCTGATGCAGCATTCTTCTTCATATAGTCCAGTTTCTTGGGTTATTTGTTCAGCATACAACCCTGATGCATACCTTAACTGACTCCCTTTTTTCCTATGCACAGGTTCAGCATAGACCACAATAAGCACAATTAGGTGTTCTGAAATTCCTATTCTCAATGTTATCCATAGTTTATGATTCACACAATCAAATGCCTTTGCATAGTCAACGAAACACAAGCACCTTTTTGGTATTTTCAGAAATATCAGCTTCATCTAACGTCAGCAACAACACCCCTTATTCCATGTCAACTTCTAAATCCAGCTTCAATTTCTAGTAGCTTCCTGTTGACATGCTGCTGCAACCATTTTTAAATTATCTTTAGCAAAATTTTACTTGCATGTGATAATAATGATGTTGTTGTTAGGTGCCATTAAGTTGGTACTGATTCATAGCAACCCTATGCACAACAGAACGAAATGTTACCTGGTCCCACACCAACTTCACAATTGTTGCTTTCTGAAAAGGAAGAAGACTTGAAATACTGATGAAGATCAAAGACTACAGCCTTCAGTATGGATTGCACCTCAATGTAAAGAAAACAAAAATCCTCATAACTAGACCAATAAACAACATCATGATAGATGGAGACCAGATTGAAGTTGTTAAGGATTTAATTTTACTTGCATCCACAATCAATGTTCATGGAAACAGCAGTCAAGTAATTTAATGAAGTCAAAGAAATCTTTTATAGAAGATATTAATAAAGTGTTAAAAAACAAAGATGTTACTTTGAAGACTAAGGTGAGTCTGACCCAAGCCATGGTATTTTCAGTTGCCGTATGTGGATGTGAAAGCTGGACAATAAGGAAAACCATAGAAGAATTGATGCATTTGAGTTATGGTGTTGGTGAAGAATATTGGAAGTGTCGTGGACTACCAGAAGAAGTTATTGGTCTTGCAAAAGTCTATCATGTGATCTCCAGCATTGTTCTATCACCAAAACCATAGTTTCCAACTACGGATCGAACTTCTTTGTTTCCAATCTTTGCATTCTAGTTGTAACTATTAATACATCCTGATTGCATGTTTATCAATTTCAGACTGAAGAAATTGATAGAATTCTTCAAAGTCATCATCACTGGCTGTAGTATTGGTGCATAAATTTGAATAATATTGGTATTAACTGGTCTTCCTTGTAAGCATTTGGCTATTATACTATCTCAGACAGCATTGTACTTCAAGACAGATTTTAACATGTTCTTTTTGATGATGAATGTGACACCATTCCTCTTCAATTTGTCATTCCCAACATAGTAAACCATGTGGTTGTCAGATTCAAAATGACCAATACCAGTCCATTCATTAATGCCTAGGATACTGATACTTATGCGTTCCATTTCATTTTTGACAATTTCCAATTTTCCTCGATTCATACTTCATATAGTCCATATTCTGATTATTAATGGATGTTTACAGCTATTTCACTTCATTTTGAATTATGTTCCATTAGCAAATGAAGGTCCCGAAGGCTTTATTCCATTTGCATCATCTCAGTCAACTCTACTTTGAGGAGGCAGCTTTTCCCCAGCGGTATTTTGAGTGCCTTCCAACGTAAAGGGCTCATCTTCTGACACAACATCTGACAATATTTTGGTGTTCTTTATTATGTTTCAATATTAAATATTCTGGTGCTGACAGTGTTACACTGCTATTCAGAAGCTATTTCGTGACTAAATATTGGGATGTAGTCAGTCTCGTCTTCTTCCAAGTTGTCTTTTTCTGGAAGCTCAGCTGAAACCTGTTGGTTTTTAAAATACTTGTGGCATAGCTTCCAGAGTCACAGCAACATGAAAACCACCACAGTACGACAAACTCACAGATAAGTGCTGGGATATTAATGATATTGTTCAATAATATCCACATTCTTTTGGGTTATCTTGCTGTGAAATGGGCATAAATGTGGACATACACTAGTGAGTGCTTCTAGAGCTGCATCAGTTTGTTGGAACATTTCAACTATACATACAATAGCATGTAACAACATATATATATACACACACATATGTATATATGGTGTTGTCATTAAGTGCCATTGAGTCAAACCTGTACAGGGTTTACAAGGATCAGCTGGTGAGTTTGTACAGCTGACCTTGTAGTTCAAACAGACTTTGAGATCTAGTGCTTAATTTTACAGTGCTACACTAGAACTGTATTGCTAAAGGTAATACAGAAACGGTTACAATCATACATTGACAGAGAACTTCCAGAGGTTCAAGCTGGATTCAGAAGAGGCCGTGGAACGAGAGATATCATTGCTGATGTCCGGTGGATCTTGGCTGAAAGCAGAGACTATCAGAAAGATGTTTACCTATGCTTTATTGACTATGCAAATGCTTTCGATAATGTGGATCATGACAAGCTATGGACAACATTGAGAAGTATGAGTATTCCAGAACACTTAATTGTACTTCTGAGGAATCTGTACCTGGACCAAGAAGCAGTTATTCGAACAGAACATGGGAACACTGAATGTTTTAAAATTGGGAAAGGTGTGCGACAACGTTGTGTTCTTTCACCATACTTATTCAACCTGTATGCTGAGCAAATAATACGAGGAGCTGGGTTCTATGAAGAAAAACGTGGCATCAGGATTGGAGGAAGACTCATTAACAACGTGCGATATGCAGATGATACAACCTTGCTTGTTGAAAGTGAAGAGGACTTGAAACATTTACTGATGAAGATCAAAGAGCACAGCCTTCGGTATGGGTTGCATCTCAATGTCAGGAAAACAAAAATCCTCACCACTGGACCAATAAACAACATTCTTATCAATGGAGAAAAGATTGAAGTTGTCAAGGACTTCATTCTTCTTGGATCAACTATCAACACTCGCGGAAGCAGCAGTCAAGAGATCAGACGACGTATTGCATTGGGCAAATCTGCTGCACAGGAACTTTTTAAATTGTTGAAGAGCAGAGATGTCAGCTTGAGGACTAAGGTGCACCTGACCCAAGACATGGTATTTTCAATAACTTCATATGGATGCAAAAGCTGGACAGTGAATAAGGAAGACCGTAGAAGAATTGATGCCTTTGAGTTATGGTGTTGGAGGGGAATATTGAAAGGGTCATGGGCTGCCAAAAGAACCAGCAGATCCGTTTTGGAAGAAGTGCAGCCAGAGTGCTCCTTGGAGGCCAGGATGACTAAGCTTCGTCTCTCATACTTTGGACATATTGTCCGGAGGAAACAATCATTGGAAAAGGATGTCATGCTGGGTAAGGTGGAGGGTCAGAGAAAAAGAGGAAGACCCCCAATGAGATGGATCAGCCAGGTGGCATCACTGATGGCGTCAAGTGTGGCAGCGGTAGTGAGGTTGGCCCAGGATCGGACATTGTTTCATTCTGCTGTGCATGGGATCGCTATAAGTCGGTTCCAACTCAATGGCACCTGACAACAACACTAGGACTCTAAGGAGCTCTGGAAGCGTAGTGGTTATGAATCGGGCTGCTAACTTCAGGGTCATCAGTTCGAAACTACGTGGGAGAAAGATGAGGCTTTCTGCTCCCGTAATGATTTACAGCCTCGGAAACACTGTACAGAGTCACTATGAGTCAGAACCGACTCCACAGCACATAACAACACCACTAGGACTCCACATGTGTATATATATACACATATGTATATACTACTACTGCAGTTCTGACTCATAGTAACCCTGTATAGGGTTTCTGAGACTATAAATCTTTTTGGGAGCAGAAAACCTCATTTTTCTCTTGCAGAGTAGCTGGTGGGTTCAAACTGCTGACCTGGAAGCTAACAGCACAACATATAACTCACTACACTACCAGAGCTCCTTTATGTATATATTCTTATGTATACATGAGGCCAGGGTGGCCAAACCTCATCTCTCATACTTTGGACATATTGTCAGGAGGGACCAGTCACTAGAGAAGGATATCATGTTTGGTAAGGTGGAAGGTCAGAGAAAAAGAGGAAGACCCCCAGCGAGATGGATTGGCAAAGTGGCAGCATCAGTGGCTCAAGGGTGGCTGCAATTGGGAGGTTGGCCCAGGATCGGACTGTGTTTCGTTCTGTTGTGCATAGGGTTGCTATGAGTCAATACCAACTCAAAGGCACCTAACACACACACATTTGTACACATACACATATATGCACATTATATATATGACTATAAAGGGACTTCAAAATGTTATATCTATGAACTTTTTGAAGCCCCCTCATAGGTGTTGTTTTTGTTGCTAGGTGACATTATGAGTTCTGACTCTTAGCAATCTTATGTACAACAAAATGAAACACTGCCTGGTCCAGCGCCATCCTCACAATCATAGTTAAGCTTGAACCCACTGTTGTGTCCACTGTGCCAATCCATCTCATTAGGGTTCTTCCTCTTTTTCACTGATATCCCACTTTGCCAAGCATGATGTTCTTTTCCAGGGACTGGTCACTCCTGATAATGTGTATGAAGTATGAGAGACAAAGTCTTTCCATCCTGACTTATAAGGAGCATTCAGGCTGTATTTCTGCCAACACAGATTTGTTTGTTCTTATACTAAAAGTCCATGGTTCTTACATTAAAAGTCCATGGTACTTTTAAATATTCTTCTCCAACACCATAACTCAAATGCATCAATTCTCCTACGATATTCCTTATTCACGGTCCAACTTTCACATGCATATGAAGCTACTGAAAATACCATCACACTTCAGCCAGGTGCACCTTAGTCCTCAAACTGATATCTTTGCTCTTGAATGCTTTAAAGAGGTCTTGTGCAGCAGATTTCCCTAATGCAATATATCATGTGATTTCTTGACCGCTGCTTCCATGAGTGTGGATAGTGGATCCAAGCAAAATGAAGTCTTTGACAACTTCAATCTTTTCTCCATTTATCATGATGTTATTTATTGACCCAGTGGTGAAGATTTTTTCTGTTTTCTTTACTTTGAGGTGCAACCCATACCAAAGGCTGTGGTCTTTGATCTTTATCAGTATTTTAAGTCCTCTTCACTTTCAGCAAGTAAGGTTGTATCATCTGCATATCACAGGTTGTTAATGAGTCATCCTTCAATCCTGATGCCACATTGCTCTTCAAATAATCCACCTTCTTGAATTATTTGCTCAGCATACAGATTGAGTAAGTATGGTAAAAGAATACAACCCTGACACATACCTTTCCTAATTTTATACCATTCCGCGTTCCCTTGTTCGTTTGAACAACTGCCTCCTGGTCTATGTACAGGTTCCTATGGAGCATTCTGAGGAGGCAGCTTTTCCAGGGTCATATATTTAGTGCCTTCCAACCTGAGGGGCTCATTTTCCAGCACATATCTGACAATATTTGGGTGCTCTTCATCTAGTTTCTATATTCATTATTCTGATGCTCTCTGACAGTATTCCACTGCTATTCATAAGGTTTCCAGTGACTTTAGAAGATTTCAGGAAAATACTACAAGAGCAAATGGACAAAACAAATGAAAAATTAGAAACAATACAAAACTTGCAAAAAAAAAAAAAAAATCCAGAAGGTTAATACTAAGATTTCAGAAATGGATAATACATTGAAAGGAAAAAGGAATAGATTTAAATTAATGGAAGGCTAAAGATAAATTTCTCAATACTTGCCTGCTAGAATAACAACCAGAAACCCAGTGAGCATAATTAAGGGGATACATGCTAAACCAACAGCCAATATTACTTTCAATGGAGAGAAGCTGAAAGCATTCTCCTTGTAAACAGGAACCAGACAAGAATGCCTTTTCATCACCACTCCTATTCAATATTGTGCTGGAAGTCTTATTCAGAGATATTGGGAAATTAAAAGTCATGCATAATGGAAAAGAAGTAAAAATTCTATTTGAAGATGATATTATACTAATTACAGAAAATCCCAAAGACTCAGCAAGAAAATTATTGGAACTCATTGAAAGATTCAGCAAAGTGGCAGGTTATAAGATCAACATACAAAAATCAGTTTTGAGATCAGGAAAGGAGAGATTACCTACTTTGTTCTTTGTTAATAATGTTTTGCTTATCTGAAATCTCTTTTCTTTCCATATAAAGTTAGTGATTAGTTTTTCCATCTCTTTAAAGAATGATACTGGAATCTAATTGGAATTGCATTATATTTATAGATTGCTTTGAGTAGTATTGACATTTTCGCAATGTTAAGTTTTCCTATCCATGAGCATGGTATATTATTTGAATTTTGAAAGTCTTTCTGGTTTCTTATGGTAGTGATCTGTAATTTCCATTGTATAGGTCTTTTGTTTCTCTAGTTAGATTTATTCCTAAGTATTTCATCTTTTGGGTGGCTATTGTAAAAGTTTTCCTGATTTCCCTTTCAGAGCTCTCTTTATTAGTATAAAGGAATCCAACTGATTTTTGTATGTTGATCTTATACCCTGTTACTTTGCCAAATCTATCAATGAGTTTCAATAATTTTCTTGCTCAGTCTTTGGGATTTTCTAAGTATACGATCATACTGTCTGCAAATAGAGTTTTAGTTCTTTGCTAATTTAGATGACCTTAATTTCTCTTTCTTGCCTTATAGGCTAAGACTTCCAGCACAATATTAAATTGTTGTTGTTGTTAAGTGCCACTGAGTTAGTTCTAACCCATAGCAACCCTGTATAGGGTTTCCAAGGAACAGCTGGTGAGCTTGAACTGCCAATCTTGGGGTTCAAATCAACTTTGCAATCCAGTGCATTAAACCACAGTGCCACACCAGGACTCCAATAGGAGTGGTGAGAAACAGTATCCTTGTCTGGTTCCTGTTTGCAAAGAGAATGACTTTAGTTTCTTACCATTGAAAGTGATGTTGGCTGTTGGTTGTGCATATGTGCCATTAATGATACTAAAGAATTTCCCTTCTATTTCTATTTTGTTGAGTGTTTCTATCAGGAATGAGTCAGATGCCTTTTCTGCATAAATGGGTAAGATCATGTGATTTTTTTCATTTGATTTATGTGGTAGCATACATTGATTATTTTGCTAATACAAAAACCATGCCTGCATAGCTGGTATGAATACCACTTGGTCATGATGTATTATTTTGATACACTGTTGGATTCTACTGGCAAGGATTTTGTTTAGAATTTTTGCATCTCTGCTCAGGAGGGATGTTGATCTATAATTTTCATTTTTAGTGATATGTTTGCCTGGTTTTCATAAAAAAGTTATGCTTACTTCATAAAACAAATTCGGTGACATAGCCACAGAGGACTAGAGTGGAGAGTGAAACATCCAGCTGATAAGAAGAGAGAGCATATGCATAAGAAACCCACATTTGCAGATAATACCCACTTGACCTGGCTTCAATGACTGGATGATCAGAGCTCAACTAGAAGAAGAAAGAAGAGGAAAAAAAGA
>NW_006408565.1:10858585-10888983 GCF_000296735.1 Chrysochloris asiatica | reverse complement strand
GCATGGAGCAGGGGATTGTAACCATGGCAATGAAACAATATACGATAGGATGAATGTAAAGCTAATGTTCTCCCATGTAAACTATCATATAATTCAGAATAAAACCTTTTTTAAAATTCGAGTTTTCATCCTTTTCTATTCTGGAGTAGTTTGAGTAGAAGTGGTGTCAGCTCTTCTCTGAATGTTTGGTAGAATTCACCAGTAAAGCCACCTGGTCCTGGACTTTTTTTAGTTGTGAGTTTTTAAATGACTTGATCAATTTCTTCTCTTATTAAAGGTTCATTCGAGTTTTCTACTTCAGTCTGTGTTAATTTAGGTAGGTCCATTCCTTGTAGATTTTCAAATTTGTTGGAGTACAATTCTTCATCTTGTTGTTGTGGTAATGTACCGTCAAATCAGTTCTGACTCATAGCAACCCTATGAACAACAGAACAAAACACTGCTTGGTCCTGTGAGGTTCAGAGTCATTGTTATGCTTGAGATCATTGCTGCTGCCACTGTGCCAATCCATATAGCTGGGGGTCTTTCTCAATTTTTGCTAACTTTCCACTTTAGCAAGTACGATG
This sequence comes from Chrysochloris asiatica, assembly GCF_000296735.1. Lineage (NCBI taxonomy): Eukaryota > Metazoa > Chordata > Mammalia > Afrosoricida > Chrysochloridae > Chrysochloris > Chrysochloris asiatica. The sequence continues at coordinate 10,888,417 of NW_006408565.1, read as the reverse complement.
TCCTTCTCCAGGGACTGGTTCCTCCTGATAACATGTCCAAATGCTTCTAAGAAGCATTCTGACTGCACTTCTTCTAATACAGATAATTCTTTATAGTGTTCTGTTATTCTTTTTATTTCAGTTCATTCTGTTATGTCACCCATATCATTTATTTGTGTTATTTGTATCTTAATTTGTTATATTTTCCAATAGTTTGTCATTTTTATAAATCTTTTCAGAGAAACAACTTTCTATATTCTACTTTTGTGAGTAGTACAGGAAAAAAAGAGATGAAAACTGAAGATACTTGGAAATAATTAGTTCAACGGACACATGAACATCAGTCTCCATGACCCTGAGACCAGAAAAACTAGACAGTGCCTGACTACCACTACCATTTGCTCTGAAAGGGATAATATTAGTAGGTTCTAGATGGAGTGGGAGAAAATGTGAGACAAAACTCCAAATTATGAAAATATACCAGGCTTACTTGTCAGAAAGGAACCAGAGGAACCTTACACTTTGGTTCTGGGTCACCCTTCAGGTCTGGAACTGAACTCACTCTCATGGCTCAATTTTCAGACAACCAATAGAGAATGTATATTGGGGGGGGGGCAACAATACTAGTGAGGTATGCACATCATAGAATGATCAATCATCCAAGATGAAAAAGGCAGCATTTACCTAAGATCAAAAATACAGAAGACTGGGAAAGGAGGAGGACTGGAAACATGAATCACAGGGAGGAAGTGGGATAAATGGGATAATTTCCTCTTACATTGAGGAAATTGCAATCATTGAAATGAAATGAAGTATATGATTTGTGGAATGCAAAACTGATGATCTGCTCAGCAAACCATCCCTTAATTCACAATAAAAAGCTTTATATATATATATGAAGCTTTTTATTGTGAATTATATATATATATATATACATACACATAGGAGTACGGATGTGATGCTGTAGATTAATGCACTGGACTTCAAAGTCGGTTTGAACCACAAGGTTGGTGGTTTAAGCTCACCAGCTGCTCCTTGGAAACCCTATACAGGATCACTATGGGTCAGAACCAACTCAACAACCTTAACAACAACAATAATATATATGTTGTTGTTATTGTTAAGTGTCATCCAGTTGGTTCTGACTCATAACGATCCTTCCTGTATAGGGTTTCTAAGGAGTGCTAGTAGGTTTGAACCACTGACCTTGTGGTTAGCAGTCCAGGGCTTATCCTACAATGCCACAACAGGAGTCCAATTATTTTGGCTGATTATACATATATAGTCTGTAAAAACACCTGAAAAACAGCAATTGTTACACAACCACAAACCTAGGTAAGAGCTCTGTAGAAAAAGAACATGATGTAGGACTCAGCCTGTGGCCTCCTGAGCTTGGATGGGTTGAGGTGTGGCTAGGTGAAAAGTGTGTAATTAGGGAAAGAGAGTGTCAACAGAGGGTACTGCTTGGGCAAAGAAGGCCAGAGGGCCCAAGTGGAGAGTGTGGTGTAAGATGAGACTAGGGAGTAGAGGGACCTGGTGATGCAGACTCCTGTATGCAGGTAAGAAACTGCTCTCACCTGGTACAGTGGAGTGAATGACTTCAGATTACTCTTCTACCCATAGTTTACCAACAAACAATATTTTTGCCCTGATGGGTTTGGATAAGAGAAGGTGAGAGAAGATGCTCATAGGATTATATGATTCAGTTGTAAGTGGTTAACAGGGTTAATTATGATTGTAAATGGTTGGAACTCTATCTAACATGGGTTTAAAATGATCCATCATCTCAAAAGCAGGAAGGGGGATCTCACTACTATCAAAGAAGAAGAACCAGAAGTGGAACATGTCCTTTAGACACCAAGATCACTGAATGTCCTCAACCAAGAGACAGAAAGCTGTGATATTGGACGAGTGGCAGAGGAGCAGCAGCAGAACTAAGTATAAGACTGAGCAGTGGACTTCCCAGCTGACTGAATTTGGGAAGAAGACTTCCTTGTAGAGTGAGGTGCCTCCAGGCATTTAATTGGAAGAACTAGGTTTGCTGCTTTGCTAGTCCACTGCTCTGTCTTATGTGCTGGCTCTTGGTTCTACTGCTTCTTTTCTGCCACCACTCATCTGTCAGTTTGTTGTACTTTGGTGGCTTGTGTGTTGCTGTGATGCTGGAAGATATGCCACCAGTATTTTAAATGATATCAGGGTTACCTATGGTGGACAGGTTTCAGCAAAGCTTCCAGATTTAGATGAGGAAGAAGGAGAAGCAGACCACTTCCGAAGGGTTAGCCACTGAAAACCTTATGAATAGTAGAGGAACACTGACTGATATAGTGCCATTGACTGATATAGCGCCAGAAGTTAAATCGTTTAGGGTGGAAGACACTCAAAATATGACTGGGTTAGAGCTGCCTCCTCAAAGTAGAGTTGACCTTTGTGATGTGGATGGGACTTTCATTTGATGGGGTACAACCCAAAATGAGAAGAAATAGCAGCAAACATTCATTAATAACTGGAATATGGAGTGTGTGAGGTATGAATCTAGAAAAATTGGGAATTGTCAAAAATGAAGTAGAATTCATAAAAATGGATATCCTAGGCATTAGTGAGCTTCAACAGACTAGTATTGGCCATTTGAATCAGAATATCATATAGGTTACTATATCAGGAACAGTAAACTGAAGAGGAATGGCATCACCTTCATCATAAAAAAGAAATTTCAAGATCTATTTTGAAGTATAATGTGGTCTGTGATAGGATAATATCCATACACCTACAAGGAAGACCAGATAATACCATTATTATTCAAAATTATACACCAACCACTAAAGTCAGTGATGATGAAATTGAAGAATTCTACCAAATCATTAAACAATATCATTAATGTCATATGCAAGTAAAGTTTTGCTGAAGAGAATACAAAATCAGCTACAACAGTACATCAACAGAGAACTGCCAGAAATTTGTGCCAGATTCAGAAAAGGATGTGAAACTAGGGATGGGATGTTGTTGCTGATGTCAGATGGATCTTGGCTGAAGGCTGAGAAAACCAGAAAGATGTTTACTAGTGCTTTATTGACTATGCAAAAGCTTTTGACTGTGTTGATCATGACAAGCTATAGATAACATTGAGAAGAATGGGTTTCCAGAACACCTACTTGTGCTCATGATGAACCTGTACATGGACCAACACACAGTTGTTCAAATAGAACAAGAGAATATGGAATGGTTTAAAATTAGGGAAGGTAAGCGCCAGGGTTGCATTCTTTCACCATACTTGTTCAATCTGTATGCTGAGCAAATAATTCAAGACTCTGGATTATATGAAGAAGAATGTGGCATCAGGGTTGGAGGAAGATTCATTAACAAACTGCAATATGCAGGTGATACAACCTTGCTTGCTGGAAGTGAAAAGGATCTAAAAATACTTACTGATGAAGATTAAAGACTACAGCCTTCAGTATGGATTGTACTTCAATATAAAGAAAACAAAAATCCTCACCACTGGACCAATAAATAACAATGATAAATGGAGAAAAGAAGGAAGATGTCAAAGACATAATTTTGCTAAGATCCATAATCAACACTCATAGAAGCAATAGCCAAGAAATCAAATAACATATTACATTAGGCAAATCTGCTGAACAAAACCTCTTTAACATGTTCAAGAGCAAACATATCAGTTTGAAGACTAAGGTGCATCTGATCCAAGCCATAGTATTTTCAGTCATCTCATATGCATGTGAAAGTTGGGCAATGAATAAGGAAGGCCATAGAAGAACTGATGCATTTGAATTATGGTGTTGGAAAAGAATACTTAAAGTACCATAAACTGCCAGAATAGCAAACAAATCTGTCTTGGAAGAAGCATAATCAGAATGCTCCTCAGCAGTCAGGATGGTGAGATGTTGTCTCTTATACTTTGGATATTTTATCAGGATAGACCAGTCCGTGGAGAAGGACATCATGTTTGGTAGAGTGGAGAGTCAGCGAAAAAGAGGAAGACCCATAACATGATGGATTGGAACAGCAGCAACAGCAATGGACTCAAACATAACAACAATTGTGAGGATGATGCAGGACTGGGCAGTATTTTGTTATGCTGTACATAGGGTTGTTATGAGTTTGAACTGACGTGATGGCACCTAACATCAACAGCAATCAACTTCTTCAGTCTGAAATTGATCAAACATGTGATCAAGATTCATTGTTCATTACTGTGATTAGAATGCAAAAGCTGGAAGCAAAGTTGGAAAATACAGCCTTGGTGATAGAAATGATACTGGAGATTGCATGATAGAATTTTACAACACCAATGACTTATTCATAGTAAATATCTTTTTTTCAACAGCATAAACAGTGCTATATATGTGGATCTCACCTGATGGAACACACAGAAATCAAATTGACTATATTTTATGGGAATAAACAATGGAGAAGCTCAATATCATCAGCCAAAACAAGGCCAGGGACTGACTGTGGGATAGACCACCAAATGCTCATACGCAAGTTCAGACTGAAGCTGAGGAAGATTAAAACAAGTCCAAGAGAGTCAAAATATGATCTTGAGTATATGCCACCTCATTATAAAGACCATGTCAAGAACACATTTGATACATTAGACACTAATGACCGAAGACCTGAAGAGTTGCTGGATGACATCAAGAATATAGGAAGAAAGCAAAAGATCGTTAAAAAGACAGGAAAGAAAGAAAAGGTCAAAGTGGATGCCAGAAGAGACTGAAACTTGCTCTTGAACGTAGAGATGCTAAGTGAACAGAAGAAATGATGAAGTAAATAAGCTGAACAGAAGGCTTCAAAGTTTTTGAGAAGACTAAGTCAAGTATTATAATGAAATGTGCAAAGACTTAGACTTAGAAAACCAAAAGGGAAGAACATGCTCAGCATTTCTCAAGGTGAAAGAACAGAAGAGAAAGTTCAAGTCTCAAGATGCAGTATTGAAGGATCCTAGGAGCAAAATGAAGGACCACTATGCTTTGAAATAAAATTAACAGCACTTAACAACCTTTGGTATGCAAACGACACAACCCTTTTGCTGAAAGCAAAAAGCACTTGAAATTCTTACCGATGAAGATCAAAGATTACAGCCTGCAGTATGGACTGCATTTCAATGTAAAGAAAAACTAAAATTCTCATAGCTGGACCAATAAATAACATCATGATAAGTTAAGAAAAGACTGAAGTTGTCAAAGACTTCATTTTGCTCAGATCCACAATAAACTTTCATGGCAGCAGTAGTCAAAAAATCAAATGACATACTGTTTTAGGCAAATCTGCTGCACAAGACCTCTTTATAAAAACCTAACCCAAGCCATGTATTTTCAGTTGCTTTATAAGCATGTAAAAGTTGGATGCAGCCTGTAGAAGAATCGAGGCATTTGAATTTTGAATTATGATGTTGGAGAATAATATTAAAGGTACCATGGACTGGACTTCCAGCAAGGTGGCAGATTAGGCAGACACACTACACTGACCCTCTACAACAAAGTTACAAGAAACCAAATAAAACAGACACAGATGAAAATTCTGGCACCCTGAATTTCAGAAGAAAGGTTGGAGAGGTGGATGGATTGTTGAAATGAGAGATTGAGTATGGACTGAAAGAGAGGGAGACTGACAGGTCGGATGGCCAGATGCGGCTCTACCATCCTGTGAGCAGCTTTGGTAGCAAAGGCACATCTGGCAGAGCACATTCACATGGGCAATGGCAAAGTGCAATTTCTTCTTTGTCCCATGCTACCCTGTTGACCAGAGGTGTTGCCAGTTCACGCCCTCATCCATCCCCAGCATATACCCTGATCTCCAGGAGTTCAGAGCCACATGGTTGGGAGCCACCCCAGTGTGAGTTGTGGGCTGGTTGCACCATACTGGTGTACACATCATGAAAGATGAGAAGATAATCATACAGAAAGGTGAACAAACCCCAAACACAATAGATCCCAAAAGAAAATATCATAATCAAACTTTCTAAAACCAAGGATATAGAAAGAACCCTGAGAGCGGCTCGGGAATAATGAAGCTACCTTATCATGCAGGCAAGAATACAATGGGATGGCATACACAAAACTCTGAAAGAAAAAAATTGCCAATCTAGAATCATATACCAGCAAAGTTGTCCCTCATGTACAATGGTGAAAACTAGGGCATTTCCTGAGAAATGGAAATTAAAAGAATTTGTAATGACTACACCATGTGGTGCTGTGGGTTAATATGCCAGACTGCAAAGCTGTTTGAACTGCAAGTTTGGCAGTTCAAGCTCACCAGTTTGGAAACCCTATATAGGGTCGCTATAGGTCGGAATTGACTCAACGGCACTTCACAATAACACCAACTTTACAAAAAATGCTAAAGCATGTTCTTTGGACTGAGAACCCACAACAGCACGCAACAATCTGAAGTTACCATCATGACACCACCCAGAACTTAATCTAGATACAGAAGTTTAAAAAAAAAAAAAATTTAAACCCTGCAAGACTGAAAATAAGAAATCAGAGATATTGTTTAATGAAGTCAACTACAAAGCAAACAGAAGGAACAGTGCAGATACAGAACTTCCAAATGGCAAGGATGTCAAGTAGATTTCAAGATAAAACAGACTGCTTTACACAGAGAAAAACTGATAAATTACAGGGTAACCTCAAAGAAAAATAATATACCTGCACATCAACATTTAAAAAAATTAGAATATCAGAAAGATTTAGTAAACATGAACACAACAGAAATGAAAATAAAAAGAAAACCCACAAACAAAATGAACACAGCATAGAAAATTGTATGGAACAAAGAATCCAGTAGCACCACAAAAAAACACACAGTAATATGATAATATGACAGCAATCAATTCATGCTTATTGCTAACTACACTTTATATAAATGGATTAAATGTACCAGTTAAGAGACATAGAGAGCAGAATGGATTTAAAAAACAAAACAAAAATAAAACCAGATCTTTCAATATGCTGTCTACAAGAGACATATCAAAAAGATGGAGACAGCCCTAAATGCCCATCAACAGAAGAATGGTTCAACAAACTTTGATACATACATACAATGGATTCCTACAAAACACTGAAGAATAAGGATGAATCTGTGAAACACCTCACAACATGGTCAATCACAAAAGGACAAACATTATATGAGACAAATGTTGTAAAAAGTTAAAAAGAGGTTTCATTAATTAAAAAAAAAAAATCTATGATGGTTACCGGAGGTGGTACTAGGGAAAATCATTCATTGGCTATAGAGTAGATACATGCTAACATGAGTGACAGGGTAAGCAACATAAAACAAAAGGGAGGTTAGCAGAGGAATGATGGAGGTAATGAGAGGCACAGGGAGGAATGCAATAGTTAAAGTGAATAGAGATCAATAGTATTAACCGTTGATAAATGGAGAAGACTGAAACCATGTATATGATTTTTTTAAATGTAAAACTGATGATCTGCTCTACAAACCTTCACTCAACTTACAATAAAAAGTTGAAAAGAAAAAGTACCATGGATTGTCATGAGAATAAATGAAACTGTGTTGGAAGAAATACAACCAGAATACTCCTTAGAAGTCAGAATGGCAAGAATTCATTTTTCATACTTCAGACATGCTATCAGTCCCTGGAGAAGGACATCATGCTTGGTAAAGTGGAAGTTCAAAAAAAAAACAAAACAAAAAAATAGTAATAGGAAGATCCGCCAAATGAGATGAATTGACACAGTAACAACAGCAATAGGCTCAAAGGCAACGTCAGTTGTGAGGATAGCACAAAACTAGGCATTGCTTCATTCTGTTGTGCATAGAATCACTATGAGTCAGAACCAATTTGATGGCACCTAACAACAACAATGGGCAAAATGAACACTGGTGTCTTCCTGCAGAATAAGCACTTGACTGGTAACTGCAAGGTCAGCAGTTCAAAACCACCCATACCAGCCGCTCTTGGAAACTCTATATGGGGTATTACAAATCAGAACCAACTCCATGGCACATAACAACAACAACAACAGTGGGCAAAATATTTTATGCAGGAAGCATCAAAAGAAAATAGAAGGAATATACAGTCACTGTATCAAAAAGAATTGGTCAATCATTTCAAGAGGTAGCGTATGATCAAGAACCGATGAAACTGAAGGGAAAAGTCCAAGCGGCATTGAAGGCACTGGCAAAACACAAGGCTCCAGGAATTGATGGAATAAAATTGAAATATGTCAACAAACTGATGCAGCACTGGTGGCCCTCACTTGTTTATGCCAAGAAATTTGGAAGACAGCTACCTGGCCAACTGATTGGAAGATATCCATATTTGTGCACATTCCAAAGAAAGGTGAACCAATGGAATGTAAAAATCATCTAACAAAATCATTAATATCACATGTAAGCAAAATTTTGGTGAATTAAAAAATATTTTCAGCAGTAAATCAACAGGGAGCCCCCAGAAATTCAAACTGAATTCAAATGAGGACATGGAACAAGAGATATCATTGCTGACGTCAGATGGATCTTGGATGAAAACAGAGAATACCAGAGAGATGTTTACTTGTGTTTTAGCCACAGTGCAAAGGCATTTTGACTGTGTGGGTCACAACAAACTACGGATAACATTGAGAAGAATTGGGATTCCACAACACTTAATTGTGCTCATGAGAAATCTGTACATAGACCAAGAGGCAGTTGTTCAAAAAGAATAAGGGAATACTTAAAATCAGGAAATGTGTGTGCTAGACTCGTATTCTTTCATCATACTTATCCAATCTGTATGCTGAGCAAAGAATATGAGATGATGGATTTAATGAAAAGTGGAAAACTCATTAACAGCCTGCAATATGCAGATGACACAACCTTGCTTGCTGGAAGCAAAGAGGAGTTAAAATAGTTACTGATGAAGATCAAAGACCCCAGCTTTCAGAAGGGATTGAACCTTAATGTAAAGAAAACATAAATCCTCACAACTGGACCAATAAATAACATCATGATAAATGGAGAAGTAATTGAAGTTGTAAGACACTTCATTTTGCTTGGGTCCACAATCAACACTCATGGAAGCAGCAGTCAGGATATGAAAGGGCATATTACGACACAAATCTGCATTTTGAAGTCTGAGTCATCATGCATCTTGATTTGGTCTTGGCCCATGTTCGTTTCCATTTTAGCTCTAACAGTCTATAATTATTAATCTGCTTAATGATATGTAACAATGTAGGATCTGAAAATTATGGTTGATTGAACACATGCATCTAATTTCACTCCCTCCCAAAATTCCACTAACACTACAATAAAGAGATTTTGTTTAAGTCATAAGCCCACTAAAACAAGGAGAATGCATAAGGAGACAATAGCAAAGCATTTGGAAAGTGGGAAGCAGGTGGTCCAGTGGTAACTACACAGCAAATCAGAGAAAGCTGCACTCTAAACTGGATGCAGAAAAAGAGAAGAACCAATCCAGCTTAGACTGTAGACTCCCCAACAAGTTCAGGTACCTCTTTAAATGAGGATGAAGGGTATGAAATATGATGTTGGAAATGGTTTGAGAATCAGAATCATTAGAACTCTGGCACATCTTCCCCAATCCCAATAGAAGACCAGAGCTTTATTTTCTGCATTATATATAAGGTTATTGGATGGAAGACCACAAACACAGTTGAAGGCAGAAATGTTGTTGTTAAGTGCTGTTGAGTCAGTTCCAACACATAGTGACCCTGTATAGAGTTTCCGAGGCTGTACATCTTTGTGAGCGCAGAAAACTTCATCTTTCTCCCCTGGAGAAATTGGTGAGTTTGAATCACCAATCCTGCTTATCCTACAGAACTACCATGCTGCTGAAGGTAGGACTAGCTTCCCCAAATCAGGTAATTAAGTGAACGTATGCACCATGAATTCTGAGACCCCTGCCCCACTCCTGCTCCCAAACTTTGGTCCCCAAACCTAACAGTCATGGCTTTGCTTTCTAGACAGAAGACTGAGAAGTTTTTTTCTGAGGAAATCTGACCCAGCCAAGAGGAAGGACCTACTGTTAATATCCTCAGAGATATGACACAAGAACAGGATGTTATTAAGAACAACAATGACAACAAAGCCTTTGGAAATGAAAAATTTAATAAAAGAGTTGGAAGATAAATTTGAGGAAATCTACAAAACAGAGCAAACAAAGAGATGGAAAAAAGAAGAGGGGTGGAGGAAATTAGGGGATTGCTCCAGGAGATCCAGTACTTGAATAATAGGAATTAAAAAGACAGCATTTCTTAGAAAGTGGATGGAAAGAATAATCAATTTAAAAATTTTAAAAATTCCTCAGAATTGAAGAATATATATTTCTATATTGAAGGGTGCCTCCAAGTATCCAGGGCAATGAATAAACTCACATCAAGGCTAGTATCATGAAATGTCAGAATGCTGATGGAGACAAAGAGAAAATCTTACAGCTTCCAAAGTGGAAAAGAGATTCTACACAAAGAACCAAAAATACAAAGAAAGAAATTATTTTGGACTTCTCAATAGCCACACTAAAGAATCCAACTAAAATTTTCTGTAATAGCTATTCTTATATATTGTTGTTATGTCAGGTACTGTTCTAAAAGTTTTTCCTAGATTCTTTATCTAAATTTTGTTGTTGTGATTGTATATATAGTGCTGGCATGGCACTATAGGATAAGCACTGGACCACAAGCTTGGCTTGAATTGCAGATCTGCAGTTCAAACTCGCCAGCCACTCCTCAGAAACCCTATACAAGGTCGCTGTGAGTCGGAATTGACTCGATAACAGTTAACAACAACACCCACCACCACATGCACACAAACATATATATGTATATATATTGGAGCACAGTGGCTCCATACAATAAGCATTGGACTGTGAACCACAAGGCCCACAGTTTGAGCCTGCCAGTCGGTCTGCGGGAGAAAGATGAGGCTTTCTGCTCTCTCTAAGTTGTAAAGCCTCAGAAACCCTATTTAGGGTTGCTATGAATTGGAACCAACTCAATGGCACTTAACATACATATATATACATATATATGTTGTTGCTGTGTGCCATTGAGTTGGTTCTGACTCATATTGACCCTCTTACAAGGTTTCCAAGGATAGGCTGGTGGGTCTGAACAACTGACCTTGCGGTTGCCCTGTGCTTATCCTAGACTGTCACACCAGGATTCCATATATATATATATATATATATATATATATATACACACACACACACACACACATACACACTGGACCGCAGGGTCAGTTTGAACCTCAAGGTTGGTTCAAACCTACCAGCCTTGCAGGTGGGAGAACAGTTAGGCAGGTTTACATGGGCTAAATAGGACAGAGGTAAATAATGATGTAAGCATAACCTTGGAACAACAGGGCTCTGGGATACAAGGATTGAGACATGGTTTGAATGGGTACAAGTGGGGAAATAATGTTAAGATGCTTGGCTGTCTTTTGAATCTTAGTTTCCCATACCTACTATTGTAAAATCCACCATACATCTGTCAGTTTGTTGTACTGTGGTGGCTTGTGAGTTGCTGTGGTTCTGGAAACTATGCCACCGATATTTTAAATACCAGTAGGGCCACCCATGGTGGACAGGTTTCAGATGAGCTTCCAGACAAAGACAGACTAGGAAGAAGGAGTGATGAACTAATTCCAAATATTTAGTCACTGAAAATCTTATGAATAGCAGAGAAACACTGTCAGATATAGTGCCGGAAAATGAGCCCCTCAGGTTGGAAGGCACCCAAAATGCAAGTGGGGAAGAGCTGCCTCCTCTAAGTACAGTTGACCAAGATGACATGAATGGAGTAAAACCCATGGGAATAAAACCCTTGGGACCTTCATTTGCTGATGGTGTACAACTCAAAATGAAGAAAAACAGCTGTAAATATCCATTAATAATTGGAACATGGAATGTACAAAGTATGAATCTAGGAAAATTGGAAATTGTCAAAAATGAAATGGAACACATAAACATCGATATCTTAGGCATTAGTGAGCTGAAATGAACTGGTATTGGCCATTTTGAATCTGATGACCACATGGTTTACTATGCTGGGAATGACAAATTGAAGAGGAATGGTGTTGCATTCACTGTCAAAAAGAAGATACCCAGATCAGTCATGAAGTACAATGCTGTCTGTGATAGGATAATATCCATGTACTTACAGGGAAGACCAGTTAATACCACTATTATTCAAATTTATGCACCAACCACTAAAGCCATTGAGGATGAAACAGAAGAATTCTACCAACTTATTCAATCTGAAATTGATCAAACATGAATCAAGATGTATTCATCATTACCAGTGTTGGAATGCAAAGGTTGGGAGCAAAAAGGAAGCATCAGTAGTTGGAAAATATGGCCTTAGCGATAGAAATGATGCTGGAGAACGCATGATGAATTCTGCAAAATCAATGATTTGTTCATTTCAAATACCTTCTTTAGACAGTGTAAGAGATGACTATACACATGGACCTCACCAGATGAAATACACAGAAATCAAATAAACTACATCTGCAGAAAGAGACGATGGAAAAGCTCCATATCATCAGGAAAACAAGGCCAGGGGCAGATTGTGGAACAGACCATCAATTGTTTATATGCAAATTCAAACTGAAGCTGAAGAAATGAAAACAAGTCCACAAGAGCCAAAATATGACCTTGAGTATATCCCAGCTGAATTTAGATATCATCTGAAGAATAGATTTGATACATTAAACACTAAAGACCGAAGACCAGAAGAGTTGTGGGATGACATCAAGAATACCATATAGGTAGAAAGTAAAAGTCATTAAAAAGACAAGAAAGAAAGAAAAGATCAAAAGGGATGTCAGAAGAGACACTGAAACTTGCTCTCCAGTGTAGAGATGCTAAAACAAATGAATAAATGAGGAGGTCCAAGAGCTGAACAGAAAATTTCAAAGGTCAGCTCAAGAAGACAAAGTCAAATATTATAACAAAATGTGCAGAGATCAGGAGGCAGAAAACCAAAAAGGAAGAACACGCTCAATATTTCTCAAGCTGGGGAACTGAAGAAAAAATTTAAGCCTCAACTTTGGTTATTGAAAGATTCTCTGGGCAAATTATTGAATGATGCAGAAAGTATCAAGAGAAGCTGGAAGGAATACACAGAGTCACTGTACCAAAAGGAAATGGTTGCTGTTCAACCGTTTCAACAGGTAGCATATGATCAAGAGCCAATGATACTGAAGTAAGAAGTCCAAAGTACATTGAAGGAATTGGCAAAGAACAAGGCACCAGGAATTGAGGGAATAAAAATTGAAATCTTTCAAGAAAGTGAGGCAGGACTGGAGGCACTCACTCATCTCTGCCAAGAAATGTGGAAGACAACTATCTGGCCGACTGATTGGCCACATAGTTGTATTAATCTGTACATGGACCAAGAGGCAGTTGTTCGAACAGAACATGGGAACACTGAATGATTTAAAATTAAGAAAGGTGTGCAACAGGGTTGTATTCTTTCACTATACTTATTCAACTTGTATGCTGAGCAAATAATTCGAAAAGCTGGGTTATATGAAGTAAAACGTGGCATTAGGATTGGAGAAAGACTCATTAACAACCTGCGATATGCAGATGATATAACCTTGCTTGCTGAAAGTAAAGAAGACTTAAAATATTTACTGATGAAGATTAAAGAGCACAGCCTTTGGTATGGATTGCGTACTCAATGTAAAGAAAATGAAAACCCTCACCACTGGACCAGTAAACAACATTCTTATCAACAGAGAAAAAAATGGAGTTGCCAAGGACTTCATTCTTCTTGGATCAACTATCAACATTCATGGAAGCAGCAGTCAAGAAATCAAGCGATGTATTGCATTAGGCAAATTTGCTGCACAAGACCTTTTTAAAGGGTTGAAGAGCAAAGATGTCAGCTTGAGGACTAAGGTGTGCCTGACCCAAGTCTTGGTATTTTCAATAACCTCATATCCATGTGAAAGCTGAACAGTGAATAAGGAAGACCATAGAAGAATTGATGTTTTTGAGTTATGGTGTTGGAGGAGAATACTGAAAGTGCCATGGGCTGCCAAAAGAACAAACAGATCTGTGTTGGAAGAAGTGCAGCCAGAGTGTTCCTTGGAGGCCAGGATGGCCAACTTCATCTCTCATACTTTGGACATATTGTCAGGAGGGACCATTCATTGGAGAAGGGTATCATGTTTGGTAGGGTAGAGGGTCAGAGAAAAAGAGAAAGACCCCCATCGAGATGGATTGGCAAAGTTGCAGCATCAATGGGCTCAAGCGTGGCAATGATAGTGAGGTTGGCTCAGGATAGGGCAGTGTTTCGTTCTGCTGTGCATAAGGTCGCTATGAGTTGGTTCCAACTTGATGGCACCTAACAACAACAACTATTGTAAAATAGACACTTGCAGGGGAGAGAAAGGAATAGCTAGAAACATCACCATAGAAAGCTTGTAAGTCTGCCTTCAGCCTATAACTGATTGGAATACTTAAACTGGGGCTAGAACTTGCCCAGTGAAGGAGGTTTCCTGTGGCGTCTCTGCATTACATAAGACCATAGGTGGAATCCTGAACCCCACCCAGAGTCTTCTGAGGTGGGAAATTTCAACTTGAAAGGAAAAGCAGACCAGCCTGGAGCTGCTAGAAGAACAGAAGATACTTCTTGAAAGAAAGACCAGCAGGAAAAATAAAAAACAATAACAGCAGTCTGACTGACTACTACAAGAACAAGCAAGTTGTTCCCCCAGGAGCCACCAAGGCAAGTGGTCAGTTCCCCTCAAGGCAAACCCCCTAAAGCTCAAGGGGAATACACAAGCAGGCATGTGGTCTTGCTGCTGACCACACTGGTCACAGATAAGGGGAAGTGGGGGAAAAACAGCAATGAAGTTGTGAGCTAAGTCTGACTTAGCTCAATAGACTTAGTTCAATAGACTCCTGTTAACCTGGATTGAGAACTGGTTGGCCAGCAGTATGACGAGACCTGGGGACTCCTGGGCCCACGGACAGGGACATGGCCCCAGAGGGCTAGAGCAGAGTGTGAAATGTCCAGCTGATATGAAGTGAAGGGAGATGCACAAGAACACCCACACTTGCAGATAGTACCCATTTGACCTGGTTTCAATGACTGAATGATCAGAACACAGCTAGAAGAAGAAAGAAGAGGAAGAAAAGAGTAATCCACTACAATTTGATGAACTTGACCTATGCTTATGGATGCAGTAGGGCAAAGGAGCAAACAAATCTTTACAGTGAAGATCATTCCCACCCCCTTGGTACACAGGGTCGACAAGGATTGGTAATTTAGACACTGGCTACCCAAAATGGGGAGGCTACAAATGCAAGAAGTGACTGGCTTACAAGCTTTCAATAGGGAACCTAGTTCTAAAGGGTATGGGGAAAGATAGAATCTCCAATGAGTGGTTTCCAAACTATCTGCATGGGGCTGATGAAAAGTGATGGGGATAAGACTCTTGTGGTTCAATAGTGAATGATTGCTATCAGGACTAATTGTGAGGGTTAGAAAGGTAAAGGTAGATATTTTGTAACATAAGGAGGGGAGTTGGTTGGTTTTACAGTCCAGGAATGGAAGTCCCTAGAACCATGAAGGGAGAAAAGCGAAGTGCGGGACCCTATCCAGAGAAGCAGTGATGCCAGGGATGGAAGCAGAGATGATGACAAGGATTGCTGGAGTGACTGGGGACTCTAGACTCAGGGAGGGAGAGGGGCTGTGTGCTGGCGGCTGGGGGGGCAGGTGTACGGGGTGTACCCTTTGGTTGGTTGATGATGCATGCAGGGGATTGTAATCATTGCAATGAAATGAAATACGATAGGACGAATGTAAAGATAACGTTCTCCCATGTAAACTATCACATAATTCACAATAAAAACTTTAAAAAAACAAAACACAAAAAACTTGCCGACCTTGGAAACCCTATACAAGGTCACTATGAGTCAGAATCGACTAGACAGCACTTAACAACTATTTATACATACATACATCATACATAAATACATATATATGTTATTGTTTGCTAAGTGCCATTGACTCAGTCCCAACTCATAGTGACCATGTATGGTGTGTGTGTGTGTATACACACATATATATAACATTTTTGCCAATTTAACTTTTTTTTACATGTACAGTTCAGTGTCACCAGTTACATTAACCATGTTGTTCAATCATCACCAGTACTCACTGCCAAGTTTTCCAAAACCATAAACATACACTCAAAGCTTTCTAAACAATGACTCCACCTTTTCTTTCCCCTTCCCTACCTCACCTGGTAACCACTAACAAACCTTGGTCTCATGCCAAGCTTTCCAAAATCATAAACAGATATTCAGTGCTTCCTAAACAATGACTCCTTTTCCCCTCCCCTACCTCACCTGATGGACTCCTGGTGTGGCACTATAGGATCAGCACCGGACTGTGAACCATAAGGTTGGTAGTTCAAACCCACCAGCGACTCCTCCAAAACCCTACACAGGAAGGGTTGCTTTGAGTCGGAACCAACTTGATGGCACTTAACAACTTCACCTGGTAACCACTAATATACCTTGGTCTCTATACATTTGCCTGTTTTAGATATTTCATATAAATGAATGAATAAGGAAGATCGTAGAAGAATTGATGCCTTTGAGTTGTGGTGTTGGAGGAGAATACTAAAAGTGCCATGGGCTGCCAAAAGAACCAATAGATCTGTTTTGGAAGAAGTGCAGCCAGAGTGCTCCTTGGAGGCCAGGATGGCTAAGCTTTGTCTCTCCTACTTTGGACATATTGTCGGGAGGGAACAGTCGCTGGAGAAGGATGTCATGCTGGGTAAGATGGAGGGTCAGAGAAAAAGAGGAAGACCCCCAACGAGATGGATTGGCCAGGTGGCATCATTAATGGTGTCAAGTGTGGCAGCAGTAGTGAGGTTGGCCCAGGATTGGACATTGTTTCGTTCTACTGTGCATAGGGTCACTATGAGTCGGTTCTGACTCGATGGCACCTGACAACAACATAAATGGGATTATACAATATTTGTCCTTTTCCTTACTTCAGTGTATTTTCAAGCATAATGTTTCATCCATGTTGTAGCATGTAATAGGACGTTGATTCTCTTTATGACTGAGTAATATTCATTGTATGTATGTGTATCGGTCAAATTATTAAAGGTGGAAGCACGATGATGATGATACTTACAAACATGCAGTCTCAAAAATGCTCTCGTGGCTCAACTTTCATCAAAATGACAGGCTTCTAAGGTGAACGATGACACCAGGAAGGTTATGTATTCCTTAGAACAATCAACTGTACAAGGTCCAAAGGGCAGCATTTGCCCAGGGATAAACTTCAGATGGCAGGAAAGGATGAGAAAAAAGGACAAATGGAATTGGTAAACGCAGAAGTGGGAAGCCTGCTGTTACACTGTGGTAATTGCAATCAATGTCACAAAAAAAACGTGTATGAATTGTTGAAAGGGAAACCAATTTGCTCTGAAAACTTTCACCCAAATCACAATAAAAAGATTTAAAAAATAAACTGTCACCTCTCATATGCCCTTTATCCATGAAGCTACTGGAGAAGGTATTCCACCACAAGAACAGAGTAGATCAAGAAGGAAGCAATCCCAGTATAGCAGAGAGGTAACGGAAACCCCTAAGATGATGGAGATCCTGGATCTCATGACTCCATAAAGTGCTGTACGTGGTAGAGGGTTGGGGGAGGAGCTGGAGATGGGGGACATTAGGTTGTAATCCAGAAGCATTTTTGCTAGATTGCCTAATGAAATCTCAGAAGGGCCTGAATCTCCAGAGTATCTGAAGTTCCAGTAATTTAGTGTGATTTCTTACACAAATCTAAACAAACTGTTCTTAATTTTATATGCTTTTTAAAAAGGACACCCACCATACACAGAGTAATCAGGGATGGGCAACTTGGACATTGACTTCATTCTTCTTGGATCAACTATCAACACACATGGAAGCAGCAGTCAAGAGATTAGACGACGTATTGCATTAGGCAAATCTGCTGCACAGGAACTTTTTAAAGTATTGAAGAGCAGAGATGTCAGCTTGAGGACTAACGTGCGCCTGACCCAAGCCATGGTATTTTCAGTAACCTCATATGGATGTGAAAGCTGGAAGACCGTAGAAGAATTGATGCCTTTGAATTGTGGTGTTGGAGGAGAATACTAAAAGTGCCATGAACTGCCAAAAGAACTAATAGATCTGTTTTGGAAGAAGTGCAGCCAGAGTGCTCCTTGGAGGCCAAGATGGCTAAACTTTGTCTCTCATACTTTGGACATATTGTCAGGAGGGAACAGTTGCTGGAGAAGGATGTCATGCTGGATAAGATGGAAGGTCAGAGAAAAAGTGGAAGACACCCAATGAGATGGATCGGCCAGGTGGCATCACTGATGGTGTCAACTGTGGCAGTGGTAGTGAGGTTGGCACAGGATCGGACATTGTTTCATTCTGCTGTGCATAGGGTCACTATGAGTCGGTTCTGACTCGATGGCACCTGACAACAACAACCCAAAAAGGGGGGGTGGGGTTTACAAAGGCAACAAGTGACTGGCTTACAAGCTTTCAAGAGGAAAGTTAGATTCATAGGGCATGGAGGAAGGTAGAATCTCCACTGAGTAGTATACAATCTGTCTAGGCGGGGCTGATGAAATGAAATCCGGATGGATCTCTTGTGATACAATAGTGAATAATTGTTATCTGGACTGCTTGTGAGGGATGGAATTGTAAAGGTAGACATTCTTTAGCAAGGAAGGGAGTGATTAACTTTTCAGCCTAAGAGCGGAGGTTCCTGGGACCATCAAGGGAGAAGAGCGGAGAGTGGGACCCTATCCAGAGAAGCAGTGATGCCTGAGATGGAAGCAGAGACGATGACGTGGAGAGATGGAGCAGCTGGGGATTTTAGGCACAGAGAGGGAGAGGGGCTGTGTGCTGATGACCAGGGGGCATGGTTGTAGTGTATACCCTTTGGATGGTTGATGATGCATGGAGGGGACTGTAACCATAGCAATGAAATGATACACAATAGGATGAATGTAAAACTAATGTTCTCCTGTGTAAACTATCACATAATTCACAATAAAACATTAAGGAAAAAAAATAATTAAAAAAAAAGGACATTGTATAAACTTCATACCCTATGAGATGTGGATTGTATAAACTTCATACTTTATGAGATGTGGATCTTTCCTGCCCAGAGTAACAGCTGTTCACCAGGTAAAATGAACTAACAGTCCAGAATGGAGCAGAACAGAAGATTCCAAAACAACTTTCTTCAAGGCCATTAAATTTATAGAATTTGGGATGTGCACCTCTTAGACCCTTCTTCAAGGAAGGCTTGTGACCCATGCACAGGAAGACAGCCTCCAGTTTCCTCAAGGATGACTTCAGAGAGTTGCCTGGGACAAGCTCACATCCTGCCCAGGGTGTCCCACAATTGGTGACTGAACCAGGCGAGGGTATAAAGATCTGGTCATTTCAGACCAGCATGGGACATTCTGACAGGAAATTTTCACCCCAGAACTCTACCAGCTAGGTCTTGGCTGTCAGACCCTGCAATTCTACTTCTGCTGCTCAACACCTGATGTCTGAGAATGGACTATATAAAATCTTAGCAAGAGACAAAAACAGGACCATTATTAACTCTAAGGAAACAAGAATACAGGAAAATAAACCATAGCTTACATATAATATTGTAAACACTGAATACTAAATATTAATCTAATCAAAATTATAGTATTATGTTGGGAGTCTGGGAGAGATTGTTGTTGTTGTTGTTGTTGTTGTTATGTGCTGTGGAGTCGGTTCCGACTCATAGAAACCCTGTACGGGGTTTCCAAGGCTGTAAATCTTTACGGGAGCAAACCGCCTCATCTTTCTCCCGCAGAATTGCTGGTAGTTTCAAACTGCTAACCTTGAGGCTCATAGCTTGATTTGTAACCACTACGCTACCAGAGCTCCTTAGGATTACATAAATGGTGGTGGCAGGCAATGGAGAGTTAAAACTATTTTTCATAGTAGTAAATCAAGAGATGGGGCTAAAAGTCAGGGCTTCAATTCAATCCAGTTAGCTGTGCAATTTGTACAAATCACTGAACCTCTCTGGACCTCAGAAGACTGTGGTGAGAATGCAGTGTCATCCTTAAATGTTTGTTGGGAGTTCTGGTGTGGCGCTGTAAGGTAAGTAGAAGAACTGGACCATAAGGTCGGTTTGAACTGCAAGACTGGTGGTTCAAATTCACCAGTTGCTCCTCGGAAATCCTATACAGGATCGCTATCAGTCAGAATGGACTCCTAGGCACTTAACAAATGCTTGTTACCTGTTATTTTTTAAGAATCATGAGTAAGAGGGCTTTTGCATGTTGTAAATGCTCCCTACTTATTTAAATTATCTTTATATGCTTCTTTCAGACAATGCTATTGTAAACATTGTAGGTGCTTAGCAAGGAAGGCTGGTTGAGGGTGGGAGTGGGGGTGCTTTCTGCCTTTGGGAGAAATTCTCTTCTCCTGCCCCCGCAGTTACTTGGTAAGGATGGGTGCTGGGTGTGAACAGCACGGTCTGGCACGGGCCTGAGCAAGGTTCAGAAGTGTTAGAGGAAGGCCCGCACCAGGTCATCCGCCACCAATGGCAACCTTATTCCTACTCTTGGAACCTCAATCGGAAGGAGGTTAAGCCTCGAGAACCAAGGCCCCATTGCCCTGGCTGCAGTCAATGGGATTGGTCCCCAGTAAACCTTGAGGGGTTGCCTGTGGTTCAAGCAGCTGCTACTCACTCCAGCCACAAGATGGCGGCGCAGAACTGAGCTCCGCGCCCCACCTGGAAGGTGGGGAGGAGGCCACCCGCCAGGGTTGGGCCTCTAGGGCCCAGCTCTCTGCTCCCTGTCAGGAAGGGTAGGGCATCCATGCAGAGAATAGATTAGATATTCCACAAGGCTCACTTCAACACTCTCTCTGGAACCCTGAATTCTATATTGGGCAGGTCCCGTCTGCTCACGTGACTCACCCTCCCCCTTCCACAGCCTCTCCCGGGGCCACCGGGCCCAGTAGTACACGCTGCGCACCTGGCGGGCACTGGGCCAGCTTCCCTCGCTCGCCTCTATTCAGATTGAGGCTCTGGGCCTACTGGGACCAAACGGGGCGTCCCGCTTTAGGGCCAACGGTGCCGGCCAGGAGGAAAGAACTGAGTTCGAACTCCGGCCCTCAGTCCCCAAACCCCGAGTGCACTCCACCTCAGAGAAAGAAAAAAAGCTTCTGCTCCCAAACCTCCCAAAACGCCACGGCGCACACCATGCTCGGGTGTGGGTCCCCGGATTGTTGGGCCTGGAAATTGATGGGGCAGTGGTCGTTTTAAGGCCTCCGCGTAGGAAACGGAGCAAGCTCGGGCACGTGCCAGGGCGGGGCCTTTGTGGGCGGGGCCGGCGGACAGGGTTCGGCTGGCTGAGGAACACTAGGCAGGCGCGCGGGGTGACGGGAGCGGGAACTATGCGGAAATGGTGGGGTGGGTGGGGTGGAAAGAGGTCGCTGGAGGCAGAAGGGTCCAGCAAGCTGGGACTCTTGGTCTGCTAGGGGGTAGAGTAAGTACTGGCGAGTGGTTTGAGGGATCGTTGAGCCTCGTAGACTTGGGTGCTGGATGGGCTGACTCTGAAGTTTTGCCCAGCCAGGTTGCATCCATATTTGTGTCTTAAATGCGAGACCCACAGGTGTGTGTATGTGTGTGAGAGAGAGTAGGCGGGCACCTTACCTTCCTTCCGGGCAGGGTTCTTAGAACCGGTCAGGAAATCCTGGGACTCAAAATCTGGTGTTAGATCTGGAGGCGAT
Source organism: Chrysochloris asiatica (assembly GCF_000296735.1). Classification (NCBI taxonomy): domain Eukaryota; kingdom Metazoa; phylum Chordata; class Mammalia; order Afrosoricida; family Chrysochloridae; genus Chrysochloris; species Chrysochloris asiatica. Next base: position 10,866,642 of record NW_006408565.1, on the reverse strand, counting down.
GGTTTTCATAAAGACACGTTGATAGGGGCCTCTAATGTGTCATCGCCCTCATTTCCCTCACATTTCAGGAACTGCCCAGGCTTGTCCCCCAAGTATTTGGAAACTCAGCAGCTCTCCTTCCACACGCTGCTGGGCTGGGCGGGCCTTGCAGTAGAGGCCAGTCTAGGAGCTAAAGCCTCCCGGGGCCCCTCCATCATTGTCAAGGGGATGGCCTTTGTGCCACAAACCAAATCTAGAAAGATCTCCAATCCTTAGGGCTTTTTCACCCCCTGCACTCCTGAGGCTCCAGCAGCATTCCTTACTCTCCTTAGGTACTAGGAGGGTCCCTACTGAGGGAAACATCAGCTGGCTTCTTTCTGTTGCAGAGGCTTTAAGGTATCAAGACTGAAAACAGGGTGCAGCTGTTAATTCCTTCCTCCCAAAGCATGATCTGGTAAGCTTAAATTACACAAAGACAGAAGGACTGAGAGTCTTAGAACGGCATTGTAGTAAAAGCACTGGACTAGTAACTGCAAGGTTGTCAGTTTAAACCTCTCTTGGAAACCCTATACAGGATCACCATGAGTCGGAACCGACTTCACGGCACTAAACAACAACGTAAGAGTTCTCCTATGTAAGTGTGTAAGGAGCTCTGGTAGTGTAGTGGTTATCAGTTGGGCTATTAACCTCAAGGTCAGCAGTTAAACTACCAGTTGTTCCGCGAGAGAAAGATGAGGCTTTCTCCTCCCGTCAAGATTAAGGAAACCCTATTCAGGGTGACTATGAGTCGAAACTGACTCCACAGCACATAAGCACCATCAAGTAAGTGTGTAAATATACAAGAAAAGTAGCTGTCTCAGCAATGATTGAAGAGATGAGGACTTTTCATTAATTTTTTTTTTAAACCAAAGTTTATATGAAAATGGCCCCAGGTGTGACAAAGTAGGATAAACACGGGATTGCAAGGTCAGTTTGAATCATAAGGTCATCAATTCAAACTCACCAGCCCCTCCTTGGAAACATTATACAGGGTTGCTATGAATCGGAACCGACTTGATGGCAATTAACAATAAGAATATGAAAAAGTAGAGTCTTAGTGTGGCACTATAGGATAAACATCCAACTGCTAACCATAAGATAACCAGTTCAAACCCACACTAGCCCCTGATCTGAAATCCTATGCAGTGTTGCTGTGAGTCAGAACTGAACCCACAGCACTTAACAGAAACATATAAAAAAGGATCACACTCCATATATTGTTTTGCAACTTGCAGTATTCACTCAATAGTATAGTATGTTGTTGTTGTTAGATGCCATCGAGTCAGTACTGACTCATAGCAGTCTTATGCACAGCAGAGCGAAACACTGCCGGATCCTGGGCCAACCTCACAATCGGTGCCACACTTGAACCCATTGATGCTGCCACTTTGCCAATCCATCTCACTGGGGGTCTTCCTCTTTTTCTCTGACCCTCCACCTTACCCAACATGATATCTTTCTCCAGCGACTGGTCCCTCCTGACAATATGTCCCAAGTATGAGAGACAAAGCTTAGCCATCCTGGCCTCCAAGGAGCACTCTGGCTGCACTTCTTCCAAAACAGATCTATTGGTTCTTTTGGCAGCCCATGGCACTTTCAATATTCTCCTCCAACACCATAACTCAAAAGCATAATTTCTTCTATGGTCTTCCTTATTCACTACTATAGGCATTTAAGAATTCTATTAAAGATGTTATCGTGTGCCAAGTCGGTTCTGTCTCAGAGACTCTATATATACACTTCATTATTTCTGACCAGTTCATAATATGCCAGAATATTGCTATCCCATAACTCATTTAGCCCTCTATGAGTAAACATTTAGTATATACCTATGTTTATAATTTTAGGTATTAATTTTAAATTATAATATATGTTCACTATAGAAAAAAATTTAAGTTACATTGTTGTTGAGTGCCATCGAATCAGTTCTGACTCATAGAGACCCTGTATAGGATTTCTGAAGAGCGGATGGAGGACTTGAACCATCAACCTTGCAGTTCAAAGGGATCTTGTGGTCTAGTGCTAATCAAGTCAGTGCTGACTGCTGGAGCAGAAAGCCTCGTCTTTCTCCAAGAAAGGCTTGAATTGACAACCTTGTAGTTAGCAGTTCAGTGCTTATCCTACAGAGTCATATAACTTCCTTAATTACATTGATAAAGTTCACTGTATTTCTACCTGCCAAACCAAACCTTATGCTGTCAAGTCTGTTCCGATTCACAGTGACCTCATAGGACACAGCAGAACAGCCCCATAGAATTTCCAAAGCTGTAATCTTTCTGGAAGCAGCTGGCTTCATCTTTCCCTGTGAAATGACTGGTGAGTAGAACCACCGACCTGAGGTTAGCAGCCCAATGCATAACTCATTCACTATGCTACCAGAGTTCCTTCTATTCCTACCAGCTACAGAGAACACCTTTATTTTGTAAACTACACTTTATAAACTCCTTACTTTATGCTAGATACCATGCTAAGTGACTCACAGAAGAGCAATCTGAGGTTTGAAGAAATGTCTTTTGAAGCCTACCCAAGGTCACAGAACCTGAAAGTACCAGAACTAGCAAAACTTGGGCTCAGCTTTATCCGATTCCAAAGCTGTGTTGACCTCTTACTGTTACAATTTTGTTGTACTTCCAATTTTTCTTTCTTCTTTGTCACAGGGACAAAAAAAGAGTAAATATTCCCAGCTTTTATTTCCCAGACACAGTTCTAAGGAGCCTTTGTGACTATGGCAAAGGGAGGGGAAGAAATCTAAGCAAAAGCATGGAGTAACCTGGAGGAATGTCTTCCCCAGTCTTGAAAAACATAGATAGAAAGGGAGTTCTTGGGGAGTTCTGGTCATTTGAAACTTTGAGGAAGAGAGAGATGACTGAGGAAAATTTTGAAAGGAAATCTTGCTGTGATCCTTACGGGTGTCCCCTTTGCTGTATCTTCTGGAGATCTTTGCTTAAAGACGTTTGTTTCCTCTTGGTGCTTTATGGAGTGAGACTAGTTTCTTTGGGGCAAAAAGGACCAGTTTTATTCATGTTTATGTAAAATTTATATAATTTCTTTTACAAACTGAATAGTCCCTTCTTTGTTCATCTTGTACCCTCCACCTCAAATGCCCAGCCTTTTCTCTACTCACATTTTCCTCAGTTCTCTAAGGCCCACTTCTTTCCACCTACCCCTTCCTAGCTCACTTAGCCCTCATTATATCCCAAATCAAGACAGGTGATTGACCCCTGGTGTGGTGCTGTAGGATCAGCACTGGACTTTGAAACACAAGGTTGGCAGTTCAAATCCACCAACAGCTCCTCGGAAACCCTGTATAACCACCACCTTTAATTACACTGAGTTTCACTTGTTTGATGGTTAGCATGGTACTTGTTTCCCTCTTTGCTTCCATTGCTAAGAGGCTCAGTGCTTTTCCTATTTCTTGGTCTGTGTTTTCTCCAATTATTTACTTTTAGCCTTCATTTTTTACTATGGAAAATCTCAAACTATACATAAAAGGAGAGAACATAATAAATTGGCATCTTAATTATCAACAGTTTGCCAATATTGTTTCATCTACTTCCTAATTTTTCCTTCCCTCAGGAATATTATAAAGGGACTCTGGCGGTGCTGTAGGATAAGCACTGAACTTCTAATTTCAAGGTTAGCAGTTCAAACCCACCAGTGGCACTGGGGGAGAAAGGTGAGGCTTTCTGCTTCTGTAAAGATTTATAACCTTGGAAACCCTATTTAGGGTCCCTATGACTTGGAATTGACTCAGTGACAGCTGGTTTGGCATTTGTTTTTGTTTTTTTCCTAGAGTATTATAAAGCAAATCCCAGATACTATGTCATTGTACTCGAATTATTTCAGTATATATCTCTAATAATAGAACTTTTCAAACATAATCCCAATGCTACTATTATACCTAATAAAATTAATACTAATTCCCTAAAATCATTTAATACCTAGTCCATGTTCAAATTGTTTTATAGTTGGCTTATTCCAATCTGAGACCTGGGTGGTACAGTGGTTGAAGCACTTGGCTGCCAACCAAAACATCAGTAGTTTGAACCACCATTCTTCTGAAGAAAGATGTCGCAGTCTGTTTCCATAAAGATTTACAGCCTTGGAAACTGCCTATGGGCAATTCTACTCTATCCTTTAATGTCACTGAGTCAGAAGCGTTTGGTTTGGGTTTTGATTCCAATCAGGATTCAAATAAGGCCTATCCATTGCATTTGGTTGATGTGTCTCTTAAGTAATTTTAAACGTATTTTAACCTGTTCTGCTTTCCTTTCTTTTTTTCCCCCCATGTTGTTTAACTATAAAAAAAACAAGAACATTAGTCTTATAACCCATGTTCCAGAGGATTTATCTAGTTGCTTCCTAGTAGTGTTGTTCAACTTGTTCTTCTGTCTCTTGTTATTTCTAGTAAACTAGAAGTTAATTGTGGAGGCTTGATTAGATTCAAGTTTAATGTTTCTGGCAAAAATACCTCATTGGTGGTGGTGGTGTATGCTTATTATTAAATTATATCTGGAGGCACATAATGGCCAGTTGAAACAGTTTTACTAATTGATCAGAGATCAATTAGCCTTTACACTTCATTATAACCCTTTTACCTATTGGTTTAAGTGTCCACTGATGATCCATGTTTTCATTGCTGTTAGGTGCTGTCAAGTTAGGTCTGAGCTCATAACAACCTTACACACAACAGAATGAAACACTGCCCAGTTTTGTGCCAACCTTACAATCATTGCTACACTCACAATCATTGAGGCCCCTGTTACTGTCACTGTGCCAATCGATATCATTGGCATCTTCCTTTTTTGCCACTGACCCTCCACTTTACCGAGCATGGTATCTTTCTCCAAGACCTGGTCCCTCTTGATAATATGTCAGCTGTAAGAGAGATGTAGTCTCATCCTGGCTTCTAAGGAACATTCTGGCTGTAGTTCTTCCAACATAGATTTATTTGTTCTTTTGGCGGTCCATGGTATTTTAAATTTTCTCCTACAACACCATAATTCAAATGCATCAATTTTTCTACAGTCGTCTTTATTCATTGTCCAACTTTCACATGCATATGATGCCAATGAAAAATATCATGACATGGGCCAAGCACACCTTAGTTTTCAAACGGACATCTTTGTTCTTGAACACTTAAAAGAGGTCTTCTGTAGTAGATGTGCCTAATGCACTATGTCATTTGATTTCTTGACTGTTGCTTCTATGAATTTTGATGTAGATCCAAGCAAAATAAGTCTTTGACAATTTCAATCTTATCTCCATTTATCTTAATGGTCCAGTGGTGAGGATTTTTGTTTTCTTTACATTGAGGAGCAACCCATACTTTGTTCTTTGATCTTCATCAGTAAGTATTTTAAGTCCTATTCTTCGCTTCTGGCAAGCAATGTTGTATCATTTGCATATCATATGTTGTTAATGAGTCTTCTTCAGATCTTGACGCCATGTTATTCTTCAAATAATCCAGCTTCTCGGATTATTTGCTCAGCATACAGATTGAATAAGTATGGTGAAAAAATACAACGCTGATCACAGCTTTCTTAATTTTAAACCATTCGGTATTCCTTTGTTTTATTCTAACAACTGCCTCTTGGTCTATGTACAGGTTCCTCATGAACACAATTAAGTGTTCTGGAATACTCATTCTCTGAAATGTTGTCCATAGCTTGTCATGACCCACACAATCAAAAGCCTTTGTGTACTCAAAAAAGCACAGGTAAATATCTTTCTGGTATTGTCTGCTTTCAGCCAAGATCTATCTGATGTCAGCAATGATATCCCTTGTTTCACATCCTCTTCTGAATCTGGCCTGAATGTACAGCTGCAACCGTGTTTGAATTATCTTTAAAAATTTTTACTTGTATGCGATATTAATGATATTGTCTAATGGTTTCTGCATTCCATTGGGTCACCTCTCTTTGGAATGGCCACAAATATGGATCTCTTCTAATCAGTTGGGCAGGTGGCTAGCTGTCTTCCAAATATCTTGGCATAAATGAGTGAGTGCCTCCAGTGCTGCCTCAGTTTGTTGAAATATTTCAATTTACATTTCATCAGTTCCCAGATCCTTGTTCTTTGCCAACGCCTTCAGTGCACATTGGACTTCTTCCTTCAGTACCTTTGGCTCTTGATCATATGCTACCTCTTGAAATGCTACCTCAAAGTCACTGTACCATTTCTTTTTGTACAGTGACTCTGTGTAATCCTTCCATCTTCTTTTAATGCTTTCTGTATCATTCAATATTTTACCCATAGAATCCTTTGATATTGCAAGTCAAGGCTTGAATTTTTTATTCAGTTCCCTCAGCTTGAGAAATGCTGAGTGTATTCTTCCTTTTTGGTTTTCTGACTCCACATCTTTGCACATTTCATTATAATATTTGACTTTATCTTCTTGATTTGACTTTTGAAATTTTCTGTTCTGCTCTTTTACCTCCTCATTTCTTCCATTTGCTTTAGCATGTCTATCCTAAAGAGCAAGTTTCAGAGTCTCTTCTGACATCCATTTTGGTCTTTTCCTTCCTTCTTGACTTCTTAATGACTTTTTGCTTTCTTCTTTATGATGTTCTTGATGTCATCTCACAACTCTTCTGGTCTTTGATCATTAGTGTCTAATGCATCAAATATGTTCTTCAGATGATCTCTAAATTCTCTATATTCAAGGACATATTTTGGCTCTCATGTACTTGTTTTCATTTTTTTCAGCTTCAGCCTGAACTTGCATATGAACAATTGATGGTCTGTTCCTTGTTTTGGCTGATGATATGGAGCTTTTCCACCATCTCTTTCCACAGATGTAGTTGATTGCTTTCTGTGTATTCCATCTGGTGAGGTCCATATGTATAGTAGTCTTTTATGTTGTTTTAAAAAGATATTTGCAATGAAGAAGTCATTGGTCTTGCAAAAGTTTGTCATGTGATCGCCAGCATTGTTTTTATTACCAAGGCCACATTTTCCAACTATGGATACTTCCTTTTTGTTTCCAACCTTTGCATTCAATCACCAGTAATTATCAATACATCTTGATTACATGTTTGATCAATCTTAGGCTAAAGAAGGTTAATTCTTCAATTTTATCATCACTGGCTTTAGTGGTTATTGGGTAAAATTGAATAATAGTTGTATTAACAGGTCTTCCTTGTAGGCATATGGATACTATCCTATCACAGCCAGTGTTGTACTTCAAGACAAATCTTGAGGTGTTCTTTTAGATGATGACTGGCATACCATTTTTCTTCAATTTGTCATTCTTGGCATAGTAAATCACATGATTTTCACATCAAAATGGCCAATAGCAATCTGATTAGCCTAAGATATCAATGTTTATGCATTCAATTTCATTTTTGACAATTTCCAATTTTCCTTGGTTCATACCTCGTACATTCCATGTTCTGACTATTAAATGATATTTACAGCTATTTCTCCTCATTTTAAGTTGTACCCCATCAGCAAATGAAGGACCTGAAAGGTTTACTCCATTCATGTCATCAGGTTAACTCTACTTTGAGGAGGCAGCTCTTCCCAGTGGTATTTTGAGTGACTTTCAACCTGAGGGGCTCATTTTCTGGCACTGTGTCTGACAATATTCTGTACTCTTCATCATAATCAATATTCAGTATTCTAGTGCTGATAGTGTTCCACTGCTATTCATAAGATTTTCAGTGACTAAATATTTGGAAGTAGTCTGTCTCTCCTTCCTAGACTGTCTTAGTTTGGAGGCTTATCTAAAACCTGTCCACTGTGGGTGACCTTGCTGGTATTTAAAATACTGGTAGCTTAGCTTCCAGAATCACAGCAACATGCGAGCTATCACAGTATGACAAACTGACAGATGAGTTGTTGCAAAATGTTGATTCTCTAATTCCATCTTTCTTTCTGTTTTTTGCATTCACTTGGTGGAATTTTTCTCTAAAGATCTTTTCCTCATTCATTATATGATTATCCTGGATACGGTTTATACAAGAAAGGAAAAGTAAGTGCTCAATTCCTCCTATTTTTTGAAAACTTTGTGAAATTATATATATATGTACGTGTGT
>NW_006408565.1:10840115-10858306 GCF_000296735.1 Chrysochloris asiatica | reverse complement strand
TATATATTACCCCTCTGAACCTCAGTTTCCTTAGCTGCAAAATGAAGTCCCCAATTTTCCTGGGCCTTCTGTTGAATTATATCCAGTACTGGATCAAGAAGTTCCTTGTATCAGAAGTGTTCCATGTGGAAAATCTAGAGGATGCAGATATGCACAAAGAAGAGACTAGAAGCCATATGCAAAGCATCTTAACATATGCCTGGCATCTGTTGTTGTTGTGTGCTATGAGTTGGTTCCAACTCATAGCAATCCTATATTGGGTTTCCAAGAAGTAACTGGTGGGTTTGAATTACTGACCTTGCCATTAGCAGTCCAGTGTTTATCCTATAGCACCACACCAGGATTCCATGCCTGGCATATAGTAAGTTTTTGACATCCCAGTTTAACTTTCAGGATGTTCTAGTTTAGCATTTTCCTGGAAGAGAAGAGATTTAGCTAGGGATGGCTCCAGCCTCAGCCCAAGAAAATCCTAGCAGAAGTGAGAAGGGGTGTCCTGGGAAAGAGGCAGGGGGTAGATTCCTCTGATTTTATGTTAATAGCTGATGAACTGAAGTTAGACAGACTTGACACTAACTTGTTGGGAGACCCAGAACAAGCAGCTTCCTCTTCCAGAGTCACAGTTTTTCACCTGTAAGATGGAGTTGTCAGTACCGCCATGCCAGGATTGTTGGGAGGGTCATTTGAAATGTAGATATGGAGATACCAACCATGGTTCCAGGCATATGGGAGGAGCTCAGGAAATGAGAGTTAGACCAGATTTGAGCCTGGAAACTCCCTTTCTGAGATCCTATTAGATTGTCACCCATCACTGAGGGCTTCAGTGAGGCCTGGCTTAGAGCCCAGCTTTGTTCTGTGTGAACTGGCTAAGCCTCTTCCCCTCTGGGGCCTGTATACCTTCATTTGTGAAATGGCAAGATCAGGGGTCCAGATTGAAATACCCACAGGAGAAGGTAGGTAAGTGAGTGAATTTGTCCAGAGATCCAGTGTTAACTGTAAAGTCAGCAGTTTGAATCTACCAGACACTCCATGGGATAAAGATGAGACATTCTGCTCCTGTAAATATTTACAACCTTGGAAACCCTGTACAGGGTCACTATGAGTCAGAACCGAGTGAAGGCACATAACCCCACCACCACCACCACCACCACCACCACCACCACCACCATGACAATAGAGAATAATGGGAATTGTAGTGTTTTGATGAGCTTGCGCCACCTAAAAGAGATGTCCACTATACTACTGCTGACAGTTACAAAGCAAAAATGGGGGTCCAGTTTACCAGTTTTTTTAAAAAATTAAAGTGGAAAGATATATTCTTAATTTTAAATTAAAATGATGGCAATTTGAGATTTATAACAAACGATGTGGACCAAACACAATAACTGTAGAGTTAAGAACATGGCTCTATACAAGTTTTCAAGAGGGAGTTTAGTTTAAGAGTGTGTGTGGGAAGATAAGAGTCCCCACTGATTAGTTTTCACCTTGTCTAGATGGGTCTGATAAAAAGAGATGGGAATAAGATTCTTATGATTCAGAAGTGAGTAATTGTTATCATGACTAATTGTGACTATCACGATTGTAAAGGTAGAAGTTTTGTAACAAAAATGGGGGAGTAGTTAATCTTACAGTCCAGAAACAAAGGACCCTAGGGCCATCAAGGGAGACGAGCACAAGCAGAATGCGGGACCTTATCTAGAGAAGCAGTGACACCAGAGATGGAGGCAGAGATGGGGACATAGAGAGAGGGAACAACTAAGGACTCTAGATTCATGGGAAGAGAGGGACTGAGAGCTGGCGACCAGGAGGCAGACTTGCAGAATGTGCCCATTGGTGGTGTAAATTATTATATATGCTTGAGTGTTTTAAAAAAAAAGAGATATAAAATGAAAAAAGCGAAATACTGTTAACTGATGGTACATGGAGGGAAGAGATTATAATCATTGTAATGAAACAAGGTGTATGATGTATGATTTGTTGAATGTAAAACTGATGATCTGCCCTGTAAACTTTTACTCAATTCACAATAAAAACTTAAAAAAAAAAAAGAACATGGCTTTAAAGAGAGAGAAATTCATGTGCCAGGTCTATCACTTTAGTAATTGTGTGTCCTTGAACACATCACCCTCTCTGTGCCTCACTTTTCTTACCTGTAAAATAGGGATAGTCATAGCACCTACTTCATGGGATTGTTGTGAAGGTTAAGTGAACAGGGCTGAAACTAGGGTAAGGTTGATAGAGCACTTATTTTGGATGCAAAATTTTAGGGGGTACTGAAAAAACTCAATAATCAAGATAATACCTTAATGCAACAAAAAATTTTAATATTGGTAAAAATGTATATGACAGAAATATATACATATGCATCAGTTTTTGTGTGTACAATTCAGTAACACTGATAACATTCTTTACCTGTCACCTTTCTCGTTATTTCTCCTCATACTGTTCCTCCAGCACTGACTTGCTTTAACAACTCTAACCTTTAGAGTTAAGTGCCGCTGAGTTTGTTCTGACTCATAGCAACTCTCTATAGAGTTTCTGAGTAGCGGCAAGGTTGGCAGTTCAAACTGACCTTGTGGTCTAATGCTTATCCACACCAAGACAATTTGACCTCATAATTTTAAAAAAAGAATGTAATATTCATGCCAATCATTCTTTACTAATTTAGCTGAAGAGTTATTTAAAGATGACTTCAGAGGATTTTAGTTGTTGGGTTATCAGAATGATAAATTCGAGGTTCCTCCAACCTCAGTAGGTCCAGTCTGTCTAGACTATTTAAGAGTTTGAAATTTTATTCCATACTTTTCCCCTTTGATCAAGATTGATATTGAGTCCTTGATTAAAACGTTCTGTAATGACAGCCAGGCACTCTCCAGTTGTTTTGCTCTCATAGTTAAAGAGGTAGTAGTTCATATAGCCAGTTAGATCGGAAGTCCAGTTTCTTGTTCAATTGCTGGAACTCCTTCTTCTTTTGCTCCTCCAGACAACAGACACCAATTGTTACATCTTGGTTAATGCAATCTTTTAAGAAATGAAAAGTAATACAGGAATGAGCGGAACATGGGATCGTAACCAGAGAAGCAGTGACACCAGAGATGGAGGCAGAGGTGATGGCATGGAGAGATAGAGCATCTGAGGACTCTAGACTCATGGAAAGAGAAAGGCTATGTGCTGACAGGCAGGGGGCTGGTTTGTAAATATGGGACCGTAGGTTGTTGAAAAGATTATATATCCTGGAAAAGAAAAAAAAAAAGAATCCATGATGAATAAAATATAAACATTTAAAATAAAGATAAGATCAACTTTGCACTTCCATGACTCAGTATAATTTTGTTGTTGTTGACTCATAGAGACCTTATGCACAGCAGAATGAAACACTGCCTGATCCTGGACCATCCTCACTATCAGTGCCACGCTTGAGCCCATTGATGCTACCACTTTGCCAATCTATCTAGCTGGGGGTCTTCCTCTTTTTCTCTGACCCTCCATCTTACCAAACATGATATCCTTTTCCAGTGACTGGTCCCTCCTGACAATATGTCTAAAGTATGAGAGACAAAGTTTGGCCATCCTGGCCTCCAAGGAGCACTCTGGCTGCACTTCTTCCAACACAGATCTGTTTGTTCTTTTGGCAGCCCATGGCACTTTCAATATTCTCCTCCAACACCATAACTCAAAAACATCAATTCTTCTATGGTCTTCCTTATTCACTGTCCAGCTTCCGCATGCATATGAGGTTACTGAAAATACCATGACTTGGATAAGCCACACCTTAGTCTTCAAGCTGACATTTTTGCTCTTCAACACTTTAAAAAGGTCTTGTGAAGCAAATTTTGCCTAATGCAATACGTCACTTGATTTCTTTTTTTTTTTTCGTCCATCATTTGATTTTACTGCTGCTTTCATGAGTGTTGACAGTTGATCAAAGAAGAATGAAGTCCTTGACAACTTTAATCTTTTCTCCATTGATAAGAATGTTGTTTATTGGTCCAGTGGTGAGGATTTTTGTTTTCTTTACATTGAGATGCACTCCATACTGACTAAAGGCTGTGGTCTTTGATCTTCATTAGTAAGTATTTTAAGTCCTTTTCACTTTCATCAAGCAACGTTGTAGAATCTGCATATCGCAGGTTGTTAATGAGTCTTCCTCCAGTCCTGATGCCACGTTTTTCTTCATAGAACCCAGCTTCTTGGATTATTTGCTCAGCATACAGGTTGAATAAGTATGGTGAAAGAATACAACCCTGTCGCACACCTTTCTTCATTTTAAACCATTCAGTGTTCCCATGTTCTGTTCGAATCTGTACCTGGACCTCTAGGTACAGATTCCTCATGAGTACAATTAAGTGTTCTGGAATACTCAAACTTCACAATGTTGTACATAGCCTGTCATGATCCACACAATCGAAAGCCTTTGTGTAGTCAATAAAGTACAGGTAAACATCTTGCTGATATTCTCTGCTTTCGGCCAAGATCCATAGGACATCAGCAATGATATCCCTCGTTCCATGGCCTCTTCTGAATCCAGCTTGAGCCTCTGAAAATTCTCTGTCAATGTATGCTTACAGCCGTTTCTATATTACCTTTAGTAAAACTTTACTTGCATGGGATATCAAAGAGATTGTCTTATGATTTCTGCATTCCGTTGGGTCACCTTTCTTTGGAATGGGCACAAATATGGATCCCTTCCAATCAGTTGGCTGGATAGTTGTCTTCCAAATTTCTTGGCATAGATGATTGAGTGCCTCCAGTGCTGCCTCACTTTCTAGAAACATTTCCATTTTATTCCATCAATTCCTGGTGCCTTGTTCTTTGCCAGTTCCTTCAATGCCTCACTCTAATCCCAGCTCTGTTGGTCTTGTTTTCATTCAACATTTAAAATGAGATGGAGCAAGAACCAGCTATATGGGAACAAAATGACAACAACAACTTGAAAGATTAGTTAGGAACCACAGGGAGCAATGAGTTTATGTTAATGTGGGAGGAACAATTCACAAAAGGAGAATAAGGATGATTTCAGAACTCAAAGAATATAATCAATGCCACTAAATTGTGCAGGTAGAAACTGCTGAATTGGTGTAGGCTTTCCTGTGTATATTCTCAACAACAAAATAAATAGAATTTAGGGGGCAAAAATATGAAACATGTCATACCTTAGAATCTGACATCTAATAGGTGCTCAATAAAATGATAATAATAATGATGGAGAAGATAATGACAAGTCCTTTTTGTCTGTGGGTCCTAGTCTGTATTCAGGCCAATGGTGTACACACTAGGTACCCAAAACAGATCATGTTTAACACCGACTCCCATATGACAAAATCATCTTCAATGATAGTCGTGGAATTAAATGAATAATAAAATAGCCAGAAAAGAAACACAGTGGAAAATTTCTTTTATTAACTTTTATATATAGCCTCAGATAAGTAAAAATTTTAAAATAAAATAATTACAGTAGGAAAGAGAAAAAAGGCTAATAGTTTATATATATTTGTTGTTGTTGTTGTTAAGTGCCGTCGCGTCGGTTCCGACCCATAGCAACCCTGTACGGGGTTTCCTACACTCGTAAGGATTTATACCCTCGGAAACCCCGTACAGGGTCGCTATGGGTCAGAACCGACTCGAAGGCACATAACAACAACAACATTTTTTACAAAAAGGAACATGGAGCAAACACATACACACATTAAAAGAAATGGCTCCAAAAGAATGAACTAGACAAATCAGAGAATGATTTACACAATGATGAATTGAAATAACTGAAGTTCTGTTCCTTTGTTTTTACAATAACTGTGCTATCATTGTTTATTTCAAATCTGCTATTTAAATGCAAGGATGTGGGGACACGAAGTGTTCCTAAAGTCAGCTTGAATAATTCTGGCCCTCTAGGAGTCCTCTAGGAGTCCTGGTATGGTGCTGTGGGGTAATGCACTGGACTGCAAAGTTGGTTTGAACTGCAAGGTTGGTGGTTCAAGCTCACCAGCCACTCCTTGCAAACCCTACACAGGGTTGCTATGGGTTGGAACCAACTCAACGGCATATAACAGCAACAGTGAGTCTACTCTCAAAATCATGTAGCGGAGTCCATGTGTGTTGGGAGCCAATAGTATATTGGCTCCAAATTAGAATGCAATATTTATTAAGGATTAAATCATTTAAATGTACTAATTTCAAGCTTACATATGTTATATTCTCAAATATTCACCAGTAATCAAAGCAATTATTTAGAACTTAGACCTACAGAAAAATCTCTTCAGAGAAGATTTTATTTCTGCCAGTGTTTACAATTGCTAGGGCAAGCGAATAATTAAAAAAAAAAAAAGCCTGGTGTGGTGCTATAAGATCAGCACTGAGCTGCATATCACAAGGTCGGCAGTTCAACCCACCAGCTGCTCCTTGGAAACCCTATACTGAGTCGCTTTGAGTCGGAACAGACTTGACAGCATTTACCACCACCACCACCCAGTTTCATTATAATTTTTCAATTTTCTACAGACAATGCATTCTTTATTTCTTGAACACAGTAGGCATGCCACAACCTTTACCTGGTTTGCCTCTGCTTTAAGCCACCAATTTTCAATTTCTGGCTCAGACAGTTCCAAAAGGCTTTCCCAAAGCTGACATTCTATGACTTTCTACTTTTGACTCTATAAGCTATTTCAGGCAGTGTGATACCGAACAAGTCAAATCCTTTCTCTAAGGCTCAGTTTCCTCATGTGTGAAGTGGGAACAACAACTTATGCGTCATCCCTCAGAGGGATGTGGCTATGTGAGTAAAGACTCAGATGAAGGCTTTGATGACAAAGGTGATATCTTGAGGCAAAAGCCTTTTGGGATCCAGGATCTAGTGGAGGGAAAGGGGATTTAGTGGTGGTACATGGGCAGTTCAAACCCACAGGCTGCTCCCTGGAAACCCTATACAGGGTTGCTATGAGTCAAGTCAGAATGGACTCAACAGCACGTGAAACAACTTTGGTGCGGTACTGCTGTAAGGTAAGCACTGGACTGCGAACCACAAGGTCAGCAGTTCAAGCTCACCAGTTGCTCCTCAGAAACCCTGTACAGTGTTGCTATGAGTTGGAACTGACTCAATGGCACTTAACAACAATAAGAAATTGGTGTGGTGCTGTAGAATAAGCACTGGACTGCTAACTGCCAAGTTGGTGGCTCAAACCCACCAGCCATTCCTTGGAAACCCTGTACAAGGTCACTATGAATCACTTTGCCACAGATTTTGCAAATCAGAGTATGATTTTTTTTTTTTTAAGCATCCAGGAAAAGGATAGCTCCCCTGTGTCAGAGGCATGGAGCTGATCACAATGACCCAAACTGCTCTGCTGCTGTATCACTGCCAGGCTAGATGGAGCAAGCACTTCCCTTCCATGGGAAGGTGGCCAAGGTATAAGCAAGGTGTAAAAACAAGCTGCTGCCACCTGGCACTTGTCCTCAGAAACCCCCCGAAATAGGCTTACCTATTTGTTTCATTATCTGTCTCCCCGAAAGAGAATATAAACTCTTAGAGCAGGGGTCAACAAACTTTTTATAAAGAACCAGATAGTAAATATTTTAGGCTTTGCAGGCCATATGGTCTCTGCTGGAAGTACTCAACTCTGCTGTTGTAGCGTGAAAGCAGCCATAGACGACACGTAAACGGAGCATGGCTGTGTTCCAATAAAACTTTATTTATGGAAACTGAAATTTGAATTTCATGTAATTCTCATATGTCATGAAATAAATTTTTTTGGATTTTTTTTCAATTACAAATGTAAAAACCATTCTTAGCTCTTGGGAGCACAAAAATAGTGGGTAGTAGTTCTCCTGGACTTCTGGTGTGGTGCTGTAGGATCAGCACTGGACTGGGAACCACAAGGTAGGTGGTTCAAACCCACCAACTACTCCTCAAAAACCCTATACAGGGTTGCTGTGAGTCGAAACCGACTCAATGACACTTAATAAATAGTTCCCTTATTCCTAACCAACAGGACAGAAGCCCTCTCTGTCTACTTCTCTCTGCTGTCTATCTACTCCCCAGTGCCTAGAACAGTGCCTGGCATGTAAGTATCTGTTAATGGCCAACTGCTCCTTCTGCTTCCCCCTCTACAGACTCTACTTCACTTTTCCTCTCTTGAAGTGACTCTGCCCACTTCTAGTCCTCCCACCCCAGCCTCTCTAATGGGGAACACTCCCCATTAGAAATGGGGTGGTGCCCGACCTAACTTCAGGAAGAGAGAGAATCAAGCCCAAAGCTCCTAAGAGATGGAGGGAGGTCAGACATACCTCCACTCCCCCATTTTTTTTTTTTTTATCAGTTCTGACACCAGCATGGCACTCTCCACTCTGCAGGATTTGATAATAGCCACATGTGATAAACAGAGTAAAGACTGAAATTGCCAAAGACTTCAATGTGCTACAATCCACAATTAATGTTCATGGAAGCTGTTGTTGTTGTTAAGTACTGTGGAGTTGGTTCCAACTCATAGTGACCCTGCACAGGGTTTCCAAGGCTGTAAATCTTTACGGGAGCAGAAAGCCTCATCTTTTTCCCACAGAACAGCTGGTAGTTATGAACCACCGACCTTCAGGTTAGCAGCCAGATTCGTAACCACTATGCTACCAGAGCTCCTTTGTTCATGGAAGCAGCAGTCAAGAAATCAAATGACATATAGAACTGGGCAAATCTGCTTCACAAGACCTCTTTAAAGTGTTCAACAGCAAAGATGTCAGTTTGAGGACTAAGGTACACCTGACCCAAGCTATGGTATTTTTAATAACCTCATATGATATGAAAGTTGGACAACGAATAAGGAAGATCATAGAAGAATTGATGCATTTGAGTTATGGTATTAGAGGAGAATATTAAAAGTACCATGGACTGCCAGAAGAACAAATAAATCTGTGTTGGAAGAAGTATAACCAGAGTGCTCCGTAGAAGCCAGGATGGCCAGACTTTGTCTTTCATACTTCAGACATGTTAACAGGAGGGACCAATGCCTGGGAAAGGACATCATGCTTGGTAAAGTGGAGGGTCAGCGAAAAAGAGGGAGACCCCCAATGAGATGGACTGACACAATGGCAGCAGCAGTGGGCTCAAGCGTTAGCAGCAATTGTGAGCATGGTGCAGGATCAGGTGGTGTTTCTGTTGCACAAAGGGTTGATATGGGTCAGAACTGACGGCGCCTAGCAACAACACAGAACTCACAGACCATTCTCATGATTGTGGAGTTTATTAAGGAAGTAACAGATTACAATTCAGGATCAACTTGGAAATAACAGGAACAATTCAGGATACAGTTCTTCAATCAGGACAGCTTCTTCTTGGCTGCTCCCTGTCAGCTCTCACTTTCTACCTGGCCCTCACTCCTGGCCTGAGCCCTTATTGAGGCAGGTGTTATAAAGCTCTTTAGCTCCACCAATAAGTGTCTGGAGGTACCCCGTTCTGCTAGGAAGCCTCTTACTCAGCTCTCTCATTCTGTGGATCAGCAGGTCTTTTGAGCTCTTCCTTGCTCTGTAGGCCAGAAAGCCCAGTGTGTTGTCTGGTGCCATCTTCAGTGTTACAGTTCTTTCTGGCTTCTGAGTCTACGAGGTTCTCAGTGGTCCATGCTAGGTCCCAAAGACACACTCTGTTCCTGACTCTTGTTGATGGTAATGATCCCCCTCTAATCTCTGGGACTGGTTCCCTTTAATCTTAGTGGAATGGCAAAATTAAGCAAGTCCCTACAAGGGTTCCATGTCCTTTCTCTGCATAGTTTCACTCCCTCAGGGGTTCCATGCATGCTATGTTATATTAGCAAGCTGTCCAATCCTTTTGGTGGACCACAGCACCTTCTTTGCATAGTCCCATCTAGTCACTTTGTAAGAATTAAAGACCAAGGCTACAGGGGCCATATAAAAGCAATTCAATGTAAAGCTAATGTTCTCCCATGTAAACTATCACATAATTCACAATAAAACATTAAAAACAAAACAAAACAAAAAGGCATTCACTGCACCACAAGGGGCAAGCAGCTTCTGACCCACCCCCAGTTTCTAAGGCAATGGTACTTCTGTATGAAGGAGTAAACTGGCCAGTTCTCCCACTGGTTGTTTCCTTGACCCTCTGCAAACCTGGGACTATCTCACCACCTCTTCTGGCCTTCTTCTTTCTGACCACTCCTTGTCTGGCCTTTTGGTATTAGCCCCATCGTCATATTTATAGTCATAGGCCAAGTTGGAGATTATTCTCCTCACTTCTTCATCTCACACCAATGGAGAATTCATCCAGCAAACCTCAAATCCCAATCTCTTGCCCTCACATTTAGCCTTAGCATGGAGAAGAATTTGAAGGGAAGGGAGAGAGTCTATCATTGTTACCTACCATTAATACTAATCTACCATGTATGTGGACTCCTGGTGTGATGCTGTGGTTTAATGTGCTGGACTGCAAAGTCAGTTTGAACCGCAAGTCAGCAATTCAAGCTAACCAGCCACTCCATGGAAATCCTATACAGGGTTGCTATGGGTCAGAACCAACTTGATGACACTTGATAACAACAACAACAACCATGTATGTAAGGAGCTCTTGTAGCATACTGGTTACAAGTTGGGCTGCTAATTTCACTGTCAGCACTTTGAAACTACCAGTAGTTTTGCAGGAGATATAAGAGGCTTTTTACTCCCTTAAAGATTTACAGCTTTGGAAACCCTATACAGTTGGAACCTACTCCATGGCACAGAACCACCACCATGTATGTGGCACTGTAGGAGCAGCACTGGACTATGAACCACAAGGCCGACAGTTCAAACCTACTAGCTGCTCCTTGGAAACCCTATATAGGGTCGCTATGAGTTAGAACCAACTGGATGGCACTTAACAACAACACCATGTGTTATCCACCATGTGTTGTATCTCACTTAATACTCACCAACCCCCAAGACCCACTGCCATTGCGTCAATTCCAACTCATAGCAACTCTATGTAGGGTTTCCGAGGCTGTATATCTTTACAAGAGCAGAAAGCCACCTCTTTCTACTGTGGAGGGCCTGGTGGATTTGAACTGCTGAACCCACTATGCCACCAGGGCACAGCCACCCTACTTTACAGATAAGGAAACTAAGGCTCAGCGGTTTCTCTGACATGCCCAGAGTCACACAACTAGGAGGTAGCAGAGTGAGGATTGGAGGCCAGGCTGGTGGCACTTCTTTCACTAGTATACTTTGAGGGCCTGATGTATATCAGATGCATGCAGGGTAAACAAAACAGACAGGTCCTGTCTCCTGGAGTTTTGTAGGGGAAACAAACCATAAACAAACATACCTGTCATTAGAAAAAAATAACATAGATGATACTGTTGATGCAAAGCTATTTTAGACAGGGTCAGAAAAAAAAACCCTCTGAAGAGATGACACTTTAGCAGAAGACTGGAGGAAGTGAGGGAGCCAATTCTGAGAGTTGGAGAAAGAGCATTCTAGGTGAAGGAGCTCTGGTAGTGTAGTGGTTACGAATCAGGCTGCTAACCTGAAGGTCAGCAGTTCGAAACTACCAGCTGCTCCATGGGAGAAAGATGAGGCGTTCTGCTCCCGTAAAGATTTACAGCCTCGGAAGCCCTGTGCAGGGTCACTATGAGTCGGAACCGACTCCACGGTACTTAACAAAGGTGGAGAGGACAGCAGAAACAAACGCTTGAGGTGGGACCATACCTGGCATGTCCAGTGAGCAGCAAAGATGCCTGATGGCAGGAGGGCACTGGAGGAGGTAGAGATGGTAGGAAAGGTGGTGTGAGAGAGCCAGGTAGGGCCATGTAGGGCTTTTTAGGTCTTGGTAAAATAATGGATTTTATTGATGGACAATGGAGGAGGCATCTGAGGGTTCCAAGCAGGGAAATGATGCAACTCCACCATCCCACAGACCTGGATGAGGTAGACAAGGGACTCTGCCCCCTGACACATACACACTATCAATGCTACCCTGTTTCTGCACACTGTGTACTTCTGAGGTTCTAGGTTTCATGTAGAGTGCACTGATAAAGAGCACTGGCTCTCAACTCTTGACAGGTCACAATTGCCACCTAACTGCAATCCTTACCAGCTGTGGAAGGAGCTCTGGCGGTGCAGTGGTTAAAGCCTGGTGGTGACAGTCTGCTTCTATGAAGATTACAACGTTGGAAAGCCTATGGGGGGCAGTTCGACCCTGTCCTATAGGGTCTCTTTGAGTCTGGAAACAGGTGTGACTGTGGGCAATTCATCTCTGATTCTTGGTTTTCTCATCTGGAAAATGGGAACAATCACTTCTGGCTCATGGTGGTTTTGGGGTGATTTGATGAGCTCTTGCCTGAAAATTACTCAGCTACAGGCAGGTCACATAGTTCTCCCTCAATAAGCCCTCATATCAAAACCCAAACCCAAACTGCTGCTATCTAGCTGATTCTGACTTACAGTAGCCCTATATATATAGGATAGAGTAGATCTGTTCCGTAGGGTTTCTGAGACTGTAAATCTTTATAGGAGCAGATAGCCTCATCACTTGCCTGTGGAGCAGCTGGTGGGCTTAAACTGTTAACCTTGAGGTTAATAGCCCAATGCTTAACCCACAGCACCACCTGGACTCCTTAATAGATTTCATGTTGCTGTTGTGTACTGTCAAGTTGGTTTCAACTCATAGCAACCTTACATAGGGTTTCCGAGGCTGTAAATCCTTATGGGAACAGAAAGGCTCATCTTTTTCCTGGAGAGTGACTGGTGAATTCAAATTCGTGACCTTGTAGTTAGCAGCCCCCATCAGTTAGGCCCCCTATTCCTTGCCAGAACAATCTAGCTAACAGAGTACAGAATAATACCTTGCATCTAACAATATTCTGTCACACACATGAGTCCTTCATTTAACAAACACCTCAAGTGACTGCCCAGAACTGACTGTTCTAACCCCATTATTATTATTAATAAGAATAGCTAGCATTTATCCATCACTTAGCGTGTAGGATTTCAGAGTACAGGCTCTGGAGTTAAACTGCCTGAGTCTGAGTCCCAGATTTAACAGTTTCATGGCTAGATGATCTTAGCTATATCACTTAGCCTCTCTGAGCACCTACTATGACAGTGTTAGCTGTCAGGTGACAAGACATTCAATTGCTGTCCTCTCAAAACTTACAGTCTAGCTGAAGACACAGTTGTTAATCAAATAATCATGTTTTTTAAAAAAAACAAAAACAAAACCCACACCATTGCCACTGAGTCAGTGACCCCTTGTGTCATAGGGTTTTCTTGGCTGTAATCTTTTACAGAAGCAGATCATTAGGCCTTACTTCTCTAAAGTTGCTGGGTAGTTTCAAACCACTAACATTTAAGTTAGGAGTCAAACATAAACCATCTGTGCCACCTAGGAATCATACAAGGAGTCCTGGTAGTGTAGTGGGTTACACTTTGGACTGCTAGCAGTTCAAATCCACCAGCCACTCTGAGGGAGAAAGATGAGGCTTTCCGTTCCTGTAAAGATTTACAGCCTTGTGCTGACAGCCAGGTGCTGGTGGCCAGAGGGCAGGCTTGCAGAATGAGTCCTTTGGTTGTTAATGATTATATATTCCTGAGTGTTTTTGTGTATATCCCCTTGACTCGCCCCCAACGCCCCCCCCCCCCCCCCGAAAGAATAGAAGCAAATATTGTTGAGTGATGATGCATGGAGGTGATTGTAATCATTGCAATGAAACCATTAATATAAAACTGATATTCCCCCATGTAAACTATCTCTCAGTTCACAATAAAAACTTAAAACAAAACAAAACAAAAAACCCTGATGAGTATTAAAACAAACCCTTCAGTTATTTTTGTATCTGTGAAATATTAAACATGAGCATCTTATGCTTTAAAATAAAGATTTACAGCCTTGGAAACCCTATACAGGATCAGTATGAGCCAGAACTGACTCACTAGCATGCAGCAGCAGCAGCAGGGATCATATAATCCTGCAAACACATACAAGCACAACTTCAGAAGCACATAGTGTGAACTTCTGGCAAGATGGTGGACTAGGCAGATGCATTACATGACCCCTCTACACTTCAGAGGAAAGGTCAGAGAAGTGGACTGAGCGCTTGCTGGAAAGAGAGGTTGAGTAAGGATGGTGAGCGAGGGAGATTGACTGGTGAATGGCCAGCCGGCCAAGGCTTGACCATCTTGTGAGTATCTTTGGTAGTAGAGGGAGACTTGGCAAAGCAGATTCATACAGTTGATGTTGTTGTAAAGTGCCATTGTGTCGGTCCTGACCCATAGCAACCTTGTAAGGGTTTCTGAGGAGTAGCTAGTGAGCTTGAACCGCCAACCTTGTAGTTCAAATAGCTTTGCAGTCTGATGCATTAACCCACAGCGCCACACCAGAACAGATGATGGGGAAGGTGCAATTCCTTCTTTTCCCCACAATCCCATGGTGACCAGCTCCCACCCTCATCCACCCCTAATGCAAATCTTGCACTTTGGGAGTTTGGAGCCACAAGGTTGGGATCCACACCTGTGTGAGGCTGGGGCTGTGCCTAGATTCAGGGGAACTCAGTTCTAGAACTACAGAACCAACAGAGCCACCAGATCAGTATTTCACCAGTCACCCTGACTCCAGATGCCTTGTGTTCCTAACAGCTCCTTCAAAGGCCTCCATGAATTACTTCTGGATTGAGTGCCCTGAACATAGATACACCAAGGCCTACAGGAACTTCATCTAAAGCCAAGAACTCTGCTGTCACATCCCTGCCACATCTACCTGTGAGCTCCTTGGCTTGCAGGAGTCCCCCAGGATTTTCTCTTCTCCGGGTCCAATAGCTGCACTGTTTTTTGTTTTGTTTCCAGGTTTGGCTTTTTTGTTTCATTGTTTTTATTGACTTACTCTTTTTCCTCCTTCTACTTCTGTTTACATTCCCTTGAATTTTATCGTATCTCTGCTTTTGTTTTTCCTTCTTTTCTTCTATTTCTCATGTCCCCTCTTCCCTTCTTTTTAAACCCCTTTTGATCTTTCTTTACTATACTCTCTCTCTTTTCATCTTCCTTCTCCCTGCTTGTTCTAAGTTTTTTTTTTTTTTTAATGGATAAATTTGTGATTTTGTATTTTGGGAAGAAGATATTCCATTTGTAAATTCAAATTGAGCTGGCCCTTTTTAGTCTTTTTGCTCAATATTTCAAATACTTCTGTTTTCTTCTTCTTGTAGAGTCTTTGAGTTTCTTGTTGTTTTCTCCTTTAGAATTCTTGTTTCTTAGCAGCATGCTTGGCTTGTACTTGCGCATATTCATCTTGTGCTTTATGACTGGATGTTTTTCTTTTGAGTAGCAAAGGAGTTTACTGTTTTTCTACACTGTTATTCTGTCATAGGCTGGTCAATGCTACATTGCTCTTCTGGCAAAGCTTGGTCAACTTGTTCTTCTGTCAAAGGCTGGTGAGCTTTTCTAAACTACTTCCTGTGCCTTTCTTCTTCAACTAAGCAGAGCTGTTTCAGATGATCTGGGTATCAATCTGTGAACTGGTCTTTTTTATTATTATTTTTTTCTTCCACAGCAATGTCTTATTACTTTGCTGAATCTTCAGCTTTCTTCAAAGTATAAAGCCCAGCCTCCCCACAAAGGCCTTCAAATGATTACTCTGCCACTTTCTGTATTTCACATTCTTCATGAATTTGACTGGTGAAACCTCTTCGTGATTGGGGAAACCTCTTCACCATGTGACCCCAAATACTGGGTGCCAGATTGCTGTTAATCCTCACTGGTGCCATGGCTGACCATCCATCACTAGAAAACCACAACAGATACACCTAAGTATTTTTATTATTATTTCTTCCCTTTATATCCTCTCTTATATGCTGATCACAAGATCAGTGATTCAAACCTACCAACTGCTCCTTGGAAACTCTATGCAGGGTCATTATGAGTTGGAACTGACTCAATGGCACGTAACAACAACAACAGCTCCATTTACCTGTCCCTCTTTTCTCTTTTTAGTTATTCTTAAGTCTTTTTTTTCTTTCTTCCTTTTATTTTTCTCTTCTGTAGCTCTATTTCCCTGTTCTTCTTTTGCCTTTTACTATTTTTTTTCTGGTTGCTGCCTATTTTTCATTTTCTCTTTTCATTGTTGGCCCTTTGTTTATTGTTTTGTTTTCTTGTGTGTTGGGGGAGAGGAGTTTTCTCTTACCCACCAGTCAGGAAACAGCAACTGTGTCCATATAGTCCAACCACAACCTTACCTTCTGTAGCTCCTCCCACTGGGAAAGAGCCAATACCAGCTCAAATACCACCACCTGATCAACAATAACAGCAGGCAACACCAGCCAAATCCAGCCTACACTGAGGTGCATGAACAGTGAACAAGAATGATGTATATACTTCCATTCTCTGACGACACCCATGGGAGACAGTTGGTGAGAGTTTAAAAACAAATCAACATACAATCACCAATTAAATACAAATTCAACAATCCCACAATGCCCCAGAGACAACAGACAATTTTAGCTCACATGAAGAAATGAGAGAATGGCTCAAACAAATGGCCAAGATGCATGGCCAGAAAAATGTTTCAGAGGAAGAAAAGGTAATGGTACTAACTGAAAAAGAATTCAAATGAATGTTAATTAGGTACTGTCAAAGGATTGACTGAAAGATCATGGAAAGCAAGAAGAACACAGAAAAAACTAGAAGAATGCAAAAAAAAAAAAAAAACAACTCCACAAGTATAAACAGACAAGATATATGCAAAATTTGAAATACTACAAAACCTGCAACTAGAAATTCAGAAGACTAGTCCTAATAGTTCAGAAATATACAATACATTGAAAGGTCAAAGGAGTAGATTCAAAGCAATGAAAGCTTGAAGATAAATCTCTCAATATTAGTAGGCTAGAAGAACAATCAGAAAAAAGAATGGAATAATTTGAAGAAAGCCTAAGAGTTATGTGGAACACCATGAAGAGGAACAAATTATGGGTAACTGGAATTCCAGAATAAGAAGAAACAATAAAAATCTCAGACAACATTGTCAAAGAGTTGTTGGAAGAAAATTTCCCTAACATCATTAAAGGTTAAGGAGATAAGCATACAAGAAACTAAACAAACCCCAAACATGATCGATCCCAAAAGAAAATCACCAAGATATATAATCAAACTTTCCAAAGCCAAACGCAAGGAAAGAATCTTGAGAGCAGCTCAGGAAAAATGAGAAATTACGTATAAAGGAGAACCAAAGACTAAGCTCTGATTTCTCAACAGAAAACAGGCAAGAAATCAGTGGGTTAACATATACAAAACTCTGAAAGAAAAAATTGCCAACCAAGTCATATACCCAGGAAAATTGTCCCTCAAATATGATGGTGTAATTAGAACATTTCCTGATAAACAGAAATTAAAGAATTTTGTAATGACAGACCAACTTTACAAAAAAAAAATGCTAAAGGTTGTTCTTTGGACTGAGAACCAACAACAGCAGATAACAACCTGAAATTACCATACATGACAACACCACCCAGAACTCAATCCAGATATGTTGTTGTTAAGTGCTGTCAAGTTGGTTCCAATGTATTTCAAGTAAAACAAACCTACAAAACTTAAAATAGAGAACCAGAGATATTAATTTATAATGAAATTACCTAAAAGCAAAAAGAGGGAATTGTGTAAATACATTACTTCCAAATGTCAAGGAAGTCAAGTAGATTTCAAGATAAAACAGACTGTTCAAAATAGGCAAAAACTAATAAATTACAGGGTAATCTGGAATTTATACTGAAAATGAATACACCTACACATCAAAATAAAAAAAGAAGAAAATCAGAAATATTTAGTAAATATTAATACAACATAAATGAAAATGAAAAGAAAATCCACAAACAAAATAAACTAGGCATATGTGGAAGAAAGAATCCAGCAGCACCACAAACACAAACACAACACACAGAATGGATGGAGCTGATGAAAGGAGATACAGATGGGTAACTCGTGATACTGTAGTGAATAATGCTTATCAAGACGGACTATGAAGGTTGGAAATGCAAAGGTAGAAGTTTTGTAACAAGGAAGGGAGTGATTGATTCTCCAGGATAGGATCGGAGGCCCCTGGGACTATCAACTGAGATGAGCCGAGAGCGAGACCCTACCCAGAGAAACAGATGCCTGAGATAGAGACAGAGATGATGACGTGGAGTGATGAAGTGACTGGGGACTTTGGACCCAGAGAGGGAAAGGGACTGTGGGCCGAAAAC
>NW_006408565.1:10797375-10833060 GCF_000296735.1 Chrysochloris asiatica | reverse complement strand
CTTCATTCTTCTTGGATCAACTATCAACACTCATGGAAGCAGCAGTCAAGAAATCAGATGACATATTGCATTAGGCAAATCTGCTGCACAAGACCTGTTTTTAAATGTTGAAGAGCAAAGATGTCAGCTTGAGGACTAGGGTGCGCCTGACCCAAGCCATGGTATTTTCAGTAACCTTATATGCATGCAAAAGCTGGAAAGTGACTAAGGAGGACCGTAGAAAAATTGATGCTTTTGAGTTATGGTGTTGGAGGAGGATATTGAAAGTGCCATGGGCTGCCAAAGAACCAATAGATCTATTTTGGAAGAAGTGCAGCCAGAGTGCTCCTTAGAGGCCAAGATGGTTAAGCTTCGTCTCTGATACTTGGGACATTTTGTCTGGAGGGACCAGTCACTGGAGAAGGATATTATGTTTAGACCCCTAATGAGATGGACTGGCCAAGTGGCAGCAAAGATGGACTCAAGCAATGGCAACAGTAGTGAGGTTGGTCCAGGATAGGGAAGTGTTTCGTTCTGCTGTGCATAAGGTCATTATGAGAGGGTACTGACTTGATGGCACCTAACATAAAATAATTCTGATCACAATGGGGAAAATGTAGAAAAGAATTTAAAATTCTCATAGACTCCTGAGAATTCATAGAGGGTGGATGAACCCCTGAAACGATTGCCCTGATATAATCTTTATACTTTAAGCCACAAATATTCCCTGAAGTCTTCTTAAAGCTAAACAAAAGTATAGCTGAACCAGTAAAAAATGTCTTCTTTGAGCATATGGTTTTGTTTCTTCATCAATGTTAAGTTTATATGCCTTGCCTTTTTGTTGTTGAGAATATACACAACAAAACATACACCAATTCAACAGTTTCCACATGTACAATTTAGTGACATTGATTATCTTCTTGGAGTTATACAACCATTTTCACTTTCTTTTTCTGAGTTCCCCCTTAACATAAACTCACTGTCCCCTGAGTTTCCTATCAAAAACTTCAAGTTGCTGTTGTCAATATGATCCCATTTTTATTGTTGTTAAGTGTCAAGTCAGTTCTGACTCATAGCAACCCTGCATAGATTTCTGAGGAGGAGCTGGTGGATTTAAACTGCCGATCTTGTGGTTCAGAGTCCTGTGCTGATCCTACAGAGCCACACCAGGGCTCTATATAGATGGTTCCTAAAAGAGTATAATACTCACCTGGAGGACATTATGCAGAGTGAAATTAGTCAATCACAAAAGGACAAATATTGCATGAGACCACTTGTAAAAACTTTAGAAATGATTTTCTTGCTACAATCAAACATTCTTTGATGTTTACAAGAAGTTCTGGTAGTTTTGTGGGTTATGAGCTGGACTGCTAACCACAAGGTCAGCAGCTTGAAATCAACCAGCCAGCCATTCCTTAAGAAAAAGATGAGGCTTTCTGCTTCTGTAAAGATTTATAGCCTCAGAAACCCTATACAAGGTTGCTATGAGTCAGAACTAACTTGGTGGCACACAACCAACACCACCATGATGGTTTATAGGGCCGGTGGTAGGGGAAGAAAAAACAACAACAGATAAAGTGGGGAAAAAAAACTAAAGTGAATATAGGTAAATATGTTAACTGATGATACATGGAGGGGATTGCATCATTGTAAAGGCATGAGTGTATAATTTGTTGAATGTGGGACTGATGATCTGTACTGTAAACCTTCACTCAATTCACAATAAAGAGTTAAAAAAATAATTTAAAAAAAGAGTATAATACTCATGGTAGACATTTTTTTTTTTTTTTTTAACCAGTTCAGTTATTTGGTTTTAAGAAGATTTCAGGGAATATTTTTGGTTTAAAGTTTATTATCCCAGGGCAATAGTTTCAGGGGTTCTTCAATCCTCCATGGCTCCAGAAAGTCTGGAGTCCAGGAGAATTTGAAATTCTCTTCTGCATTTTCCTCCTTTTGACCAGGATTCTTCTATAGACTCATTAATCAAAAATACTCAGCAATGGTAACCAAGGACCATTCAGTTCAGTTCTTCTGGCCTCAGGGAAAAGGAGGTACTTGTTCACGGAGGCAATTAGTCATATATTTCAAATCCTCCTCCCAGTCTTGACTCTCTTTCTTTCTCTGTTGTTCCAGGTGAATATAAACCAATTGTTGTGCTTTGGATGGCTGCTTGCAAGCTTTTAGGAGCCCAGGCACTGCACATTGAACTAGGAGGATGAACAGAAGCACTAAAATATTATTAGGCCAATTCATTATGACCCTAAACCTCTAAAACAAAGAACCAAATCCCATGAGTTGTACATAAGCAACCTCAGCAGCTATTCTTTGTTTATTTGTTTGTTTGGGTCATTGTTGTAAATGTATCTGTCACATAACTTTTGCAAATTTAACTTTCTACAAGTGTACAACTTATTGGCAACAATTAAAATAATTGTGCAACCACCTTACCCTTAATCAATGCAATTTTCCAACAATATTAATCTCCCTTTTATCCCTTACTCTCATCCTGGTAACCACTAATAAATTTTGTTCTCTATACATTTTTCTCTTCTTTTATTTTCATAAGCAAAGGCAAGTCGAAAAGTATTGCCACAAAATCATAGAAGCCTTTCTAACACAAAAATATCAAACTGTGAAGCTACGGTTTCTTGGCATAGCCAGTTGAGTCAATAAACTTCTGAAAATGGTATTTCCATCTCTCTCCTGAGGTGGCACTGTAGGATCAACACTGGCCTGCAAACCACAAGGTCGGCATCCAAATCCACCAGGTGCTCCTCAGAAACCTTATATAGGGTCACTAAGCGTCGTAACTGACTCGACAACACTTAACAACAACAAAAACAAAAACAACCCTTTCCTAAAGAATTTTGCACTCTTCAATTCACACCACATCAAAGTAGCAGCTTTGGCATCTTCGAGAGACTAAAATCTTGCTCCTTTTCAATGTTCTTTGAGTTTTAGAAACAAAAATAAGTCTAATGGAGCAAAATTAGAGCTGTAGAGTGAATGGGGTAAGATTTTCCAACAAAATTTTCATAGGACATCCCTTGCTACTCTCAAAGACTAAGTAGGTATATCGTTGTGATGGAAAATAAATGCCTTAGCAAAACTTTCCTGCCTTTTTTCTCAACAATGCCGATTTTGGATTTCTTAAGACTTCTTCCTAATACCCTGTGATCATCTTGTGTCCTTTGAGAAAATCTACAAAAATTTTCCCTTTTGAATGACAAAAACCAGTCTGCATAACTGTCTAAGATGACCTCCCTGCCTTGAAAGTAACTGGCCTAGCAAAAGGTCATTAAAAAGGTAGAAAAGATAAAAATGGATGTCAAAACAGGGAGGGGCAACTTAGACATTGTTGTTGTTGTTGTTGTTGTTGTTGTTAGGTGCCATCGAGTAGGTACTGACCCATAGCGACCTTATGCACAGCAAAACAAAACACTGCCCGATCCTGGGCCAACCTCACTACTGTTGCCACACTTGAGTCTGTCGACGCTGCCACTTGGCCAATCCATCTCATTGGGGGTCTTCCTCTTTTTCTCTGACTCTCCACCTTATCAAACATGATATCCTTCTACAGTGACTGGTCCCTCCTGACAAAATGTCTGAAGTATGAGAGACCAAGCTTGGCCATCTTGGCCTCCAATGAGCACTCTGGCTGTACTTCTTCCAAAACGTATCTATTGGTTCTTTTGGCAGCCCATGGAACTTTCAATATCCTCCTCCAACACCATAACTCAAAAGCATCAATTTTTCTATCATCTTCCTTATTCACATTGGCTACCCAAAATGGGGGGGCTAAAGAGGCACGAAGTGACTGGCTTACAAGCTTTCAAGAGGGAGCCTAGTTTCAGAGGAGGCAGGGGAAGGCAGAATCTCCACTGAGGGGTTTCCAAACTGTCTGGATGGGGCTGATGAAAGGAGATGGGGATAAGACTCTTGTGGTTCAGTAGTGAATAATTGCTATCAGGACCGATTGTGAGTGTTGCAAATGTAAGTGTAGATGTTTTGTAACAAAAGGAGGGGATTGGTTAGTCTTGCAGTCCAGGAGCAGAGGACCCTGGGACCATCAAGGGAGAAGAGTGGAGTGTGGGACTCTATCCAGAAAAAGCAGTGACACCATAGATGGAGGCAGAGACAATGATATGGAGTGATGGAGCAGCTGGGGACTCTGGACTCAGGGAGGGAGAGGGGTTGTGTGATGATGGCTAGGGGGCAGGCTTGTGGGGTATACCCTTTGGTTGTTTGACTCGTTATATATTCCTGAGTGCTTTGGTGTACTTCCAAAACAAAACAAACAAACAAACAGAGGGAATGGAAGTAAGTGCTGTTGAAGGATGATGCATGGAGGGGATTGTAATCATTGTAATGAAACAAAATTTGATAGGATGAATGTAAAGCTGATGTTCTCCCTTGTAAACTATCACTCAATTCACAATGAAAAAAAAAAAAATGATGTCAGAAGACACTCTGAAACTTGCTCTACAGTGTAGAGATGCTAGGGTGAATAAAAGAAATGAGGAAGTCACAGAGCTGAACAGAAAATTTCAAAGGGCAGCTTGAGAAGACAAAGTCAGGTATTACAATGAAGTGCACAAAGACTTGGAGTTAAAAAACCAACAGGGAAAAAAATGCTCCACATTTCTCAAGGTGAAAGAATGGAAGAAAACGTTCAAACTTTGACTTACAATACTGAAGGACTCCATGGGCAAAATATTGAATAATGCAGAAAGCATCAAATCAAGATGGAAGGAATACACAGAGTCACTGTACAAAAAAGAAATGGTCAGTGACCAACCATTTCAAGATGTATCATGTAACTAAGAAGTGATAGTACTAAAGGAAGAAGCCCAAGCTGCACTGAGGCACTGGCAAACAACAAGGCTCCAGGAATTTACAGAATACAAATAGTAATGTCTCAACAAACTGATGTAGCACTATAGGGACTCACTCATCTATGCCAAGACATTTGGAAGACAGCTACCTAGCCAACTGTTTGGAAGAGATCCTTATTTGTGCCCATCACAAAGAGTTTGTGGAATGGAATGTGTAAAACACCTAACAATATCATTAATATTGCATGCAAGTTAATTTTGCTGAAGATAATTTAAAAATGGCTACAACAGGGAACTGCCAGAAACTCAAGTTATATTTGGAAAAGGACTTGGAACTAGGAATATCACTGCTGATGTCAGAAGGATCTTGGATGAAAGCAGAGAATAACAAAAAAAAGCTTTATTGATTATGCAAAGACTTTCAACTATGTGGATCATGACAAACTATGGATAACTATGAAGAATGAGTATTTCAGAACACTTGACTGTGCTCTTGAGGAGCCTGTACATAGACCAAGAGGCAGTTGTTTGAACAGAACAAGGGAACACTGAATGGTTTAAAACTAAATGCACTAGGGTTGTATTATTTCACCATACTTATTCAATCTGTACACAGAGTAAATAATCTGAGAAACTGGATTATATGAAGAAGAATGTGGCATCAGGATTGGAGAAAGACTCATTAACAATCTGCAATAATGTAGATGATACAATCTTATATGCTGAAAGAGAAGAGGACTTATAATACTTACTGATGAAGATCAAAGACCACAGTATTTCAGAATGGGTTGCACCTCAATGTAAAGAAAACATAAATCCTCACCACTGGACCAATGAATAACATCAGGAAAAACAGAGCAAAGATTGAAGTTGTCAACGACTTCATTTTGCTTGGGTCTACTATCAACATTCATGGAAGCAGCAGTCAAGAAATTAAACAATGTATTTGCATCAGGCAACTCTGCATAAAACCTCTTTAAAGTGTTCAAAAGCAAAGATTGGAAACTTCCAGCAAGATGGTGGACTAGGTAGACTCACTACGTGGACCCTCTACAACAAAGATATGGGAGATCAAATAAAACAGACACAGATGAAAATTCTGGCACCCTGAAATTCAGAAGAAAAGTTAGAGTGGTGGATGGAGTGCTTGCTAGGAGGAGAGACTGAGTAGGGATGGTAAGAGAGGGAGACTAACAGGTTAACGGCTGGCCAGATGTGGCTTAACCATCTTGTAAGCAGCTTTGGCAATGGAGGCAGGCCAGGCAGAGCAGATTATGCAGATACCAGGAAAGGTGCCATTTCTTCCTTTTCCCCACTGTCCCCTGGTCAACTCCCACCCACATTCACCACCAGTGCAGACCCTGCTCTCCAGGAATTTGGAGTCATGTGGTTGGGAGCCACGCTAGTGAGTCAGAGGCCAGCTGCACTGCTTTGGTGTGCCACTTTGGTGCCTGGATTCAGGTGGGCTAAGCTCCAGACCTACAAAAATGACAGAGCCACCAGACTGGCATTTAACCAGTCACCCTGCCCCCAGCTTCCCTGTGGTCCTAACAGACACTGAAACCAGCTCCATCAAGGACGTCCACAAACGACTTCTGGATTGAGAGCCCTGAACATAGATAACACTGAGGTCAATAGGAACTCCATCTAGGGCCAGGAACTCTGTTATCACATCCCTCCTACATCCATCTCATGACCTCCTTGAATTGCAGGAACCCACCAGAGATGTCTCTCCTCCGAGTCCAACAACTGTACTGTTTGATTTTACAAATATGACAACCCTCCAATGCCCTGCAGACAACAGAAAATTTTACTTCACATGAAGAAACTAAAGAGAATGGTTTTATAAAATGACTAAGATATAGAGCTGGAAAACATTTCTGAGGAAAAAAGGTAATATAACTAACTGAAAAAGAATTAAAAAGAATGATAATTGTTGTTAAGTGCCATTGAGTCGGCTCAGACCCATATCAACCCTGTATAGGGTTTCCAAGGAACGGCTGGTGAGCTTGAACTGATCACCTTGTGGTTCAAATTGATTTTGTAGTCCAGCACATTAACCCACATGTGTGCACAGATCAATATAAGGACTAAGGAAAGCAAGAACACAATAAAAACTTTTGAAAAACTCTAGAAAACACTACAAGACCAAATAGACAAAAAATGCAAATTTTGAAACAATACAAAACCTGCGATTAGAAATCCAGAAGACTAATTCTTAGATCTCAGAGATGGACAGGATATTGAAAGGGCAAAGGAGTAAATGCAAAGCAATGGAAGCCTGAACTAGTGAGCTGGGAGATAAATCTCTGAATACCAGTATGCTAGAAGAATAATCTGAAAAAATACTGAAAAAATCTGAAGAAAGCCTAAGTGTTCTTCATAGGACACCATGAAGAGGAACAACATATGGGTGGTCAGAATTCCAAAACAGGAAGAGACAAGCACAGAGAAAATTGTCAAAGAGTTATTGGAAGAAAATTTCCCTAATCTCAAGAAAGATGAGACGATAAGCATCCACGAAGCTGAATGAATCCCGGAAAGGATAGATCCCAAGAGAAAATCACCAAGACATATCATAATCAAACTTTATAAAATAAAAGACAAGGAAAGAATCCTGAGAGCAGCTTGGGGGGAAAACAAAAAGTTAACTATAAAGGAGAACCAAATGACTAAGCTCTGATTTCTCAGCAGAAACCATGCAGGTAAGAAGGCAATGGGATGACATATACAGAACTCTGAAAGAAAAATACTGTCAACCAAAAATCATATAACCAGCAAACGTTCCCTCAAATACTACAGTGAAACTAGGACATTTCCTTAAGGGAATTTGTAATGACCAGACCAACTTTGCAAAAAATGCTAAAGGGTGTTCTTTGGATTGAGAACCAACAACAGTGGAAAACAACCTGAGAATATCATTCATGACAACACCACCCAGAACTCAATCCAGATATGGAAATATTTAAAGTAAAACAAACCTACAAGACTGAAAATAGGTTACCAGAGATACCAATGTATAATGAAATCAACTGTAAAGCAAAAAGAGGGAATAGTGTAGATACAGAACTTCCAAATGTCAAGAAAGTCAAGTAGATTCCAAGATAAAACAGATTGTCTTACACAGGGAAAAAAAATTAATAAATTATAGGTTGTTATTGTTGTTGGCAGTTATGTGCCGTAGTCTGTTCTACTCGTAGCAACCCTGTACAGGGTTTCTGAAGCTGTAAATCTTTATGTGGCAGAAAGCCTCATCTTTCTCTCGTGGTAGATTCAAACTGTTAATTTTGTGGTTAGCAGTTCAGATCATAATCCACTATGTTACTGTTGTTGTTGTTAAGTGCCCTCAAGTCGATTCCAACCCATAGTGACCCTGTGTAGGGTTTCCAAGGAGCAGCTGGTGAGCTTGAACCACTGAACTTACAGTTCAAACGACTTTGCAGTCTGACACATTAGAGCTCCTTAAATTATAGGGAAACCTCAAAGAAAAAAATACAACTGCACATCAAAATTTAAAAAGGAAATCAGAAAGAGTAGTAAACATTAACACAACAGAAATGAAAATTAAAAGAAAACCCACAAAATGAACTCAGCATAGAAAATTATACAGAACAAAGAATCCAGCATCACACACACACACACACACACACACACACACACACAAAACCACAGAAAAATGACAACAATCAATCCATACCTATTGATAATTAAACTGAATGCAAATAGATTAAATGT
The DNA here is from genome assembly GCF_000296735.1 of Chrysochloris asiatica. NCBI lineage: Eukaryota > Metazoa > Chordata > Mammalia > Afrosoricida > Chrysochloridae > Chrysochloris > Chrysochloris asiatica. The sequence continues at coordinate 10,824,511 of NW_006408565.1, read as the reverse complement.
ACCAGTCTAGAGACATAAAGAGCAGAATGGCAATGAAAACAGGATTCTTCAATATGCTGTCTACAAGAGACATATCAAAAAGATGAAGACAGCCTAAATGCCCACCAACAGAAGAATGGTTACACAAACTTTTGTATACAATGGAATACTACAAAACACTGAATTTGTGAAACACCTCACAACATGGGTAGCCCTGGAGGACATTATGCTGAGTGAAATTGTTGTTGTTGTTGTTAAGTGCCGTCGAGTCGGTTCCGACCCATAGCGACCCTGTACAGGGTTTCCGAGGGTGTAAATCTTTACGGGAGTAGAAAGCCTCATCTTTCTCCCGCGGAGCAGCTGGTAGTTTCGAACCGCTGACCTTAAGGTTCGCAGCCCGATTCGTAACCACTACGCTACCAGAGCTCCTTAGTCAGTCACAAAAGGACAAACACTGTATGAGACCAATGTTGTAAAAGTTAAAAGGAGGTTTTCTTGATAAAAGAAGCAATCTATGATGGCTATTGAGATTGCGTCTTTTATCAAGAAAACCTCCTTTTAACTTTTGACAATAGTGGTCTCATACAGTGTTTGTTCTTTTGTGATTGACTAATTTCACTCAGCATAATGTCCTCCAGGAGCTCTGGTAGCATAGTGGTTACGAATTGGGCTGCTAATCTCACAGTCAGCAGTTTGAAACTACCAGCTGCTCCATGGGAGAAAGATGAGGCTTTCTGCTCCCATAAAGATTTACAGCCTCGGAAACCCTGTACAGGGTCGCTATGAGTCGGAACTGACTCCACGGAACATAACAACAACAAAAATGTCCTCCAGGGCCACCCATGTTGTGAGGTGTTTCACAATCTATGATGGTTATAGGAGTCCTGGTGTGGCACTGAGGGTTAATGCACTGGACTGCAAGGTCAGCAGTTCAAGCTCACCAGCCACTCCTCACAAACCCTATACAAGGTTGCTAGAATCAGAACGACTTGACGGCACTTAACAACAGTAACAACATGATTATGGGGGGCGTGGAGAGCGAAGGAAAAATTATTCATGGGCTAGAGGACAGACATATGTTAACATAGGTGACAGAGTAGACAATATGCAACTAGAGGGAGGTTAACAGAGGAAAATTAAGGTATCAGAAGACACAGAGAAGAAGGCAACAGTTCAAGTGAATAGAGGTAAATGCTATTAACTGTTGGTACATGGAGAGGATTGCAATCATGTAATGAAGCAAAGTGTATGGTTTGTTGAATGTAAAACTGATGAACTGCTCTGTAAATCTTCACTTAATTCACAGTAAAAAGTTTAAGGAAAAAAAATAGCAAAGATGTCAGTTTGCGGACTAAGGTGTGCCTGACCCAAGCCATGGTATTTTCCATCACCTCATAGGGATGTGAAAATTGGACAATGAGTAAGGAAGACTGTAGAAGAATTGATGCATTTGAGTTATGGTATTGGAGAAGAATACTGAAAGTACTATGGACTGCCAGAGGAACAAACAAATCTGTATTGGAAGAAGTACAGCCAGAATGTTCCTTAGAAGTCAGTTTGGCAATACTTGTCGCTCATACTTTGGACATGTTATCAGGAGGCACCAGTCCCTGGAGAAGGACATCATGTTTGGTCAGCGAAAAAGAAGGTCACCCCTAATGAAATGGACTGGAATAGTGGCAGCAGCAATGGGTTCAAGAGTAACAACAATTGTGAGGCTGTCACAGGACTGGGCAGTGTTTCATTCTGTTGTGCACAGGGTCGAGGGCACCTAGCAAGAACATGGCAGTTCTGTTTTCAGTTTTCTGAGGAGCTGGCACACTGTTTTTCACAGTGGCTGCGCCATTTTGCATTCCCAGCAGCAACAGATAAGGGTTGTATTTTCTCACATGCAAGCCAACACTTGTGATTTTCTGTTTCTGTTTTGTTTTATCTTAATTATCTTTTGCTGTTGTTAAGTGCCATTGAGTCGGTTCCGACCACAGCGACCTTGTATAGGGTTTCTGGGGTGTGGCTGGTAAGCTTGAACTGCTGATCATTGCTACTGCTCTACCAATTACCAGGCTGTTTTGATTACTGTAGCTGTCATCGAGTTGGTTTTGACCCATAGTGACTGTATATAGGGTTTCTGAGGAGCGGCTGGTGAGCTTGAACCAGTGACTTTGTGGTTCAAGCCAATTCTGCAGTCCAGTGCATTAACCCACAGCGCCACACCAGAAGTCCTATTATTTTTAAAAATTGGGAAGTATGGTTCCTCCTACTTTGTTCTTCCCTTAAAGCATGGTTTTGCTAGTCAGGGCCTCTTGCCTTTCCATATAAAGTTGAGAACTGGTTTTTCTATTTCTGTAAAGAAGCCTATTGGAATTCTGATAAGGATTACATTGAACCTATTTATTGCACAGAGTTGTATTGACAGTTGAACAAGAAATCTTCCAATTCATGAACATGTAACGATACTTCATTTATTTCTTTTAAATTTGAAAAGAAGTGTCTCATAGTTTTCACTGCATAAGTATTCCATGCTCTTGGTAGATTTATTCTAGGTTATCTTACTTTCTTGAACGCTATTCTAAATAGAATTGTTTCCCTAATTTCCCTTTTAGATTTTTCATTGCTGGTATATAGAAACCCAACTGATTTTTTTGTTGTTGTTGTTGACCTTGTACCCTGCAACTTTGCTAAATTCCTCTATTAGCTTTAGAAGTTCTCTTGTGGACGCTGGGATTTTTTATATATGGGGTTCTATCATTTGAACATTATGTTCTTTTAAGATCTAGTTACATGGGATCAAATTGAAAACATAAGCTAGAAAGATTAGATAAATGCTTTAGGGGCAATGGCTTTATATTAACGAGGCAGGAACAACTCAGAAAAGGAGGGTGAAATGGTTGCACAACATGAAGATTGTCATCAATGTCACTGAATTGTACAAGGAGAAACTGTTGAGTATATATATGTTTTGTTGTGTATGTTCTCCACAACAAAAAAACCTATGGGACAGTTCTACTTTGTCACATGGGGTCACTGTGAGTCAAACTTGACTTGATTGCACCTAAAAACAACAACATAGGCATATATAACTGATGAGAGATGACATCCTGGAGGAAGCAATCCATGAGATGAGCCAGCTGAAGAAGAGGGAATGCTGGTTCAGTACAGGGGGCAGCATGTGCAAAGCCCCTTTGACAAGAGAACTGAAGGATTACCAGTGTGGCTGGAGCATAAAGGGAGGTGAAGCAAGTATGAGTGGAGAATGTAGCACCATCAGCACTTGGTAGGCTATAGTTTGAGCTCTATATCTCTCTGCCCTACAGATGAGCAAACTGACCTGTCCAGTCTCAAGCAGGGTCCAGGAGTCTTCAGGTCTCCTTTCTTTCCAGCAAAACCCATTGCCTCTCCAATACCCCACAGGAAGTGAAACTTATTCATATGAAAGCACAAACAGCTACTCAGTTCTTAAATTGAGATGACAAGTTTGATAGGGAATCTTTTCCTTTGAGAGGAGGAAGAGGGAGGGTCAGGGACCTCAGGGAGGGGGTAGAAGGAAATAAGACAGACCACTCCTGTTTTCCCCTCATTTCACCCCTCCCACCATCTATCTACCCCACCTCCCTCATCTAGCCTTTTACCCTCATTCTCTGGGTCTCAATGTCATTTCCTAAGTCTAACCTAAACTAAGTGTGGCCAACTGCAAACTCAGAATTTGGCACCTGTGTGCATCTGTTCTCAGCCCTGATTAGGGTTACTAAAGTGAGCAAATAAAAATACAGGACACCAAGATAAGTCTGAATTTCAGATAAAGAAAACATAATAATTTTTTAGTCTAAGTATGTTCCAATATTGCAATTTAGCCCTCAGCAACAGTGGTTCGGACACCACAAACTGCTTCTAGGAGATTGAGCTAGATCATATTAACACTGCCCACTGTGGCCCAGGGCTGCCTTCCATCTATCCCTTACCTTCACTCATAAGGGAGGTGGAGAATAAATGAACAAGAGAAAGAACTCTGGGGCCAAACTGCCAGGGTTGTCTCCTAGCACTGCCCATTTCCAGCTCTGTGACACTCTGTCTTTGGGTTCCTCATCTGTACATGGAGCACCTACCTCACAAATTTGTGGTGACGATTAAATGAGTTTAAACATATTAAGTGCTTAGAACAGTGCCTGGTCCATAGTAAGTACTTTGCTAGTGTTAGCTGTAATTATTTATTTATTGACATCAGAATGAATGTAAACAGGGACTTTGTTTTGTTAATTTATCTACATATATCCTCATCACCCAGAAGAAGAGACTTACATACGAGGACCTGGTGTGTCATATATGTTGTTGTTATCTGCCATGGAGTCGGTTCCAACTCATAGCGACCCTGTACAGGGTTTCCGAGGCTGTAAATCTTTATGGGAGCAGAAAGTCTCATCTTTCTCCCACAGAACAGCTGGTAGTTTCGAACTGCTGACCTTGCAGTTCACAGCCCGATTCATAACCACTACACTACCAGAGCTCCTTGTGTCATAAACAGTCCATAGATATTTACTGAATTAAAATGAATTTAGTTTTCACTACATCCTTGAAAAATCAAGATTATAATTTCTATTTCACAGATAAGAAAACTGATGTCTAGAGACAGATAAGAAGTTTCTCAATGTTGAAGTGGCAGAGTTGGGATTCAAACCTAGATTTGTTGAAATCTAAAGTCCTTCCAACTCACAACTCAATTTCGATCAACAACTGAGGTCCTACCCTGGGAAAGGCATGGAATAAGGAGAGCATCTGGATTCAGGAGAAATACTCATCCACTTTAATTTTTCAAGATTGTTCTCAACCAGCTGTGTTACCTTGGGTAAGTCACTTCATCTTTCTGAGCCTCACTTTCAAGATTTGCAGAGGATTCAAGGAAATCACATGTCAGAGCTTAGCTTGCAGGAGGCTTTAGAAAACATTCCTTTGCTTTAGAATAGCTTTGCAAATAATTGGCCAGTTTGGGCACCCAAGAGACCCAGGAATAAATCTCACCACACCTGAGTCTTTAAGGCCTCTTTAGGTGGAGGCTGACTCTCCAGGGGGGAATCTTCCTCACATGCTTTTACTCCAAGTTCAACTCACCCAAGTGCAGATTGATCATGGGAGCCTGGTTCCAGTCCTCAGAGGCGCGTAAGCCCCAATCAGCCCAGAGCTGGGCCTGCAGCTGGAGAAATTTCAGGGAAGCCTAGATTAAAAGGAGCCGCCTCAAGAGATAAGGCACAATCAAACATAAATTACAAAAGAATGAGAATTAAGCAATTACTTTGGGACATTCCGGGCCCTGTTGGTGATGAAAGAAGAGTTGGAGTCGGCCTGAGACGCTGAGCTCCCCCAGTGAGAGCCCCGTGTTGGCTTCCCGCCAGGCAGAACCCTGCAGAGGGTAGGGCATCCCGAGGGTCTGTGAGGAATCGGGGGCCCAGGTTTCTTACAATCCTCCATAGAGGTCAGGCCCAGAACACCCTGAATGTGCGTGTGTTGTGGGGGTGGGTGGGTGGGCAGTGTCCCTCATCCTGGAAGGAGAAAGAACATCTGGGGAGGGATTCTTAAAAGAGCGAAGTGGAAAGGACCGGTCGATCCACCACCCCTTGCTTGGTCTGCGTTAAAAGGGGGACACAGTTTGGGAGGAGGAGCCACGAGAACCTCTTCTGGGCGGAGCAGAGCACCGGCAAGGGGCTCCTGCAGGAGGCGGGGCCAGAGCTACCAGAGCGAGGGAGGGTGGGCGGGGGTCCGCGCCGGGAAAGCCGCGCCGCGGGGGCTAGGGCGGAGCTTCGGCGTCCCCGCCCTCTCTCAGGTAGCCAATGGGCGCGGCGGCGCCGGGTGACGGAAAGAGCCGAAGTCCTAGTGCCGCGGCGGCGGCAGCGGCGGCGGACGGCCCAGCCGGAGCCCGGGGGGCGCGGGGGGCGAGAGGGCTTGGCCGCGCGGAGCCGTGGACCCGGGGATCCGGGAACGGTGCATCCGGGGCCGCGGGAGGAGTGTGGGTGGCCGGGCAGCGGCGCGATGCCGCTCGCCCAGCTCAAGGAGCCCTGGCCGCTCATGGAGCTAGTGCCGCTGGACCCGGAGGTGAGTGAGCGGGGCGGGGGACTGGCGCCCGCCGCCCGCGAGCCCGAATCCCCATTGGGGCGGGGCGGCCCGCGGCGCCCCAGCAGCTCGGCTGGCGCCCTGGCGGGCGCAAGTGCCTTCCAATATCTTGCTTACTCTGCGGCTCCACGCCCCCCCCCCCCCCCCCCCGCCCCGCCGTGTGTGTGTGTGTGCGCGCGTGTGCGCGCGCGCGAAGGACAGTACCCCGCAATAGCCACTGGAGAGGATTTCGTGGCGCGCTGAGATCGAGTCGATCTCTCCACACACACCTTGGATCTGTACCGGGATTGGTCATAGAGGCAGGGCTGGCGAGCCAGATCTCTGGGATTCATGGGACCTCCACTTCTTGACGTCTCTCACTGCCCCCTCTCCAAGAGCTCCCGTTTCTTTGCTGCTGAGTATGGAAAGAGTGCCCCTCATGCCTCCTGGTAGTTGTGGAATATGAGGTGACACAGTTCATCGGGGGCTGGGACTCGTAGTTTTCTTTGATTCGAGGCTAGGGCCAAAGGACACCTGTGTCCTCTAGCCCAGGCTGTGGAGTAGTAGTTGTTGTTAAGTGTCGTCGATTCCTAGGATTTCCGATAAGCGGCTGGTGGATTTGAACCACCAACCTTGCGTTAGCAATTCAATGGGGGGAAGCTTATGAAGATTATTTGGGAGTGGGGTGTGGAAAAAACCCTGTTACCTTTCTTGAACTCCCCTATGTAGAAAAAGCTAGGCCTTGAGGGGTTTGGCCTCTGTCTGCCCAGTCCCTCCCAGATTCAGGTCCTGTCCTTCTTCTGAGGAGGTGGAAAGGCTAGCTCTTGATCCCCAGGGTCAAGGTCAAGCCCCTGATCTGGCCGATGGAAAACTCCCCTCAGCCTCATCCTGAGAAGGAGGCAGGTGATACTTCCCTTTTCAGTGTGCAAGGAGGAGGTGAAGAAGACCTGGACTAAGTCTTGGAGCTCAGGTGATTTTCTCTTGGCTTAGGCCCCTGGCCTCTACCTCAGTCCTCTTCTCTACCCTCCCTTACTACTCAGGGCCTCAGATTGGGGTCAGGATGAGGACCTTGGGTCTCTAACACCCAGGGTATACTGTCTCTTTAAAGGGATGGCCAACTGGTGATTGGAGGGTGGTCGCAGTAGGATTAGGTAACCAACCTGAAGGTGCAATTTGGAGTAAATTGCTCTGGGATGCCTGCCATGGGGTTTTTACAGGCCCTGCACTGGAGGCTCCGAGGTTCTCTCGCTGACTCACCCTCCTGAGGTGAGGAATACTGCCCTCTGCAGCCCCTATTTCCCCCATACCTTCTCTCTACTAGGGCAGGGGGGTGGGGGAGGGAAGGGTGCAAGGGCCTCGGAGGTGGCACTCAGTGGTGGATTCCTTTGTCCAGGCACGCCCCTGTGACCTAGGCCTCTCAGGAGAGAGCGAGAGCTAGGAGAGGCCAGAGGGATTTAACTCAAGGACTTCCCTTGGGTTATGCTGGGAAGGAGAAAGGACATCTAGTAGCCCAGTTTAGGGCACCACTTCCTGTTTCCTTTTGGGGAGCCTGGGGCAGGGGCCAACTTCACCAGGGGCCAGATTTAAAGGGCCAGTTTTAAGTACTACAACACTTGAATTCTGTAAGAAAGACTAGTTTATGCCCTAGGATTGGGATGCTGTGATTTCTCTGGGAGCGTCACCTTAGAAACGCTGTGTGGCCCCTGCCAGTCTTTAGCCTCTCTGGGCCTGTTTCTCTAGTGATGAGGGCTGGGTTCCAGCCTCTGTTTCTTGGGCTTGAGAGACTGCCGGTCTTTCCCCTCCCCCCAGTGGAGGTGCCAGGCGACTGGGTGTTATTGTTTGGGTAACAGGAGCCATGGGGCAGCCAGGGCAAGGGTTGGGCTGTTCTCACTGGAGAACAGGGCCTCGCTGTTCTTAGCCCAGGTGACATGTAAGTGATACAGCAGCCTGACCTGCAGGTACAGGCGCCGCGGCGGTTCCTGGCGACTTCTGGTCGGGAAGGAGGCAAGCAAGGGGCTAGAAGAAACATTTGGCAGAGGCCTGGCATCTGGGCTGCCCTTCCCATGACGCTGCCGAAAATGGACTGCTGGGAGGCAGGGCCTGGCCCAGGGTGTGGCCCAGGTGGAGTAAAGCCATTGGAAATGTGGGTGAGGATTCCACCTGGGCCTTCCTTGCCTCTACTGAAAGCAATAACCTTGTCTCCAGGCCCAGTCCTGCCATGTACAGACCTTGCTACATGCCATCCACTCCACCTATATCACTTTCATTCTTATAAGTTTTTAAGGTAGAAATGATTACCCCCATTTTCAGTTGGTACAGTTCAACTCAGAGAGAACTGGCTTATGAATTAAATTAAAGTTAGAGCCAGTATTGGAACCCAGATCTCACATTGCCTTCCATGAACTGGGGAGCCCAAAGGTGAAGAAGGGCTGGGTCAAACTGGCTCATGGAAAAGGTACTGCAAGAGCAGCTCCGGATGTTGGCAGACTTGCCTCACCCTGTAGGCCTGGGTCCAGCCTCAACTGAGGGGCTGGCAGTGCCAGCTGGCCCTGTCACCTGGCCCTTAGCCTCCAGCAGTGTGCAGGGCTGCCAGTACTGGGCTCCGAACCTGGCTCCTAAGGCTGCTTCCTGCCTGTGGGGCATGTGCTGTCTTTCTCCATCTGCTGCCTGATGTCACGAGATGCTGCCCTGGCTACCTCTTCCCAAGGCAGAAGGAAGGGCATCGGTTGGAACTTACTTATGTATCTGACTACTGGGAAAGGGGTGTGGTCTTAGGGCCCTGGGTAGCAGTCCTCATGAGTGGTGTTTTTGGGGAAGGGCAAGGAGAGTGGGTCTTGTTCCAAGAGGCCAAAGGATGCTGCCTCACACCTTCATTCAGTATTCTCTAAGGTTAGTGTCATTGTCTCCTTTCATTCATTCATTCATCAAATATTTATTGAACACTTATGTGCCCAGTCCAGTTCTAAGCAACAGGGTTGCAACTGTCACTGCCTTTATAGTACAGTTGAGGAAACTGAACCTTTGATTGGTGATGTGACAGAGTCAAGGTCAGAATGATGGCTGCCAAAGCTAGAACTGGGTACCGTGTCTTTGTGGTTGCCAAGGGTCTTCTTCCTATTACCCTGTGCAGCACCTAGTTCTGAGGGGCACATGAACCCTGCCTTCCCAGGGCCCTGGCTTTGAGGAGAAGGCTCACCTGGGGTCCTCTTTGCACTCCCAGTCCTTTCTCCAGAGTTGCACATTGCCCTCTAGAGACCTTGTGCATCACTTTTTACCAGTAGCACCCCTGGGTGGGGTTCTGTGAGGACCACCTAGACCAGAAACTTAGGGAGTGGAGGTGGGTCAAGCTGGGCCTATGGAATTATCCAGGCCAATGTGAAAGTGCTGACCACTTGATAAGACCACAACTCTAGGTACTTCCCCCATCAGGGACCAAAACTTGCAGCCACATGACTTGGGTTATGTCCCTTTTTCCCCACCTGTTTTGCTGAGGGACCTTGAGTGAGTTCCTTAACTCTTTGAGCGTCCTCTGAAAAAACAGGAGTAATAGAACGTGCTCTGGCCTCCTTGCTGGGTTTAATTTTCATTTGACAATTGAGTTTCTGAGCCCTTAGCTGAGTTCTAGAGAGATGGTTGAGTCCTGGTGTGGTGCTGCAGGATAATGCACTGGACTGCAAGGTTGGTTTGGAATGCAAGGTCAGTGGTTCAGACCCACCAACCACTCCTCGGAAACCCAATGCATGGTCGCTATGAGTGGGAACTGACTCCTTTTCCTTAACAATAACAACAGAGAGGTGGTAACTGACAATCCAGAAGCCACAGTTGGCTCATTGCTGTGAAGACGCAGAGGAGTGAGGGAAGAACTTAAGGTGATATTTGAATCGAGTCCTTAAAGACCAGGAATTGGCCAAAGTGGCAAGGCACGAAAGTTTTCTTGGTGGAGGGAGCCACCATGCCAATGCTTAGGAATGTGAAACCAGTTGGTTTGCTCAGGGCCTCGGGTGGTTTGGGTTAGCTCAAGAATAGATAGATTGCTGCTGTGGAGGCAACTCCAACTGGTTGTGATCTCATGTACAACAGAATGAAATATTGCTCAGTCCTGTGTCATCCTCATGTTTGCTGGAACATCCATCTCTGTTGCTATTGTACCCATCTCTCACCCAGGGTCTCCTTTGTCTTTGCTGGCCCTCTACTTCACCAAACATGATGTCCTCCACTAGTGTGATCCCCAGATGCCATGTCCTAAGCAACAAGTTAGAAATTGCTCTGTTGAGATCCGTAAAGTTTTCACTGGCTGATTTTCAGAAGCAGATTGTCAAACCTTCTTCCTCATCTGTCTTCATCTGGGAGCTTTGCTGACCTGTCCACCATGATGACATGTTGTTGTTGAGTGCTGTCAAGTCGGCTCCGACTCATCCCTGTGTAAGATTTCTGAGGAGCGACTGCTGACTTTGAACCGCCAGCCTTGCAGTTCAAATCGACCTTGTGTTCCAGTGCTTATCCTACAGCGCCACACCAGGACTCCATGAGGACTATGATGGTATTTTAAATACTAGTGGCAAAGTTTCCAGCATCATGGCAGTTTCATGGCAACATGCAAGCCACCACAGTATGACAGACTGATAGACAGGTGGTAGGGCTCAAGAATGGTGGTGGTAGTTGTGTACTGATAAGTTGGTTTCAACTCATAGCGACCCTGTATAGGGTTTCCAAGGATGTAAATCTTTACAACAACAGAAAGTCTCATCGTTCTTGCATGGAGCAGCAGTGCACTTGAACTGGTAACTTTGTGGTTAGCAGCCCAATGAGTAACCCACTATGTTACTAGTGTTCTTTGAGTTCAAGAATGATGGTGGTGGTGTTTATGTGTCATGGAGTCAGTTCTGACTTATAGCCACCCTGCATAGGGTTTCCGTGGCTATAAATCTATAATGAGGGCAGAAAACCTCATCTTTCTCTTGCAGAACTACTGACCTTGAGATTAGTAGCCCGACTCTAAACCACTGTGCTACCAGGGCCTGATAACAGTAATAGATATTGTTTATGGAGGTCTCCTGGTGTAGCACCATAGAATCAGCACTGGACTGCTGCAAACTGCAAAGTCAGTGGTTCAAACCCACCAGCTGCTCATCAGAAACCCTATACAGGGTCACTATGAGTCAGAACCCACTTGATGGCACTTAACAACAAGGGTATTGTTTATGGAACCGTTACATGCCAGGTGTAAATACTTGCAGGCATTATTGCATTTGCTTCTTGAAACTCCCCCCTTCTTCACTCCAGGGTTGTGGTGGTTGTGTACCATCCTGTCAGTTCCCATTCTTAGCAAGCCCATATAGGGTTTCCGAGGCTGCACATTTTTATGGGAACAGAAAGTCTCATCTTTCTTCCATGGAGCAACTGGTGGGTTTGAACTACTGACCTTGCAGTTAGCCCAGCTCATAATCGAGTATGCTCCTAGGGCTCCTTACTCCTTGGTGGTGGTGGTGGTGGTGTTAGGTGCCACTGAGTTGGCTCTGACTCATAGCAACCTTATGCACAACAGAACAAAACACTACCTGGTCCTGTGCCATCCTCACAATCGTTGGATTACTGCTGTCACTGTGCCAATCCAACTTGTTAGGTGTCTTCCTCTTTTTCGATGCCCCTCCACTTTACCAAGCATAATGGTCTTCTCCAGGGACTTGTTCCTCCTGATAATATGTCCAAAGTATGAGAGACAAAGTTTGGCCATCCTGGCTTCTAAGGAGCATTCTGGCTGCACTTCTTCCAGTACACATTTGTTTTTCTGGCAGTCCATGGTACTTTTAATATTCTTCTCCATTACCATAACTCAAATGCATTCATTCTTCTAAGGTCTTCCTATTCATTGTCTCTTTCACATGCATGTGAAGCTATTGAAAATACCGTGATTTGGGTCAGGCACACCTTAGTCCTCAAACTGACATCTTTGCTCTTGAACACCTTGTCGAGGTCTTGTGCAGCACATTTGTCTAATGCAGTAACGTTTGATTTTTTGACTGCTGTTTTTGTGACTGTTGATGTGAATTCAAGCAAAATGAAGTCTTTGACAACTTCAGTCCTTTCTCCATTTTTTTATAATGTTATTTATTGGTCCAGTGGTGGGGATTTGTGTTTTCTTTACAACAGTCTTCATCATAAGTATTTTAAGTCGTCTTCGCTTTCAGCAAGCTAGGTTGTATTGTGTCATCTGCATATTGCAGGTTATTAATGAATCTTCCTTCAATCCCAAGGCCACGTTATTCTTCATATAATCCAGTCTTTTCAGATTTTTTGCCCAGCATACAGATTGAATAAGTATGTTGTTGTTGTTAAGTACCGTGGAGTCGGTTCCGACTCATAGTGACCCTGCACAGGGTTTCCGAGGCTGTAAATCTTTACGGGAGCAGAATGTCTCATCTTTCTTCCGCAGAACTGCTGGTAGTTTCGAACTGCTGACCGTGAGGTTGGCAGCCCAACTCGTAACCAGAAAGAATATAGCCCTGCTGCACACCTTTCCTGATTTTAAACCATTCAGTGTCCCCTTGTTCTGTTCGAACAACTGCCTTTTAGTCTATGTACAGGTTCCTCATGAGCACAATGCAGTGTTCCAGAATCCTCATTCTCTTCAGTGTTGTGGTAGGTGATGATAGGTTACCTTTATCTTTCATCCCCATTTCACAATAAGGAAACGAAGTCCTGAGACTGAGAAGTGACATGACCTTGTCAGTGTCATGCAAGTGGAGAAGCCAGGATTTAAATCCATGAAGTCAGATTCGAGAACCCACATTTAAAAATCACATTTCTGGGCAGTTGGAGATGGTGGCCTTGAATGCCAATGTAAAAAACTGGGACATTAGCCTGCAAGCCATGGGGAGCTGTGGAAGGGTTTCCGGCCCGGCACATAAAAGGCATTCAATAAGTAGTGAATGAGTGAGTGAGTGGTTGAGTGGATGGAGTTCAAGGATCACACTTGAATTTAGGAAGGATGAGGTTTTGGAATGCAAAGGCTGGGGCCAGGGAGCTGATAGGTAGGCTGTTGTGATTGCCTGTGGTGGAACTTTGTAAATGTATCTCTGGCTCCCTGCTCTCCCTATATATACCCAGGGTCCTGATCAACCCCTCCCTGCTCTCCAGGCTGCTGAGAGTTGACAATGCATGGATGTGTGTGAGGGGCCTGCAGAACACTTGGCCCCTGGGGAGGATTAGGAGGCATTAAGGGGGATCTGGGAGCAGGATGTCCTAGGAGTGGCAGGGAAGCTCTGCTAGGGGCAAGGAGATTCTGGAATGGACAGAGCACAACTGTGCTTGCTGCTGCCATGCTAGGGCATAACTGCTCTGTGGACCCGGATCCTTGCTCCAAAGTCCTGACCTGCCACAGGCTGGTATTTGCCAGTCTTGTCTACCTCATTACAGTCTTGCTGTGCCAGGAGGGGTGGGAGTAGCTCCTTTCAGCTTCCCAAGACCCAGAGAGGGTACGTTACTCACCTCCCATCACACAGGAAAGGGATGGGTTAGGTTCTGATTTGGCACAGTAAGATAAGCACAGGACTGCTAACTACAAGAATGGCAATTCAGCCCTACCAGTCACTACTCAGAAACTCTAAACAGAATCACTATGAGTTGGAAATGACTCAGTGGCACTTAACAACAACAAAAGGGTGTATAATCCTCCCCAGAGGGCAAGTCTAGGGGCCTGAAGAAGCAGGATCTCCCAGGGGTGGGCTCTGGTGCCCACTTCTCCCTAAAGGAAGTTTCCCTGCTTGGAGTGTAGGCTCCTCCTCAGCACATACAGTTTCTGTGAACTCTCACTCTCTCCAAATAGTGGTCATTTTCTCTACTTCTCTAGATGGCATTCACTAGTTGCCGTCAAGTCAAGTTATAACTCATAGGGACCGCATTTGTGTCAGAGTAGACTTATGCTCCATAGAGTTATCGATGACTAGGTTGATCATCAGACCTTTCTTCCAAGATGCCTCTGGGTGGACTTAAACATTCAACCTCTCAGTTAGCAGCTCTGTATTAGTATTAACTATTTGTAACACCCAGGGACTCAAAGACAACCTATGTTGAGCACTTCCTGGGTGCCAGAGTGTCTAGATTTTAAATCCTTACTTATCAGTTGTGTGACTTTAGGCACAGCACTAGGCCACTCTGAGCCTTAGTTTCCTCTATCGTCTAATGAGGCCGGAGTCTACCTCCCAAAACTGTCATGAGGATTAAGTGGTGCCACAGGTGTGAGATTCCAAGTCCAGTGTCTGGAAGAGTGCAGCTGTTAGCACCACACCCGAAACTCTGATCTTAGGCGTCCTTTACTGGGAAGGCTAGGCCTGTGTGGAAATAGTCCCTGGAGTGTGATACGTGGTCCAATGAAGGAGTGCAGTGGCAAGGGGAGGAGAGGGGTCCCAGAGTAACACAAGGCAAGAAGAGAACCATTTCTGGGTTGGACCTAAAACCCTTACAGCAACTCTGGGATGCGGGTATAATTACTCTCACATTACTGACTGGGAAACTGAGGACTCTTGTGGTTAAATAGTTTGCACAAGGACACAATTTTCTCTGGAAGAACTCAGAGCCACACATGACTCTTCCTTCTCACTGAAAGAGGTGGTATTTAAATAGTCTTTAAAGTGAGGTGTTTGCTGGACTGAGAGGGGATGCTTTGTCTGAGTTGTGAGGGGCTGTTACAGGGAGACTTGTGCCTGTCCCTATTTCCATCCCCAATGAAACTGGAGGTGGAAGGGATATCCCCCCAGAATTCCTGTCCCCACCTCCATGGCTTCCTTGACCATTAGTTGCTGCTAAGGATGGAGGTGCCACATGGATTCTCTTTGTTTCATGCGGATAAATTCTAATAGTCTCTCCCTATCTCCCTTCTCTTTTCCAGAATGGCCAGGCCTCAGGGGAAGAAGCTGGACTTCAGCCATCAAAGGTGAGGACTGAGGCCAGTGTCCTGGACCAGGGACAGGGTGAGGGGACAGTGTTTGTAGGACCTCAGAGGAGAGAGGTTACCCTTGTCCTTCCTGGGTGGAGGGTCCTGCTTTTTCGCCTTTTTGTTCAGCTTAACTTTCCTTTTCTGATCCTACCTAATCCTTGTGGCAGTGTAAGATAAACACTGGACTGCTCATCTCAAGGTCGGCAATTCAAACCCACCAGTCACTCCTCAGAAACCCTATACAGGCTCCCTGTGAGTCAGAACTGACTCCACAGCACTTAGCAACAACAACCACCTAATCTTTGTGGCAACCTTGTGTCAAGAGACTTGTTCCAACTTCCGATTTTTGTAGGTGAGGAAACTGCAGGCCAAAAGGTTTGGGAGCAGAATCCAGGCTGGTTACTAATCAACTAGGCTACTTCCTCAGTGTATTTGCTCATTCTACTCATGCTCAGTGTGAGACTGGGGAGGCTGGGCCCACTGTACTGTTTCTGGGAGGGGCTCAGGTGGGGTCTACCTTCACTCCCTAGTAGAGCCTTGCTGATGGCTACTTGGAAGGAATTTGTTGATCTTACAAGTCTAACCAGGGCCTAGCCTCTTCTCAGGACTCTGCACTCCTAGCCTGAAACTTGTTTCCTCACCCCTGCTACCTGTTTCCCTGTCCTCTTCCCTGCAGCCCCTCAGCCCTTGTTGCTGGTTCTGTGTGTTGTCAAAAGGCTGGATGATAGTTGTATGACCTTGGGTGGGTCTCTGGTCCTTTATCTCCTTTCTTTGAAAGATCGCAACCAGTTTACAGAGTTGCTGTGAGCCACAGGAGGTGCTGTCCTTGAAGGGGCTCTGAAAGCCACCAGGTAGGGACAGAGCATGCTCACTGGAGCAGACTTGGGTTCAAGTCCTGGCTCTGTCCACATCATATGACCAGAAGCTCTTCTTCCTTCTGAGTCTTCGTTTCTCTCATCTATAAATTGGGGCTAATAGTCCCTTCCTCACCAGAGTAATGTGAAGGACACAAATGTAGTAGTACCTGCCTGACCTGGTGTACTGCGTAACCCCACCTCCTACCATGACCCCTCCTTCCAGCCTAGGTTGGCCTGGGCACAGCGCCTGCCATAAATAGGACCTTTGAGATGGATCAGGACTACTGTTTGCCTTGACTCAGCCACCTAAGATAAGGAAACTGAACTGGATGAGGTTGGGCAGGGTGAGAGAAATGGACTCCCACCCTGCCTCTCTGTTGGTTGCTATGGCAACCTTGGACCAGAAGAGGCCAGGTTAAGTGGTGTGAACTGGTCCCCTTCGAATGTCTTTTCTTGGCCGCATGTCTGAAGTATCTGCCCACAAAGTAACTGCCTCTAGCTGCCTAGCAACATAATGTGGGGCTCCCCAGCAAAGAACCATGGTGATCAGGTCTTGGGGTTGAGGTTTTGGTGTTGCAGAGGAGCTTGATGCTTTAGGAGAGATTTTGGATAAACACAGCCTCTAATTTAGAGAGTGAGATGGACTGGTTGGGGAAGGGTGGGACCTTGCTTCATTTGATCTGAAGCCTGTGACTCTTGGCAAGAGCAGTAGTAGGTCCTGTAGTGGGAAAAGAGACAAGGCTAGAGATGGATGAGGCAGGGAGAGCGTTAGAGAGGAGACAAACTTAATCCACTCCTGGCACCACCCCAGGGGGGTCTGTATTTAATTCTCACAACCTCAGAGGGGCTGTTGAGTCAGTTTCAACTCCTAGTGACCCGTGCGACAGAATAGAACTGCCCCATAGGGTTTTCTAGGCTGAAATCTCTCGGGGAGTAGATCGTCAGCTCTTTCTCCCAAGAGTAGCTGTATGGATTTGAGCTGCCAACCTTTCCCTGCGCTGGCAAGTGCTTAACCAGTGTGCCACTAGGGCTTCTTACCTTGGGACTGGAGATAGATGGTTATTCTCTTTTTTACAGATGAGGAAATTGATACCCAAGGTCATGTAGCTAGTGGGTGATGGAGTTGGTACTTGAGCATAGGTCTGCTTAACCTCAGAGCCCCATTTCTCCCAACCCAGGGAACCCTGAGTGCTGGAAAGACAGAGCATTGGGTCCCTAGGACCCCAAGTGTCACCAGTTTTGGATACCTGCTCATCTATCTCCTCTCTTGCCCCAGCTACCAGTATCCTCACTGGTCAGTTCTGGGCTCAACACCAGGGGGTGCTTAGCCTTGGGTTGGGACCGTATCGCTTTTGCAGGAGACAGATTTGGCAGCTGGCCATTTCTCCTTTGCTTTATCAGACATTTGATATGCTCTACTGTTCCACTGAAGTAGTGGTTATGAATCGGGCTGCAAACCTCAAGGTCAGCAGTTGGAAACTACCAGGTGTTCCACAGGAGAAAGATGAGGCTTTATGCTCCTGTAAAGATTTACAGCCTCGAAAACCCTGTACAAGGTCACTGTGAGTCAGAACTGACTGCATGACACATAACCACCACCACTGCTGTTCCACTGAGGTCCTGGTGTGGTGCTGTAGGTTAATACTCCAGACCGCAAAGCCATTGGCACTTCAAGGTTGGCGGGTCAAGCTCACCAGCTACTCCTTGAAAACCCTATACAAGGTCGCTATGGGTTGGAACCAGCTCCATGGCACTTAACAACAACAACAACTGTTCCACTGGATCTCTGAATCCCTGGTGTGGTGCTGTGGGTTAATGCACTAGACTGCAAAGTCGGTTTGAACCACAAGGTCAGCAGTTTAAAGTCACCAGCCGCTCCTCGGAAATCCTATACAGGGTTGCCATGGGTCGGAACCAACTTGACAGCACTTACCAACAACAAGTGTTTCCCTGAGAGATCCTTAAATGAAGTCAACACCTTCTACCCTCAAAGAACTCCCAGTTTGGGGGAGAAGGGTGAATAATGATAGAAAAGCTACGTGGTGGGTATTCTATTGGGAAAGAACTCGCTGTGGACACCTAGAACCTCCATTCACTGCCAGACCTTGTGCTGGGCTCTGGGGCCAAGGACAGAGGTGTATCAGTGGGATGATGAGACAAGCAAGTCCCGGGGAACCCAGCCAGCTACCTCTAAGCATGGGACTGAGTGTGTGCCTGACAGATGGTCACTGCTACACATAGCAGAGAAGTGTTGGGGTGGGCTGGGGGTCATTGTGCCATCTTCCCTTCCAAGGTGGCATTTACTGGACCTCAAAAAACAGGCAGGATTTGGACAGTGGAAGAAGAAAATGGGGCCTCCAGATAGAGGAGAGGCAGGGAGGACTTGGGGTCAGGCATTCTGAATTCAGATCCTGCCCACTTAGGCAAATGACTGGCCCCTCTGAGAATCAGATTCCTTTCCTGCAAAAGGAAACTAGAACCCACCTCTTAGGGCAAACTGAGGAGAGAATATGATACGTGTAAAAGAAGCCATGCAAAGGGGTTTGTGGTACAATATAGTTATTTAATGCTTGCTTATTTTATTCATTTGGGTTTTAGCAGTGATAGTGTGGACAGCAGGTCCAGGGTGAGAGTTCCCTGGATCCCTTCAGCACCCTGGGCACACCTGATATCTTTGGGCACTCTAGGGCTCCATTCACCCTCCCTCTCTTCCTGAGGGTGAACTGGGTACCCCAGGCCCCTCCTCCGGCTGCCTCCCAAGTTGGACCCTTTGAAGCGCCTGCAGGTCTATTTTGAGAACTGAGTGTCTTCCCCCTCCCCTCCTCTCTTCCTGTTTATGAAACCCTGATCCCTCCCGGATCCCTAATGCTCCCCTGGCCTAAGATCAGGCAGGATGTGACTGTGGACTTTGGGGAGCCTCAGGCAGCTTCGGGTTGGGGGGACTTCCTCCAGGCTGGCCAGGGCAGGTCTTTTCCACCTTCCTAGTACCTGGGACTTGTGGCTGGACTCTGACCCCGTGGCCTGCCCAAGGGAGACCCTGAAGTAATAAGACTACCCAGCTAAACCAGCAAGAAATTCTGTTTACAATGCCTCTTTGTCTCTGTGGCCCACTTTGCTTCTAGAAACAATCATCTAGATAGGGAGCGTGTACTTTAAAAAAAAATTTTTTTTAATGTTTTACTGTGAATTATGTGATAGTTTACATGGAAGAACATTAGCTTTACATTCATCCTATCGTATATGGTTTCATTGCCATGGTTACAGTCCCCTCCATGCATCACCAACCAACCAAAGGGTATACCATGCAAGACTGCCCCTGGTCGTCAGCACACAGCCCCTCTCCTTCTCTGGGTCTAGAGTCCCCAGCCACTCCATCTCTCCTCGTCATCGTCTCTTCCTCCATCTCTGGCATCATTGTTTCTCTGGATAGGGTGCCACACTCTGCTTTTCTCCCTTGATGGTCCCAGGGACCTCCACTCCTGGACTGCAAAGTCAATCACTTCCCTCCTTTTGCTACAAAATGTCTACCTTTACATTTCCAACCCTCACAATCAGTGCTGATAACAGTTATTCACTATTGTGCCTCGTCAGTACATGAGTGCTATCCCCATCTCCTTTCATCAGCCCCGCCCACACAGATTAGATACTTCTTAAAGGAGATTCTACCCTCCTCCGAACCCTCTGGATCTAGGCTACCTCTTGAAAACTTGTAAGTCAGTCACTTCTTGCCTTTTTAGCACCCCTCCCCCCCTTTTTGGGTAGCTAATGTCCAAGTTGCCCATCTCTGTCTGCTTTGTGTATGGAGGGGTTGGGAATGATCCTTGCTGTAAAGATTTCCCTCTTTTGAGCTACTGCATCCATAGTTGTAGGTCAAGTTCATTAAACTGTATCACTCTTTTTTTCCTCTTTCTTCTTCTGGCTGAGTTCTGATCATCCAGCCATTGAAGCCAGGTCAAGTGGGTATTATCTGCAAGTGTGGGTGTTCTTGTGCATATGTCCTGTCTTCTTATCAGCTGGACGCTTCACTCTCCACTCTAGTCCTCTGTGACTATGTCACTGACTCTGAGCCCAGGAATCCCCAGGTCTTGCCACACTGCTGGCCAACCAGGTCTCTACTCGGGTTCACAGGAGTCTATTGAATGTGGTAGGGCTTAGGTTGCAGCTTTATTGCTGTTTTTCCCTCACTTCTCCTTATCGGTGATTAATGTGGTCACCAGTCAGAGTGCATGTTTACTTGTGTATTCCCATTGAGTCTCAGTTTTGGAAGGGGGTTTGCCCTGTGGGAACCCGACCACTTGCCTTGATGTCTCCTGGGCAAGCAACTTGCTTGTTCTTATAGTAGTCAAACTGCCGTTATTGTTTTGTATTTTTCCTGTTGGTCTTTCTTTCAAGAAGTATCTTCTGTTCTTCTAGCCACTTCAGGCTGGTATGCTTGTCCTTTCCAGTGGAAATTTCCCACCTCAGAAGATTCTGGATGGGGTTCAGGATTCTACCTATGGTCTTATGTAATGCAGAGGCTCTGCAGGAAGCCTCCTTCACTGGGCATGTTGTAGCCCCATTTTAGGTATTCCAACCAGTTATAGGCAGAATTACAAGCTTACTATGGTGATATTTCTGGCTATTCTATTCTCCCCGCTTCAAGTGTCTATTTTATAATGGTATGCCAGGGAAAACAAGATTCAAAAGACAGCCAAGCATCATAACATTATTTCCCTCTTTTGCCCATTCCAACCATGTCTCAGTCCCTTTATCCCAGAGCCCTGTTGTTCCAAGGTTGTGCATACATCATTATTTACCTCTGTCCCATTTAGCCCATACAGACCTGCCTAATTGTTCTATCTGTCTTGTTCTTCCATTCCCCTCTACCTTCTTGTATATTGCCCCCCTCCCCAGCACCCAAACTATCCTGTGTCTATTCCCTCCCCTGTGCTCTACCTTCCTCTCCCTACTCTTACCCCACCCCCCACATGCTGGTAACCAGTAAAGAATCCCGCACACACACACACACCCTTAGTATGGGTTCTTTTTCTTAGTCTTGTACAATAGTGATCCTATGCAGTATTTCTCCTTTTGTGATTGACTAATTTTACTCAGCATAATGTCCTCAAGGTTCATCCATGTTATGTGATAGCTTACAGCTTCCTTGTTGTTCAAGGTAGCATAATATTCCATTGTGTGTATGTGCCACAGTTTGTTTATCCATTCTTCAGTTTATGGGCACTTTGGCTGTCTCCATCTTTTTGCTATTGTAAATAGTGCTGCTATGAACATTGGTGTGCATGTATCTACTCGTGTTATGGCTCGTATTTCTTGTGGGTAAATACCAAGTAGAGGAGTTGCTGGATCATAAGGTATTTCTATTTCCAACCTTGTGAGGAAGCGCCATATTGCTTTCCAGAGAGGTTGGACCATTTTGCAGTCCCACCAGCAATGCAGGAGTGTCCCAGTCTCTCCGCATCCTCACCAGCATTTATTGTCCTCTACTTTTTTGATCTTTGCTGTTGTTGTTGGTGTGAGATGATATCTCATTGTTGTTTTGATTTTCATTTCTCTAATGGCTAGTGATCAGGAACATTTCTTATATGTTTCTTGGCTGCCTGGATCTCCTCCTTGGTGAAGTGTCTGTTCATGTCCTGTGCCCAGTTTTTAATTGGGTTATTTGTCTTTTTCTTGTAGAGGTGTTGTAGTTTAGAAATGAGTCCCTTGAGCAGACAGACTTTGAATTTATTCTTGACTCTATTCTTCACTAGCTATATGGCCTTTGGAAGTCACTTTCTCTCTGTGTCTAGTGCCTTCATATTTGAGATGAGGATGACCATGCCTCCCTTCTAACTAAGACCCAGGATCTTAGCTACAGTGTTAGGGCCTGGCAGGATCCACAGCAGCAAAGGCTGAAGGAAAGAGTGGCTGCATGCAAAAAATGTTCAGTTAGCAGGAGGCACCGTTCCCATTATCACTGTGTGCCAGTCTGGCCTAGTGCCTGAGGCCAGCTCCCTCACAAGGAGGTCTGGGAACTACGGACCTCCCCTCACGTGGCCAGAGGCATGCTGGGAGATACAGCTGGGAACATCTGAGCCACTGTTGGTGAGGATGGTTATGTGTTGTGGAGTCAGTTCCAATTTACAGTGAGCCTGTATCGGCTTTCTGAGGTTGTAAATCTTTAGAGCAGAAAAATCTCTTCTTTCTTCCATGGAGCAGCCTGTAGGTTTGAACTGCTTATCTTGTGGTTAGCAGCCCAGCTCATAATCCACTATGCCACCAGTGCTCCTCATTGGGGCTTAGCAAAGTCCTTGATCCGCCCCTGTGTAGGGTAGTGTGTTTGTCCTATTACAGGGGTCCCTTTTGTGATGTCTCCTACAAGCTATAAGCTCTTGTACACTGTATGCAGTTGCTTTTCTAAAGGGCCATATCTGGTTTCTGTACCTTTCCACAATTGAGACCAAAATTCTAAGGGAATATGTCAACCCTGTTGCCATTGCCACAGGCCCCCAGCCATACCCCTGTAGCTGGCAATAGCCAATTCACAATTTTTTCCAATAGTTATGGTCCCAAGAGCCTACACGTGCTTTATTGCCACTTTAGTTTCATTAAAGGACTGTTCCACCTTGCAAGTCCAGTCCCAAATGCTTCTTTACTTTACAAGATGGTAACAAAGGTGCCACAAGATCTGTGTCAAGTGGGGAATAAAGGGTCTCCAGTACCCCATTCATCTGTCAGTTTGTCCACCATTCATCTGTCAGTTTGTTGCACTGTGGTGGCTTGCATGTTGCTGTGATGATGGAAGCTATGCCATGGGTATTGTAAATATCAGCATGATCACCCATGGTGGACAGGTTTCAGCTGAGCTTCCAGACAAAAACAGGCAAGGAATAAGGAGAGACAGACTACTTCCAAATATTTATGCTAAAAGACATATGAATAACTGTGGAACACTGGCACCAAAATATTATCAGATACAGTTCCAGAAGATGAGTCCCTTACATTGGAAGGCACTCAAGATACTATTGGGGAAAGCTGCCTTCTCAAAGTAGAGTTGACTGTGATGACATGATGGCATGTGCTGTTGGGGCACAACTCAAAATGGAAGAGAAACAGTTGTAAACATCCATTAATAATCGGAACATGGAATATACTAAGTATGGATCAAGGAAAATTGAAATTGTCAAAATCAAATGGAACTTGTAAACATTGGTATCCTAGGCATTAGTGAGCTGAAATGAACTGGCATTGGCCATTTTGAATCTGTCAGTCACATGGTTTACTATGCAGAGAATAACAAATTGAGGCGGAATGGTGGCACATTCATCATCAAAAAGAACATTTCAAGATCTGTCTTGAAGTACAATGCTGTCTGTGATAGGATAATATCCACATGCCTACAAGGAAGGCACTCTGGTGGCGTAGTGGTTACAAATCAGGCTGCTAACCAGCAGGTCAACAGTTAGAAACTACCAGCTGTTCTGTGAGAGAAAGATGAGGCTTTCTGCTCCCGTAAAGATTTACAGCCTTGGAAACCCTGTACAGGGTCGCTATGAATTGGAACCGACTCCACGGCACATAACAGCAACAAGGAAGACCAGTTAATAAAACTATTATTTAAATTTTACGCACCAACCACTAAAACCAGTGAAGATTAAATTGAAGAATTCTACAAGTTCTTCAGTTAGTAGATTGATCAAACATCCAGTCAAGATGTATTGGTAATTACTGGCGATTGGAATGCAAAGGTTGGAAACAAAGAGGAAGGATCAGTAGTTGGAAAATATGGTCTTGATGATAAAAATGATGCCAGAGATTACATTATAGAATTTTGAAAAACCAGTGACTTCATTGCAAATACATGTTTTCAACAGAAATCAAAGAGACAGTGAAAAAGATCCATATCATCAGCCAAAACAAGGCCAGGGGCAGATTGTGGAACAGCCCATCAATTGCTCATATGCAAGTTCAGGCTGAAGCGGAAGAAAATGAAAACAAGTCCATGAGAGCCAAAATAGGACCTTGAACATTTCCGACCTGAATTTAGAGATCATCTGAAGAACAGATTTGATGCAATAGACACTAAAGACAGAAGACCAGAAGGATTGTGGGATGATATCAAGAACATCATACAGGAAGAAAGCAAAGGTTCATTAAGAAGAAAATAAAGAAGGAAAAGGCCAAAATGGATGCCAGAAGAGACTCTGAAACTTGCTCTCCAGTGTAGAGATGCTAAAGCAAATGGAAGAAATGAGTAGGTACAAGAGCTGAACAGAAAATTTCAAAGCTCAGGTTGAAAAGAGAAAGTCAAACATTATATCAAAGTGTGCACACACCTGGAGTTAAAAAAACAGAAGAGAAGAATACACTTAACATTCTTCATGTTGAGAGAATGGAATAAAAAATTCAAGCCTTGACTTGCAATATTGAAGGATTTTATGGACAAAATATTGACTGATGTTGTTAGGTGCCATCGAGTTATTACCAACTCCTGGCCAACCTCACAATTGTTGCCACGCTTGAGCCCGTTGAAGCTGCCACTTTGCCAATCCATCTTTTTGGGGGTCTTCTTCTTTTTTCCTAACCCTCTACCTTACCAAACATGATATCTTCTCCAGTGACTGGTCCCTCCTGACAATACGGCCGAAGTATGAGAGGCAAAGTTTGGCCATCTTGGCCTCGAAGGAGCACTCTGGCTGCACTTTTTCCAATACAGATCTGTTTTTTCTTTTGGCAGCCCATGGCACTTTCAATATTCTCCTCCTACACCATAATTCAAAAGCATCAATTCTTCTACAGTTTTCCTTATTCACTGTCCAGCTTTCACATGCATATGAGGTTATTGAAAATACCATGGCTTGGGTCAGGTGCACTGTAGTCCTCAAGCTGACATCTTTGTTCTTCAACAGTTTAAAAAGGTCTTGTGCAGCAGATTTGCCTAATGCAATATGTTGTTTGTTTTCTTGACTGCTGCTTCCATGAGTGTTGATAGTTGATCTAAGAAGAACGAAGTTCTTGACAACTTCAGTGTTTTCTCCGTCTATAAGAATGTTGTTACTGGTCCAGTGGTGAGGATTTTTGTTTTCTTTACATTGCGATGCTCTTTGATCTTCATCAGTAAGTATGTTAAATCTTCTTCACTTTCAGCAAGCAAGGTTGTATCGTCTGCATATCGCAGGTTGTTAATGAATCTTCCTCCAATCCTGATGCCATGTTTTTCTTCATAAAATCCAGCTTGTCGGATTGTTTGCTCAGCATACAGGTTGAGTAAGTATGGTGAAAGAGTACAACCCTGTTGAACACCTTTCTTCATTTTAAACCATTCAATGTTCCCATGTTCTGTTTGAACAACTGCCTCTTGGTCCGTGTACAGATTTCCTCAAGAGCACAATTAATTCTTCTGGAATACTCATGCTTTTCAATGTTGTCCATAGCTTGTCATGACCCACACAATCAAAAGCCTTTGTGTAGTCAATAAAGCACAGGTAAACATCTTTTTGATATTCTCTGCTTTCAGCCAAGATCCGTCGGACATTAGCAATGATATCCCTTGTTCCATATCCTCTTCTGAATCCAGCTTGCACCTCTGGAAGTTCTCTGTCAATGTATGCTTGCAGCCATTTCTGTATTACCTTTTAATAAAACTTTACTCACCTGGGATATCAAAGATATTGTTCGATGATTTCCACATTCCGTTGGGTCACCTCTCTTTGGAAAGTATCAAAAGAATATAGAAGGAATATAGTCACTGTACCAAAAAGAAGTGTTTGATTTAACCATTTCAAGAGGTAGCATAAGATAAAGAGCCAGTGATACTGAAGGAAGAAGTCCAGGGTGCATTGAAAGAACTGGCAAAGAACAAGGCACTGGGACTTGATGGCATATCATTTGAAATATGTCAACAAATTGATGCAGCATTGGAGTCACTCACTTATCTATGCCAAGAAATTTGGAAGACAGCTACCTGGCTAACTGACTGGAAAGGATCCACATTTTTGCCCAATGGAATGTGGAAATCATCAGACAGTATTACTAATATCACATGCAAGCATTTTTTGCTAAAGATAATTCAAAAATGGCTGCAACCGTACATTGACAGAGAACTTCGAGAGGTTTAAGCCAGATTCAGAAGAAGACTTGGAACAAGGGATATCATTTGTGACGTCAGATGGATCTTGGCTGAAATCAGAGAATACCAGAAAGATGTTCATCTGTGTTTTATTGACTGTCCAAAACCTTTCGATTGTGTGGATCAGGACAAGCTATGAACAGCATTGCAAAAATGAGTATTCCGGAGCACAATTATGCACATGAGGAACCTGTACATAGACCAAGAGGCAGTTAGTTGTTCGAACAGATGGTTTAACAAGGGAACACCGAATGGTTTAAAATTAGGAAAGGTATGCACCAATGTTGCATTCTTTCACCATACGTATTCAGTTTGTATGCTGAGCAAATAATCCAAATGATACAACCTGCTTGCTGAAAGCAAAGAGAATTTACAGTACTTACTAATGAAGATCAGAGACCACAGCCTAAGATATGGGTTACACCTCAACATAAAGAAAACAAAATCTTCAGCACTGGACCAATGAATAAAACATCCATATAAATGGAGAAAAGATTGAAGTCCAAGACTTCATTTTGCTCACATCAATGATCAGTACTCTTGGAAGCAGCAGTCAGAAAATCAAAGGATGTACTGCATTATGCAAATCTTTTGTCCAAGACCTCTTTAAAGTGTTGAAGAGCAAAGATGTCAGTTTGAGGACTAAGGCACACCTGACCTAAGCCATAGTATTATTATTTTTAAAATAAGTTTTTATTGTGAATTGAGTGAAAGTTTACAGGGCAGATCACCAGTTTCACATTCAACAAATCATATACTTTGTTTCATTACAATAATTATAATCCCCTCCATGTACCATCAGTTACCAATATTTCTCTCTATTCAATTTTGTTCTTTTTTTTTTTTTTTAAACACTCAGGCATATATAATAATTTACATGTCTAAAGGGCACATTCCGCAAGTCTGCCTCCTAGTCACTAGCTCTTAGTCCCTCTTTTCTTAAATCCTCAGCCGCTTCCCCTCTCCATGTCCCCCCATCTCTGCCTCCATCTCTGGCGCTGCTGCTTCTCTGGATAAGGTCCCACATTCTGCTTGTGCGCTTCTCTCTTGATGGTCCTATGGTCCTCTGTTTCTGGACTGTAAGGTTAACCACTCCCCTTTTTTTGTTACAAAACTTCTACCTTTACAATTGTGACAGTCGCAATTAGTCATGATAACAATTAATCACTATTGAATCTT
>NW_006408565.1:10795322-10796690 GCF_000296735.1 Chrysochloris asiatica | reverse complement strand
GGTTCCGACTCGATGGCACCTGACAACAACAACAACAACAATGTCTAAGTTGCCTGTGTACAGAGGGGATAGCATTGATACTTGATGTGAAGACTCTTCCCCTCTGTGTTGGTATTTAGAGTAACTACTGCTCTGAGTATGGGTCAGGTTCATCAAATTGAAGCAAGTTACCCTCGTTTCCTTTATCCAAAACCAAAAAAAAAATTTTTTTTGTTTGTTTTCAATCTCTAGTTGAGTTCTGATTATCGAGCCATCTAGGCTAGGTCAAAAGGATACTGTATGCAAGTTTGAGTGTTCTTATACATCTCTCCTCACTTCATATCAGCTGGATGCTTCACTCTCATCTCTATCCCTCTGTGGCTAACTCCTTGTCCCTGGGCTCAAGTGTCCTCAGGTCTCACCACACTTTGGACCAACCAGCCCTTCCTCTTCTCTGTCTCATCTCCAGGTCAATGGGATTCAATGGACTGGGGATGAACTCAGCCCATTTCTTCATTGATGCTTTTCCGCCTCTTCCACTCACCAGTAGACCAATGTGGTTGCCAGCAAGCTTACATACTTATTTTTGTATTCCCTTTGAGTTTCAGTCTTAGAGGGGAGTTTGACCTGAAGGCACTTGATTGCTAGCCTTGATGTCTTCTTGGCAAACAGCTTGCTTATTCTTGTGGTAGCCAGTCATGCTGACATTTTTGTTTTGGGTTTTTCCTGATGATCTTTCTTTGAAGATGTATCTTTTGTCACTGTAGCTGTTACAGTCTGCTTTTCCTTTTAGTGGGAATTTCCCACCCCATAAGGTTCTGGATGGTACTCAGGATTCCACCTAAGGTCCTATACTCTGTAAAGGCTTTGCACGAGGCCTATTTCCCCTTTTAGGTATTCCCATCAGTTACTGGCTGAAGACAGGCTTACAAGTTTTCTGTAATCATGTTTCCCAACATTCCTTTCTATCCCACTCAAGTTTCTATTTTACAATTGTAGGCAAGGGAAATTAATATTCATAAGACAATCAAGCATTTTAGTATTATTTCCCCTCTTCAAGCTATATCTAGATCCCTGTATCACAGAGCCCTGTTGTTCCAAGATTGAGCATGCATCACTACTTACCTCTGTCCCACTTAGGACATGTAAACCTGTCTCAGTGTCCTCCTATCTATCTTGTTCTTCTGCCTCCTTCACCTTCTTGTATTGCCCTCTCCAACACCCAAACTAAACCCCCCAACCCCAGCCCCATTGTGGTTACCTTATATTCCATTAATTCTTCCCTCCATTTAAGGCAGTCTATTTTATCCTGTTATCTACCTGACCTTCCCACCACCTGGATCTCTGTTCCTCTGTGTTTACTTTCTTTCACATTGCAATTGTTTTGAT
>NW_006408565.1:10771408-10794402 GCF_000296735.1 Chrysochloris asiatica | reverse complement strand
TAGTGTTTTGATACATTTTGTAATCATTTTTCTGAATTCCTTCTCAGGCATTTCCAAAGCCCATCTTCCAGTATGTAGTGTAGGTCTACTTCCAGCTCATTTGCCTCAGTCACTTTATCTCGTTTCTGGACATGTGCAGATATGGTAATCTGCTTCTGGTTTTTGGGCATATTCAGGGGTTATCTGTGGCCTTAATACTTAAATGGGTGTGTATTTTGGTATTTTTTATGCTTTCTGATTGCCTCCAGGGAGCTTCAGGGAATGGGCTTCCCTTTTCACTCTTCTTCTTGAGAAATTTCAAGATGCCACTGTGGGTCGTTTTGATATAACTTAGCCTACTTCCTTTTTTGTCTACCTGTTCCATTCCACAATCCCTGTACAGGCCTTTTTTTCTAGTTATAAACAGTTCAGGGCCAGCTGTGGCCGTTTGGTTTTAAGTGGAAACTGTCTCTTTAAATTTTGGGAGATCTGTGCACATGCATAGTAGAACCCTCCGAGGGTGGGGCTGGGGTGTCCACTAGCTCAGGCACCCCTATAGTCACCAGAATGGATGTACACAAACAGCAAGGGACCAATGAACAGCTACCAAAAGAAAAGAATGTCCACACCTTTTATCTCTCCGGTTCTGTCAGGTGTCCGTGGCTTCTCTGATCCTTCCCCTGCTTGGTCTCACCCAAGATGGTGACTCCTGGAGCAGCTGAGTGTCTTGAATTAGAAAGCAATGGATTTTTTGCTTCTGCTACAAATTCCCCTAGCTGTAAGCCTTCCAACCCTCTAAATATTCCTTTATATGTGGTTCAGCGTTCTGGGACCATCCCCTGAGCCTGCTTGGTTGGGTATTCTGTGTTGTTGCTGACAGAGCTCCTTACTGCACTTCCACCTGAACCGCCATCTTGTTTGTTCTCAACTTGCCTATTCTTGTAGTAGCCAGTCATACTGCCATTTCTGTTTTGGGTTTTTCCTAATGATCTTTCTTTGAAGATGTATCTTCTATCACTCTAGCTGTTCCAGGTTGGTCTGCTTGATCTTGCTAGTGGGAATGTCCCACCTCAGAAGGTTCTGGATGGGGCTTAGGATTCCACCTAACGTCCTATACATTGCAAACGCTCTGTAAGAGGCCTATTTCACTGGGCAAGTTCTAGAACCCCTTTGAGGTATTCCAGTTAGTTATAGGCTGAAGACAGGTTTAGAAGCTTTTTGTAATCATGTTTCCTGACATTCCTTTCTATCCCATTCAAGTGTCTATTTTATAATAGTAGGCAATGGAAACCAATATTCATAAAACAGTCAGTCATCTTAATATTATTTCCCCTATTCAGACTATGCCTCTATTCTTGTATCACAGAGCCCTATTGTTTCAGGATTGAGCATGCATCACTGTTTACCTCTGTCCCATTCAGCCCATGCAAACTTCTCTCAGTATTCCCCTATCTACCCTGTTCTTCCATCCCTCCCTCTTCTTGTGTGTTGCCCTCCCCAACATACGAACTATGATGTGTCTCTCCCCTACACTGCTCTACTGTTGCCTCCCTCTACCTCCCCTAAGCCCCCCACCCCCACTGGTAACCAACAAAGAATTTTTTTCCCTTTTTAATATGGGTATCTCTTCTTAAGCTTTTATAATAATGGTCTTATGCAATATTTGTCCTTTTGTGACTGACTAAATTCACTCAGCTTAATGTCCTCAAGGTTCATCCATGTTATGTGGTGACTTACAACTTCCTTGTTATTCTTCAAGGTAGAATAATATTCCATTATGTGTATGTACCAAAGTTTGTTTATCCATTCTTCCATTGATGAGCACTTAGGTTATCTCCATCTTTTTGCTGTTATGAATAGTGCTACTATGAACATTGGTGTGCATATATGTACTATTGTTATGGCTCATATTTCTTGTGGCTATATACCAAGTAGAGGAATTGCTGGGTTATATGGTATTTCTATTTCCAACTTTCTGAGGAAGTGCCATACTGTTTTCCAGAGTGGTTGTACCATTTTGCATTCCCACCAGCAATGTAGGAGGGTCCCAGTCTCTCCGCATCCTCACCAGCATTTATTGTCCTCTGCATTTTTTAACTTTGCTGTTATTGCTGGTGTGAGATGATATCTCGTTGTTTTGATTTGCATCTCTCTAAGGAGCTCTGGTAGCATAGTGGTTATGAATCAGGCTGCTCATCTCACGGTCAGCAGTTCGAAACTACCAGCTGTTCCATGGGAGAAAGATGAGGCTTTCTGCTCCTGTAAAAATGTACAGCCTCGGAAACCTTGTACAAGGTTGCTATGAGTCGAAACCAAGTCCACGGCACATAACAACAGCAATATAAGCCAAAGTATTTTCAATAACCTCATGCATGCAATAGTTGGACAGTGAATAAGGAAGACTGTAGAATTGATGCATTTGAGCTATGGTGTTGTAGGAGAATATTAAAAGTACCACGGACTGCCAAAAAAAGCAAATCAATCTGTGCTGGAAGAAATACAGCCCGAATGCTCCCTGGAAGTCAGGATGGCCAGACTTTGTGTTTCATACATGAACATCTTGTCTGGAGGGACCAGTCCATGAAGAAGGATATCTGTTTGGTAAAGTGGAGGTCATCGAAAAAGAAGACGCCCAACGAGATGGATTGGCACTTGGCAGCAGCCATGGGCTCAAATGTAGCAGTGATTGTGAGGTTGGTGCAGAACTGGGCAGTGTTCGTTCTTTTGTGCATAGGGTCGCTATGAGTTGGTACCAACTCGATGGCACCTGACAGCACCAACAATACCCAGCATCTCCAGAAATGTTTGCAACTCTTTTAGTCTGTGCCACCAATGGGGGTAATACCTGGGAAGGCACACAAATGCTGCCAGTTGGGGAAGAGGTGTCCATTAATACCAGGGGCAAGCAGGTGGTGTTGAGCTGGCAGATGGAGGCCCCAAAAAGAGGCCTTGAGGACCAGGGATGAGCCTGGGGGACTTTGGCTGTCTCTTCCAGCTGCTACATGGAAGGAAGTAAAGAAAAGAGGAAGTGTGTATGGGAGGAGAGAGGGGTAGGGACCAAGATATGGGCTGGTGACTGTCCTCACCTCCTGTCACCAGAAGCTGCATAGCCCCTCCAAACACCCCTCTGTGAAGGCAGTTCTGAGACTGTTTCCTTCCTCTTGCTCATTCTTGTACACCGCTGGCCATAGAAGCTCTTCCTCCGCTTCTCGGGGCAGGTCAGGGGAGGGGTTATGCTGGACCAGCTTGCTCTAGGGTTCCCGAGGCTGCCCTGGGCTCTAAGCCCCTGCCTGAGGAGTCTGCGTAGCAATCAGAAGAATCAGTGAGGGGGGACATTTTTTTTACAACCCCTGGCAGGGCACCACCCCTCTTAGGCCTTGAGGGCCAGGAAGGGGAAGTGTGTGTGTACATGGGGGCGTGGATTTCACATAGAAATTGTCTGTGGAAATAGTTTCCGACCATGGGCCTGAGTGTGTATGCATGTCAGTTCCTGTGGGTGTGTTGGTATGAGAGGTGGGGTCATGTAGAAAGGGTGTGGCTTGGTCAACCTCTACTCTTTGGCCATCTGCTTCTCCATCTAGTCCTCTCTTTTGGGCTGTTCATTGGGCAGCCAGGGTCCTTGTTTAGGGACTTCTGTCCCATGGTCCATCCTGGTGATTTCTTCAGGATAGGACTTGGAGTATGGGGTCTTTGAGTAGGGGCAGGGCTGGCTGTGGTGCTTACTCTGTGGGCTGGTGTCTTGGGTAGGCCTAGCCATGGGAGGGTTGCTATGGAAAGGGAGTTGGACCAACTTAAGTTCTCAACTAGATAGTTCGAGGCTGTAGCTTTGCTGACTTCTGATCCCTTTCTTTTAGGACCCCCACCCCCTTTTGGTAGATGCTGGGATGTTCACTGTGTCCCTGCTCATTTCTGTCTTTGTTCCTGTCTCACCCTTCTTAGGGTCAGGGGAGACAGAAGGGATATATCTCTGAGTCTTCCTTGGAGCATTGGACTTGGATCTACAGTGTCCCTTTCTCGGCATGGAGCCTGACCCATCTTTTGTCCCTCCTCCCTGCAGAGGGGGAAGTGAGAAGGAGGGGGGCCAGGGACCCTGCCTTCTGGGCTGAAAAAGCAGAAGTAAGGGGAGTAACAGGGCCCTCTGGCCACCAGCTTGAACCCCACTATGCAGACCCCAGCAGACTTCCCCAGGGTGGAGGGAGACTCAATCCCCTGTCCCAGAAAGGTGAGCAGAGAGGTGACCTGCCTCCAACGATGTTTGTCACTATAACGCTGGGCAAGGAATGAATATGGAGTATGGGGGGGGCTCTGCCCCCTGGGGTTTCCGGGTGACTGCCTCTGTCCCAAGGGAGTGTGCTCAGTCAGAGGCAGACTGACATTTGTGGAGGCTCAGATCTCAGAATGGGGTGAGTAGGCAGGGATTGCTGTTTCTTTGGCCCACCCCTACCCCTCTCTGAACCAGGCTTTCTGCCTATTTCTCCAAGGGGTTATATTCAAGGTCCCAGTTAACCCGCATGTTTCTGTGGCTGCTACACCCACTCCCCATCTGTCAGGGAGAGCTCTCTGAACATGGGACTGGTCAAGGCCTGGAGTGGGAAGTCCCCAGGCTGACCATAGGGATGAAGGTGGGGGTGGGATGCGGTGGGCAGGAAGTGGCTCTGGCTGATTTACCTGCCTACCCTTTCCTGGCACTCAAGGTTGGGCAGTTAGCCAGGGGAAGGTCTTAGGTTCAAATTGACTCTGGTGCCTGGTTTGTTTTGAGCCCGGATGAGTTAACTGTTCTCTGGGCCTCAGTCTCTTATTTTCAGAATGGAGATGTGGCTTTGGGGATGTTTGGAGTCAAAGTCAACAGATGACACTCAGGATCTGGCCTTTCAGCCCACTCTTAGGCCTAGACATCCTCAGGCCCTGGTGTGGGAAGAAAATTGGAGAAAAAAGGAGACCTCAGGGATGGATCTGCTATGAAGCTGCACTTCTGAGTTCTGGGCTTTGCAGTATAGCTCCTCCCCCTTCCCTACCCCAGGCAGACCAACAAGAAGCCAGACTTTTCTCTCCAACCCAGGGTCTCACCTTACCTGGTGAGGCCTGATCTACTGCTGGCTTTCAGATTCTATCCGCTCTGGACATCTGTCATTCAGTCCATCTACTTGGATCTCACTGATTGTCTCTGCTACTCTTCTGCTCTACCTTTTGGTTTCTGTCTCTGTCTCCACCTATTTTCACCTGCTGGCTACATGTTCCCATGTGTATCTGCCTATTAGGCTTGTGTCCCCTTTTGTCTCTGCCTGTTGGATTCAGGAACTCTGCTTTCTCTGCCTGTTGGGCATACAAGGGGACTTCAGAAGGTTCATGGAAAAATTCCGTTGTTCCACAAATGTTTTGAATGTCCCTTGTATGTCCCCATTTGCCTTTGCCTATTAGGTACGTGTCTACATCTGTTTCTGCCTGTTAGATACAAGTCCCCATCTGCCTCTGCCTGTTGGGTATGAGTCCCTATCCATCTCCCTTTTTTGGGTTCTTGTTCCTATCTGTCTCCACCTGTTGGATATGTGTCCCCATCTGCCTCTGTACATGCCCCTTTTGCCTTCACCTGTTGGCTGTGGGTTTCTCCCTGCCTCCTCCTGTTGAATATGAGTCTCCACCTGTCTCTGCCTGTTGGGTACATGTCCTGGTCTATCTCTGCCTGTTGGTATGTGTTCCCTCCTGCTCTGCTTGTCTTTATCTGTCTCTACCTCCCGGGTGCCTGCCTTTGCCTGTTGGGTGTCTCCCTTTATCTGCTTCCTTGTGCCTCTGCTGTTGAGTTCCTGTCTCCATCTCTACCTGATGAGTGCCTATCTCCACCTCTGCCTGATGGGCACCTATCTACTCTTCAGCAGCTGGGTTGGCATGGGGCTTTCCCTTTGCAGGCCCCACAGGGAGGCTAGGGGGAGGGCCAGAGACAGCCCTCAGTCATTGGGGAGGGGGAAGAGAGGAAGGGAACGTGGTGAGAGTGTAGGCTTGGAGCAGGGAAACCACAGGCCCTGAGTGATTGGCGTCCTGGGCTGGGCCCAGCCCCCGTCTTCACCCTGCACATCCGCCTTGGGCCCGGCCACCTTTGTGGCAGCCCCGGACACTGCCTGCTCTTGCCATGGTGCCCCGGCTCTGCCGGGTGGATGGAGCAGGATCCCAAGCTGCCCCGTCTGCGGCTTTGGGCCCTGCTCCCCTGGCTGTCCAGGAAGCAGCGGCCCAGGATCAGCCAGACCTCCATGCCTGCCCCGGGCCCTGGCTCTGGCCCCCGGCGGGACTCGGTGAGTGTGCCTGGATGTGCAGCCCTGTCTTGGCTGTGACCCTGAGAGCAGATGCTTGGGCAGTCAGTTTGGCCTAAGTTGGCTGTAGACTTCCCTGGCCCAGACCTGGCCATGGTGGATGACTGGCGCCTGTCCCGAGTTGCTTCCTGGGGAAGTGAGGAGGCACTTCAGGGATCTAAGGCAATGCTGGTGGGCTGGAGAGAGGGCAGAGGGATCCTAGGAGAGCCAGGAGTATCTCATGAAGGAAGTTTGAGAAGAAAGGCATTGAACTTGGCCTTAACTCCCAACCTTCCCAAGCTAGTGCTTACTGGTAGGGGAGCCCCAGATAACTCTTGGGTCTCTATGTACCTCAGCCTTGTCCTATTGGCAAGACAGATCGCCCTTTTCCCATCTTGATCAGCAACAAAGGCTCCGCCCTACCTCCCCTGTACAAGAATAAACCCTACTTCCTATTGTGGCAAAACCAAAAACCTTTGCAGCAGGGGGAGGGGAGCCCCACCAGGAGGGCCTGAGACCTGCCTGTGGGCTTCCACCAGAGCCGGGGGCAGGGGTTGGGGGTGGTTTGGAGGACTTCCTCCTGTCCATGCCTGGTCATCCTAGGCCAGAGCAGCAGGAATGCTTCCTGGCTTTTGAGGTCCTTTTTATGTTGATAAACCAGAGGCTGGCCCTGTTAGTGTAGCTACCTGGTTGGACCTATGGTGTCCTGTCTGCTGAAATCTGGTGAAAATGGGCTTGGACTTGGGGGGCAGATCCCCTATTGCCCCAGGTAGCATCCACCATGCCCACAGACTGTCTCTCCACCAGGATGAGGGCATTCTCAAGGAGATCTCCATCACGCACCACGTCAAGGCTGGCTCTGAGAAAGCTGACCCATCCCATTTTGAGCTCCTCAAGGTTTTGGGCCAGGGATCTTTTGGCAAAGTGAGTTCTAAGCCTACAGCTGGGAGGGAAGCTTTGATGATGTCAGAGGTGGGTTGTGAGGGTCACCTCAGGGCCCAACATGTGAGGAGTCACTTAAGGGATCAGAGGGGTGAGGGGCCACCTTGAGGCTCAAAGGATCAGGGGGCAAGGGTTGAAGGGCTTTCCCCCCACTGCTTTCCCAGGTCTTCTTGGTGCGGAAGGTCACTCGGCCTGATAGTGGACATCTCTATGCCATGAAGGTGTTGAAGAAGGCGACACTGAAAGGTGAGTGGGACCAGCTCCCCATGTGAGCACAGAGTTATGAAGACAACCTAGTCCTCAAGGGCCTTGAGTCTGATGGGGGAGGTAACGCTATTCTCAGGAGCGCCTAGTCTCAGGGAGGAGAAATTGGCCTGTTCTCAATGCTGCCTCACCTGATAGGGAAGACAGGGTCTGCTCAGAAAAAAAGACCAGGGCATTAGCCTTACCCCTCCACTTCATCCCCACTGTCACTCCTGAAGCCAAGTGCCAATGACTTCAGTTAAAGATAAATGTCTAGAAGAAGGCAGTGGGGTGAAAGTAGTGTTTGTGGTGGTGGTAGGACCCTCAAATATGAGGCATCAGTCTGGTTTGGCAGAGGTGTTCTGTCAGTAAACTTGCTTTATGATGCCAAGTTGGGGAGAAAGCTCTCTGGTCTCATTGTTCAGGATGGAAAAGGGCATGAAAGAAGAGGAGAAGGAGAGGTCAAGGCAGGGTCAGGAAGATGAATGGCACAGAGGTTAGGATGGAGCAGGAGCCAAGGTCTGGCATCCTGAGGATTTACAGGACTGTGACAATGGTCAGTAGAGTGCTTGGGCTGGATGTCAGCCCTTTGATTGGCTTGGAAACCATTGGGGACACAGACCAGGTGACGTGCGGGCAGTAGCAGGTATTAAGGGATGTTATGGTTCATGTGGCCCATGAAGGGCTGTCTGGGGTTGATGGTAGCTGGGTGCCCCTGGGCCAGCCTAGTGTAGGAATGGGGAGGACAAAGATGAAAAGACTTGGTCTTGCTTGAGAAAGGTCTCCCAGGCTGGACCAGGAAAGTCTAAACAGATCCTGGTGGACATAGTCATTTCTACGACACCCGACTGCTTATCCCAGGGGCTGGGAGAGTGGGTGGCCTACAGGAGGGTGGGCTGCACCCCAAAGAAGGAAGGCTCATAAGTCATAGGGACAACCAAGAAATAGTCATTTAAGCCATGGGCCCAGGATCGGGCAGTGTTTCGTTCTGCTGTGCATAGGGTCACTACGAGTTGGTAATGACTTAATGGCACCTAACAATAACAACAAGACAGAAAATGGTAGCAGATGGGCTCCACCTGAGCTGAGAGGAGAACCAGCCCAAGCAGAAGTACAGAGGCAGGAAAGCTCAAGGCGTTTTGGGGAAATGGTGGTTGGAAGAGACAACCCCAGGAGGAAATAAAAATGAGAATAGAGGGTAAAAGTGCTACAAAGTGGGCGGTACAGAGGCCCTGACCCAGCTTGGGAAGTTAAGAAAGGCTTCCTGGAGGAGGTGAGGCCTGAACTGAGTCCAAGAAGGAGACACATTTAATGGTCCCCAACCTACTGGGGATCAGAATTGCCTGGGGACTTTGTTCTTAAAATAATGTGTTGTACCCATGTACAGTTCATGTACCCAGACCCATGAATTAAAACTTTAGGCCCAGGGAATCTGCATTTCACTCTAATTCCCCAGGTAGCTTGTGTAGTTTATAGACTGGAATTTGGGGATTGTTATGTTAGATGAAGAAGCGGGTGGGTCAAGCATCCCAGGAGGAGCTATAGAGGCAAAGGCTTGGGATTCTGCAAAAGTTAAATAAATGGTAACTAAGTTGCTCAGACCAGCTGGATCGAATGGCACTTGATATGGGTCATGGTGGGAGAGGACTAGAGAGATGAGCAGGGAATCAAAGACCCATCCCTTGGCCCTGCATGAGGACTTCAGGCAGAAAGTAGGATGAGGAGCCAGAAACAGATTGAGAAGGAAGAACAAAACATGAAGATTGGGTGTCCTCAAAGCCCTGGGTGAGGGAGCTACAGGAACTCAACCCTGGAGGAACAGGTAGAAAAGAGGACCCTTCTCAGCCAAGGCCTGGGGAGTGACTGTTGGATGACTGGACTCTTGGGAGTATTCTAGTATCACCTGTTTGCCCCTCTGACCAGTGCGTGATCGTGTCCGGACCAAGATGGAGAGAGACATCCTGGCTGATGTCAACCATCCATTTGTAGTGAAGCTGCATTACGGTGAGACTGCAGACCCTACCTACCCTCTCACCAGCCTTCACCTGTGCCTCTGGCAGCTGCCTTCCTTGTATCTTGTGCCTCCTCCCACCAGGCAGGGCAAGAGGGAAGAGGAAGTAGGTTCTGGGGCATGGCTGCTTCTACCTTTGCCTTTTCCCCTCTCCCAGCCTTTCAGACCGAGGGCAAGCTCTATCTCATTCTGGACTTCCTGCGTGGTGGAGACCTCTTCACACGGCTCTCTAAAGAGGTGAGCCAACATCCCACTGACAGAGGACCTGAGGATAGAGCTGGGAGGAAAATGTGGTCTCCCATCCCAGGACCCTGCCAAACAGTATGGCTGGACCTGGGACCACCCAGGCCTGCCTAGCAGCCCCTCATCCTGGAAATATCACCTCTGTGGGACATAACCCTGACAGAACCTCTGAGCATTCCCCCAAGATGGACTCTGGAGGGTCAGACCATAGATTCTGATGTTGCCCTGACTTTGGGGATTAAGGGGGCTCTTATCTCTCCGCCTGTTTTCCCAGGGCTGCCCTGGGCTGGCTGAGGGAAAACCCTAAATTCACCCAGAAAACTCAAAACTAATATTCTTGTCCCACTTGTTTATCAAAAGGCTTTTAAACTAATAAAAATGGTATGAACTAAACAAAAATGGGCCCGTTAATACAACTCAAACTTTAAAGAGAGCCAACCTTTTAAAAAAAAAAAAAAATTTTTTTTTAAATTTTATTTTAATGCTTGAGAAGGTAGGACACTTAATTCAAAAGACAAATATTTATTGAGAAGTCTTGTTCCTACCCCAGCCCTGTCAGCTTCCCCATAGGCAAACAGTTCAATTGGCAAATAAAGCTTCCATGTTTCTTTGGCAAATACAAACAAATCTGATATATGTTCTGAATCCCGACTCTCAAGAAGAGTGATTCTGTGTACTGTTCTGAACCTTGTTTTTTCTGTTTGACAGTGTATCTTGGAGAGTGTTCTAGAGCAGAACAAAGAGAAAGCCCTTGTTCTAGTTTAGGGTTGTGGTGCTCTTGTGAAATGCCAACCTGTAGCAACCCTCTGTAGAGTTTCTGAGAAGCAGCTGGTGGGTTGGAACCACTGATCTTCTGGTTAGCAGTCCAGCACCTATTCTACAGAGCCACACCAGGACTTGGTTGTGTAACACTCCATTATGTGGGAGAGAGACAGTTTATTTGAGTCTGCTACTGCAGAACCTGTGAAATATTGATACCTGTGGACTATTACTAAACAATCGCACAATGAGTAACTTGTGTATTAGTTATTTCATACTTCAAAATGAGGTATAAAAAGGAGGAGATAGAGCATTGGGCTCCCTAAGCGTCTTCACCAAAGTGGACCCTCAGGACTAGGAAGCAACTGGACTGCCCAGTACCACTGCTGAAGCTTCCTCCCGCCTGTTACAGGTCATGTTCACAGAGGAGGATGTGAAGTTCTACCTGGCTGAGTTGGCTTTGGGCCTCGACCACTTGCATAGTCTGGGCATTATCTACAGAGACCTCAAGCCTGAGAAGTGAGTGAAGCCGTAACCTTACACCAGCCTCCCTAGGGAGTGCAGAGACAGACTCTGTGGGGGCCTCTTCTAGTACAGGGCCACTCTGATGGTCTGTCTCATGAGTGGGTGGATGGAATTGGGTGGTGGAAGCAAGTTCACCTTGCAGGTGTGTGACTTCATTGTAGCTAGTGCTGCAGACACCATCCAGACAGGTGTGGTACGTGCCTTTTTCTGCTAATCCAGTGTGATGTGTGAAATGCTAATATTAAAGCTCATTTCTTTGGTTCAATTTGAGCTTCTCTAGAGTTTTTCTTAACATCTGAATATCCTCGGATGAAAGCTTGGTAAAGTGGAATGAGAGCTGGCTTTAGAGTTAACCCAAACCCACTGCCATTGAGTCTGTTCCCACTCATAGCAACATTGAAGAGGGTTTCCAAGGCTCTAAATCTTTATGGGCGCATACAGTCTCTCATCTTTCTCCGGTAGAGCAGCTGGTGGGTTTGAACTGCCGTGGTTAGTAGTCCAGTGCTTTATCCTACAGCACCACCAGGGCTCCTGGTCTTAGATTTAGCAGATCTGAAGTAGAATCCTTCAGCACCTACTAAGCTCTATGACATGAGGAGTTACTTAGCCTCCCTCCACCTTAGGTCCCTTCCTTGTGATTAACATGGGGCCGTAATAATACCTAGCTCAGACAGTTGTATTTTTAAGCTTTTTATTGCGAATTGAGTGACGGTTTACAGATAAGATCATTACTTTTACATTCACCAAATCACACACTTTGTTTCATCTCAATGATTGCAATCCTCTCCAGGCAACAACAGTTATCCCACTCCCTCCCTGTGGTTCCTGTTTCCATTCAGTCTTCCTTTTCATTCCCTTCTCAACTCTGTCCTGAGGTAAATGTTGCTCCTTAAATCTTAAATGATCAGCTAATGTTGTTGTCTCCTTATATACCTATCTACTACTTGGCTGAAAATTGGGCCATGAGGGTGAGTGAGTTCTGTTCCAGACCTGAAGGAAGAGTGGTTGAGGGCCATAGTCTCTTAGATTCCTCCAGTCTCCTGACTAGTAAGCCCAATCTTTTTTTCTTTTAAATAATTTTGAGTTTTGTTCCACATTCTCTCTCACTCTATCTGGGACCTTCTAATATGATTCTTTTCAGAGCAGTTGATAGTGGTAGTCAGGCACCATCTAGTTCTGGTCTCAGAGTCGAGGTGACTGATGTCCACCTGCTCCATCGGTCCATTGGACTAGTTGATTCCCAGCATCTTCAGTTTTCATCACTCTTCTTCCCTCTGCACATGAAGAGACCAATAGTTCATACGGTTGTTTTAAGGATTAGCAAAAAAGGTAGGTAATATTATATGTTGAAAATGTGCCGTGGACTTTTACATATACAATATAGAAAAATAATAATAAAATAGTTGCTAGCTTTTTCTATGTGAAAGAGAAAAAGATAGGTGACACACCTCCCTGGCACTTGGTGGCAGCACTCGTGATTATCTAGTCCCTCACCCCCTCTCCAGCCACTCTTTCATCAGACAGAACTGGGTGGGGCACCTTCTCTGGGCCAGCCCAGAGTCCATGGCTCCCACAGCCGCGTGGTGTCACGAGAACCCATTGGGGACCACAGCTGTGGTCCCTGATTCCCATCTCTTTCCTACAGCATCCTTCTGGATGAGGAGGGCCACATCAAACTAACTGGTGAGTGAAGGGTGCCTGCCTCCTTGGGACCTGGAGGGAGGGCTGCATGCAGAGGGGGCTCTCATTCCTCCCAAGAGGG
Source organism: Chrysochloris asiatica (assembly GCF_000296735.1). Classification (NCBI taxonomy): domain Eukaryota; kingdom Metazoa; phylum Chordata; class Mammalia; order Afrosoricida; family Chrysochloridae; genus Chrysochloris; species Chrysochloris asiatica. The sequence goes on along the minus strand of NW_006408565.1, from coordinate 10,781,657 downwards.
TGCACCAGGCACTGGGAAGTGCTCACAAGTCCCAGCCCCAGACTTGGAAAGCCCTGGGTTTGATCCCAGCTCCCTGCTTTGCTGACTGTGACCTTGGTCAAGTCTCCTCTCTTCTCTGAGTGGCTTGGGGTGATGTCTGTAGGGGGTTGGGTGTAGTGGTTGGCAGAGAGGGAAGCAGTGAAAGTGTGTCCTCTTGCCTTCCTTGACACAGACTTTGGCCTAAGCAAGGAGGCCATTGACCACGAGAAAAAGGCCTACTCCTTCTGCGGGACAGTGGAGTACATGGCCCCTGAGGTCGTCAACCGTCAGGGCCACACCCACAGTGCAGACTGGTGGTCCTATGGTGTGTTGATGGTGAGTACCCAGACAGGGGAAGGATCCAGCCCAACTGCTGGCCTCAGTTTACCCAGCTATACAGTGAGGGAGTTGGTAATCTTTAAGGTGCTCACTTCTCTGATACCCAAGCTGGGCTCACTCTCAACATAGCTGCAGTTTGCTTCCTTGGAAGAACCCCAGGTTTGGTTCCACCGGGTACACCCCTAACCTGAGATGGGTCCTTTCCCCAACCTGGGCCCTCAGTGCTCTCCTGAAGATCAAACACAGTTTTGTTTTTGCTCTGGGTGAGCTTGAATAGGCCAGCAAGAGTCCTGGGAATGGAGCCGAGTGGCCTAGGGCATACCACTGGGGCAGGAGGCTGGGGGTGTGGGAGACAGGGACTGGAACCTGAATAGACTCTTGTCCTCCACAGTTTGAGATGCTGACGGGCTCCCTGCCCTTCCAGGGGAAGGACCGGAAGGAGACAATGACACTGATCTTGAAGTAAGCACCAGCTCTTTCTTGGCACTTTAGGGTCTCCCTCCCACCCCAGTTTGAATAAAGTAATACCTTAGGTCCCCTCCCCTAGGCTAGCACCATGCTTCCTAGGCCCCCTATGCATCCACCAGGCTGGTGGAGGGGAGCCCAGAAGCCTTTGGGAGGTGAGTTAATGGATGGCTTGTCTGGGCTGAACTGAGACTAGACCTGGACTGAGTGACAGGAGGGAGATGGGGCCTCTGGGGCGGGGCTCAGTCCTCATGAGACCCTGGGGCTGTTTCAGGGCGAAGCTAGGCATGCCCCAGTTTCTGAGCACAGAAGCCCAGAGCCTCCTGCGGGCCCTGTTCAAACGGAATCCTGCCAACCGGCTTGGTAAGTACCCCGCTCGGGAGGTGACGTGGTGGTGGGGAGCAGGGTACAGCTGTAGCCTTGGCCACGGGGCCACATCTGGGGCTGAAAGGGGCCGTTGTCCTTTGTGTGGGTAGACAATGCCGCAGGCCACCCTGCTTTCTGGCTCCATGTGTGGAGATGGGGGTGGTGGTGACCTGTGTGTAGGGGAAGGCAGGAACTGAGTCATGCTCACTGCCCCTGGGGATGAGGACAGAGGCCCCTACATAGCTTCTCTGCCAAGGCTGCTAGTGCAAGAGAAATGAAGTGAGCTCAGGAGTCAGGAGGCTCAGGGCCCAGTTCCAGCCCTGGGTCAGGTCTCACTGATTGACACACAGTTGTTATATTGTTAAGTGCCGTCGAGTCAATTCTGACCCATAGCAACCCTGTATAGGGTTTCCAAGCAGCAGCTGGTGAGCTTGAACCATTGACCTTGCAGTTAAAACGGCTTTGCAGTCTGACGCATTAATCCACAGTGCCACACCAGGACTCCTGATACACAGTAGACCATCCATAAATATTTGTCAAATGACTCAATGCTATTTAATAACTCATTTATTTGAGTGTACGAATTAATGCCATTTAAGGCCAGTGACTTCATCTCCCTGAGCCCACACGTCTGTGTTTCCATTGGAGATGCAGTTCCCAAGCTAGCTCACAGGACTATGTTGATTCAATGAAACCGCATGGGCATGCTTGACATGTAAGAGGTGTTCAATACCTGCTGGCTTACATGACTCCTGGGTTCACCTGGATCATGACCAGATTTGTAAGGCCTGGTGTGGCACTATAGGAGAAGCACTTGACCTCAAGGTCAGTTTGAACTGCAAGATCTGCAGTTCAAGCTCACCAGCTGCTCCTTGGAAACCCTATACAGGGTCGCTATGAGTCTGAACCGAATTTATATCACTTAACAACAACAAAAAAAGTGTAGGCCCTTGAGGTCAAAAGGAGGGACAACCCTTCTCATGGTTGAAGGGGCAGTGGGAGAAGAACAGTGATGAGGCCTGGGCTGGGCGAGGTGTGGGGGTCCTAACTGTGTTGCCTTTGGCAAATTGCCTGTCTCTGGGCTTTTCTTCTCCTATTAGCACATAGGAACTTGATCATTAGAGGTTCCTGATTGTTGAAAATGCTGAGTAGGCAACAGTTCTTGGGGCAACGGCTGAGTGGATTTAGGACAGAACTAAATCCTTCCCTGCTCCAGCCCACTATGAGGTCACTCAACAGGCAGGGTGGTATTTGGGAGGCTGTCCATGGGCAGGCCCCTCATTTGGACTCTTGCAGGCTCCGGCCCTGATGGGGCAGAGGAAATCAAACGGCACGTCTTCTACTCCACCATTGATTGGAATGTGAGTGAATCCGTCCACCCCAGGGCCCTGGCCAGGGCTTCAGTGAAGGGTGGCGGGAGGTATCCTCTATTAACTAGGGCTTTGAATGCTGAAGCAGAAAATGATAGAATGACTTGAGGTATGTGCCCCTGTCTGCTGGGCATTGCAGCCTACACTCAAGACTTGCTTCCTCCTTCTGTTGTGGGGAGGGTGCCTGAGGTGGCCTGAGCACCTGCCCTGCCTTACAGAAGCTGTACCGTCGAGAGATCAAGCCACCCTTCAAGCCTGCTGTGGCTCAACCCGATGACACCTTCTACTTTGACACAGAGTTCACATCCCGTACGCCCAGGGGTGCGTTCCTTATCCGGGTTTGTCTGTCTTGGGCCAGTACAGGAGGGCACAGGGAGTCCAGAGCTGGTCAGAGACCCACACCAGGTGTGTGGGCAGGCAGGGTGAGTGTCTGGCCCCGTGGGACTCTTAACTCTTTGTCCTGGTGTTACTTTGCCAGACTTTCCCACTCTGATACTGTGTGGCCCTCTTTGTGTCTGAGTGAGGGAGTGGGGGTGAGTGGGTGGGTGAGGGTACAATAGAAATGTCAGGACCCCTGCCCTGGGCATTTTTCAGCCCCCTGGGAAGAACAGACACATCAGGCTCACACTCACGTCAGGGCTAAAGAATTGGACACAGCAAAACTCCATGATGGGGACAGTCTGGTAATCTGGAGAGCTGGGTGACAGTGTTCAACAGGTCAGGGGCGAGTGTAGGAATTGGCTTTAGCTGCCCTAGATGCTGGGCCTCAGCGTGCCATCTGGAACATGGGCACAACCATTCATTTCCTGGGGTTGCCACAAGAATCCAGTGAGGAGGCTTCTGGAAAAGAACTTGGTGAATCCTCACTTTTTTAGCATCTTATTGACGTTAGTTCTGGGAGGGGCAGGTTGTGGCAGAGGGGTTGCTTGTGCTTTTTCACTGTGTTTTGCACATTCCTGGTGAACAGGGAGCTCGGCACTTCTCAAACAGTCTGTCTCATCTTCATTCATTTGTCTGAAAAATCTGTACTGGGTCATTCCTGTGTGTCAGGGTGTGGAGAATGATGGTGAACAAGACAGACCCAGTCCCTGCTTTCCTCCAGCCCTGGCTGCAGTGGAGGGAAGAGACATGAGAACAACTGCTGGGCAGTGGGACCAGGGCAGCTCCAGGGGGGTGAGGGGTCAGAGTAGCAGCATCAGGCAAAGCTTCTCAGAGGACAGAATGTATGTGCTGAGCCTTGGGAGATGGACAGGAAGTGGATGACCTAGTTAGAGGGAACAGCATGTGCAGTGGCTCAGAGACCCCTTCCTTTAAGGAACTGAGAAGTTCTTTGTGGCTGAGCTGTGGGGTTGGGGGAGAGGATGCTAAGAGGTTAGCAGCAGCCAGATCACAAGAACCTCAGTTGCTAGACCAAGGAGTTGGACTTTACCCTGAGGGCAGAGGGGAGCATTTGAAGGTGCAGGCAGGGTGGCAATGTGGTCAGATTTGTGCCTGGGACCATCACTTTGCCTGCGGCCCAGAGAAGAGCCTGAAGGGACAGTGTGCCTGAGATGAGGAGGCCTGGGCGGAGGCACCAGCAAGAGATCAAGTGTCTGGACCTGGGCTAGAGGCCAGCTGTGGACGTCTGTCATGTTCTAGTGTGTCGGGACTGGGCTGGTGTCAACACACATTGTACAGCTTGCTCAGGAGGGTCCCACCACATGCCTCAGGCTTCTGTCCCTCTCCCACCCCCGCAGACTCCCCAGGCATCCCCCCTAGTGCTGGTGCTCATCAGCTCTTCCGAGGCTTCAGCTTCGTGGCCACCGGCCTGATGGAGGATGACAGCAAGGCTCGGGCCACACAGGCACCGCTGCACTCGGTGGTACAGGTGAGGGGGGATGGGGGATGGCTGCTCAGTGGTCCTCTTCCATTTAGAAACCACAAGCTAGAACAGCCGAGGACACAGGCTCTGTACAGGTCCTCCATCCTCTCTGAGGCTGTTCCATGTCTGTAAGACAGAGGTACTGAAGACTGGATGACCACAGGGCCTGGGTAAATGCCAGGAGACCTCAGGTGGTGGGGCAGAGCCCTGAAGTGGTGCCTTATGTCACCTCACACTTATTCCCCACTTGTCTCCGTTTCCATGGAAAATCGAGAGTTGAAAGGGTTCAGAGTTTACAAGGTAAGGGACTCTGGATGAGCCACTCTCTCGGTGCCTCAATTTACTCATCTGTAAAATGGGGATAATAATAGAGCCTTTCCCCATAGGGTTGTTGTGAGGATTGCAGGAATTAATATGTCTAATGTTAAGGTGACTATATAGTTTATTCTCTTAAACTGGGTGGACTGTCTTTGTCTAGGCCAGATACTAAACCAGATGGCTGCAGGGACAGCAGACCTAAGCTAGCGCTGTCCAAGGCAGGCAGAGAAGTGTGTTCACCTGTGAAATGTGCTTAGAATAGTGTGGCACACACTAAGCACCATATACATTTGCTATTTTAATGCCTCAGAGCTCTGCGAACACCCTATGAGGTAGGCTGGGGCACCCTAGAAGGAGGAAGAAGCTCAGCTAGGGCCACAGTAAGTACCAGAAGTAGGACCCGACTTGGCTGCTACGTCACATCCAGGTCTGCCCAGGCTCCGAACCACAAACCTTCCAGTGCATGTGTTGTGGCCCCACCCCTTGACCACAGACTGTAGCCCTGGCTGCTGGAAGTCTGCCCAGCATATATAGTAGAAAACAGGCTCAGAGTGGGACAGGCTCAGAGCGGGACAGGTTCTTGCCCCAAGTCACACAGCTAATGCTCCACCTCAGGCCTCCTGACTCTTGCCTGGTGCCATGTCCATTGTGCCAAGATCCTGGGTGCTGGGAGATGACCCTTGGTATTGTAAAGCAGGTGTCAACCTCAACTCTTGGTCTCCTACAGCAACTCCACGGAAAGAATCTGGTTTTTAGTGACGGCTACGTGGTAAAGGAGACAATTGGTGTGGGCTCCTACTCCGTGTGTAAGCGCTGTGTGCACAAGGCCACCAATATGGAGTATGCTGTCAAGGTGGGCCTCCCAACCATGTGTTGTTTGGGTGGGGCTGATGGTGGAGCCAGTATAGTGAGGTCCTTTTTGGGGAGGGCTGGGGCCCAGGGCTCTGGGGATGGGTGAACCAGTGTGCAGCTCAGGCCCCTGAGCCCTACATTTCATGGCAGGAAGGAACTTTGGAATCTGTCCTGTCACTGCCATGTGCACTCCCTTACCTCAGGTCATTGACAAGAGCAAGCGGGACCCTTCGGAAGAGATTGAGATTCTTCTGCGGTACGGGCAGCATCCCAACATCATCACTCTGAAAGATGTGAGTGCAGGTCCTTGAGTCTGGGGTGAGGACTGGGGCAGTCAGTCATCTAGGACTTTGTCTCAGGGCATTCCTTGAATCGCCGACCCTCCTTCTAGAGTTATGTGAAGCAAAGGAGGACCCTTATTCCCTCTGGTCTGACCTTACCCCAAAGGAGCCTCCAGCCTAGATTTGGGTAAATCTCTGAGAGCTTTCCTGCCCTTTTGGGGGGCCATTGTCAATGCCAGTATCCCCACGCCCAGAGAGGACAGAAGCTCAAAGAGGAAAGCCCTAGCAGGGCCACTAAAGCACAACATGTACCAAAGGTCCCAACATCCTGGGTAGGGTCACTCTGCTGGTACTCTGAGGGAGTGGAGTCTGACCATGAAGTCTCCCGCAGGTGTATGATGATGGCAAACATGTGTACTTGGTGACCGAGCTGATGCGGGGTGGGGAGCTGCTGGACAAAATCCTGCGGCAAAAGTTCTTCTCAGAGCGAGAAGCCAGCTTTGTCCTACACACTATCAGCAAGACTGTGGAGTATCTACACTCACAGGGGGTAAGTTTGGGGCCAGGACTGAGAGCCAGGGGGATACTGCCAAGGATCATACCATCAACAGACTGTAAGAACCGTGGGCTCATGTCAGCAGCAGAAGTCCCCAGCCAAATGGGGGCTAACGATAAGGTGGTGGAGCAGTGGATGAGTGAGCCGCTGAAGCATGTGAGTGTGTAGGTGGATGAATAAAAGGAATGGGTAGAAAAATAAGGAAAGAAGAAGGGTAAGAGGGAGAAAAGATGGAAGGAAGGAAAAGGAGTGGGTGAGGCCAAATTACAGAAAAGACAATTTATTATATCAACTACGTGCCAAGCACCATTCTAAGTTCTGCATTATCTCATTTCATTTTCATAACACCTCTGTGAAGTAATGCTGTGATTGGCCCAACTTTATAGGTAAGAAGACTGAAGCTCAGAGAATATGAGGTCACCTACCTAAGGTCACACAGCCAAGGAAGGAGGGAGCCAGCGTGCCAGGCAGAGGGATTTAGGTGGCAGGAGCAGTGGTGGTTTTAGAGCCAGGGAATGCCAGGGTCACTGTGGGGCTTTAGAGAGGAACTTGGCTGTGGGTTTTGCTGATAGGACAAAGGAAGTGATGCAGGAGGGTGAGCTGCTGGAGACAGCAGGTGCTGCACAAGAGGCTTAGGTCCAGGCTTAGGTCCAACCTGTATTATATATGACAAGTAAGTGCTGGACAGCCTTCCAGCAAAGCTGAAAGGAGGTAGAACTGTCTTTTACAGGACCTTAAAGCCTCAAACAGTCAAGTTAGGGTGAGTTTCTCTCTATATAAGGAGATATTTTAGGGTGCTTCTAGTCAGACAACGTGGGGGGTAAGAATGCAGGTTCTGTCCTGATGCAGGTCACAACATGGATGGACCTTGAAAACATCATGCTGAGGAAATTAGTTCCAAAAATACTGTGTGATCTCATTTATATAAAATAAGCAAAGGATAGAAACCAAACATTACTAGGATTGTAAGGGAGAGGGAAATGGGGAGTTCTGGCACTGCGTTTATGTTTAATGGCGGTACAGTAATTTGGAAAAGGATTGCAAGAATGGGGCACAACTTGAAGAATATAATCAGTGTTACTGAATGATACTTGTGGAAATTGTGGCATTGATGTATGTTTTGTCGTGTACATTTTTATCGCAATTAAAAATGAAAGAAAGCAGGTTCTAGAATGACTGCTTGCATCCAAATCCTGGCTTCTCTGCACTTACCTGTATGAGGGTGGGCAAACCGCTTCACCTCTCTGAGACATCTCATCTGCAAACTCACAATAACAAGAGCTGCCACCTCACAGGGTGCTTGTGAGTGTGTAGTGAGGCCTGGTGCCTGGGAAAATATGCAGGCTTATGGCAAACACCACGATAGGGAAGAAATAAGACTAGACTATTGCCATGTAGGTCTCTCTCGAAAAAAATATTATAGAAATGCTTAATCATCTACAAAACCATAAGGAATAGTATAATGGACCCCCATATGCTACCATCACTCCGATTTAAACATTGTTGAGATTTTTACTACACTTGCTTCACTCCCCCCTCCCTCATTTTTTCTTGTTGCTGGATGAAGTATTTTCCCCAGCTTTTTGTTGAGAAAAAAGTTCAAACCCACAGAACAGTTAAAAGAACTGTACAATGAAAACCAATTATTTTCTGGGTTCATCAAATCTAAACAGTCTGCCACATTTGCAATATCTCTGTCTCTCTCTCTATATATAAATACATATTGTTTTGCTGATGCAATGAAAGGAAATTGCAGATGAAACTTGCCCCGTAAGTGCTCATAACTGAAGCATTTTAAAGCATGTTTCAGGCCTCATACCATCTTTCTCCTATTTCCACATTTCCACAACTCTAAAAAAGGTAAACACTTTCCTTCTTTACAGCTAACAAAATGAACAATGACACAGTATTCAGTCTGTAGCCACATTTCCTCTATTGTCTCAAAAATACCTTTATAATTTGTTTAGTAGAATCAGGACCCCTGGAAGGCCACACATCTCATTCATTTATTATATCCCTGAAGTCGCTGTAAAAAAAAAAAAAAAAAATGGAGGTGACTTTTACATACAGTGAAATATACAGATCATAGTTTGAGAGTTTTGTTAAATGTGCATGCCATGTAAGACCCCCCTTTTTAAAATACCACTGAGTAGTTGTAGAGATCAGTTAATCTCTGTAATGTGCCCATTCTGAATTTTTCTGTTTACTGCCTTGTGGCATCATTTAAATTTTCCTTGTGGCGTGTTACAAGTTACTCTAAAGTCTTAATTAGATCTATCTTCCATTATGTATGTGTGTGGAGTGGGGGTGGGAGGACATTCTGAACACGTCACATGAGGTGCAGGGTGCACACTGAGTCACGTTGTCCTGGTAAATTGATAACAGCCTAATCTCCTCATTGAAAGAATCCCTCCCTATCAAACCTCATCAACGTTTCATCCTTTGAGGTTCTTTGGCTCAATCAATTATTTCATTATTGTTATTGTTAGGTATTGTTTAGTTGGTTTTGACTCACAGCGACCCCACGTACAACAGAATGAAACACTGCCCAGTGCTGCACCACCCTCGCCTTTATTGCTATGTTTGAGCCCATTGTTGTAGCCACTGTATCAGTCCATGGTATTAAGGCTCTTCCTCTTTTAACTGACCCTCTACTTTAGCAAGCATGATGTCCTTCTCCATGGACTGCTGCGCTTGATAACACGTCCAGAGTATGTGAGATGAAATTTCATCGTCCTCTCTTCTAAGGAGTATTCTGGCTGTACTTCTTTCAACACAGATTTGTTTGTCCTTCTGGCAGTCCTTGGTATAGTCAATATTCTTTCCCAGCAGCATAATTCAAGTGCATTCATGCTTCTGTCTTCCTATTCCTATAGATAGCCACATTTCCCCAATGTTCTTATTTTTTTTTTAAGGTTTTTAATTGTGGATTGAGTGAAAGTTTACAGGGCATATCATCAGGTTTACATTCAACAGGTCATATACCTTGTTACATTACATTGATTATAATCCCCTCCATGTACCATCAGTTAACAGTGTTGCTCTCTATTCACTTTAGCTTTTTAAAAAACACACAAACAAAAAACCCCACTCAGGCATATATAATAATTTACATCTCCAAAGGGCACATTCTGCAAGTCTGCTCCTGGCCACCAGTTCTTAGTCCCTCTCTTCTTAGTCCAGGAATCTATAGTCCTCAGCCGCTCGCCCTCTCCATGCCCCCATCTCTTTCTCCATCTCTAGCACTGCTGCTTCTCTGGATAAGGTCCCGCATTCTGCTTGTACGTTCCTCTCTTGATGGTCCTAGGATCCTCTGTTTCTGGACTGTAAGATTAACCACTCCCCTTTATTTGTTACAAAACTTCTACCTTTACAATTGTGACAGTCACGATTAGTCATGATAACAGTTATTCACTATTGAATCTTACAAATCTTATCCCCATATCTTTTCACCAGACCCATCTAGACAAGATGACAGCTATTCAGTGGGGACACTTTCTTTCCCCCCATACTCTTAAACTAAACTCCCTCTTGAAACCTTGTAAGCCAGTCACTTAGTGCCCCCTCATTTTAGATAGCCAGTGTCTAAGTTGCCTGTTCCTATCTACCCTGTGTACAGAGTGGATAGCATTGAAGCTTAATTTGAAGACTCTTTCTCTCTCTGTTGTATTTAGAGTAACTACCGCTCTGAGTATAGGTCAGGTTCATCATGAAGATGCATCATCTGTCACTGTAGCTATTCCAGTCTGCTTGTCCTTTCTAGTGGGAATGTCTCATCTCACAAGGTTGTGGATGGGACTCAGGATTCCACCTAAGGTCCTAT
>NW_006408565.1:10758815-10770578 GCF_000296735.1 Chrysochloris asiatica | reverse complement strand
GGGTAGAGGATTCTTGGGTGGCAGTTTTTTTCTTTCAGGGTTTTATATATGTCTCCCCATTGCCTTCTTGCCTGCGTGGTTTCTGTTGAGAAATCTGAGCTTAATCTGATTTGCTTGCCTTTTTGTATGTTATATTTCTCTTTTCCCTGGCTACTTTCAAGATCCTGTCTTTATCTTTTATTTTGGAGAGCTTGATTATGATATGTCTTGGTGATTGTCTTTTAGGGTCTATCCATCCTGGGGTTCATTGAGCTTCTTGAATGCTTATCTTTTCACTTTTCAGGATGTTAGGAAAATTTTCTTCCAGAAACTCTTCAACTATCTCCTCTGTGGACTTGTGTGATTGTTCCTGTTCGGGAATGCCAATAATTCTTAATGTTATTCCTCTTCATGCTATCCAACATGAATCTTAGGCCTTCTTTTGATTTTTTTTTTAATCCTTTTTTGTGTTTGTTCTTCTATCTTAGTAGTGTTGAGAGATTTATCTTCTAGCTAACTTGTTCTGGCTTCTATCTCTTCAATTCTATTCCCTTTCCCTTTCAGTGTGTTGTCCATTTCTGATACTTTATTATTAATCATTTGAACCTCTTTCTGTAGGCTTTGAATTGTTTCTAACACTGTATCTATCCTATTTGATTGTTCCGCTAGCGCTTTCCTGACTTCTTCCTTATTTTTCTCAACTCCATTGTATAGTGTTTTGATAGATTTTATAATCATTTTCCTGAATTCCTTCTCTGGCATTTCCAAAACATGCCTATCTTCCAGTATGTAGTGTAGGTCTACTTCCAGCTCATTTGCCTCAGTCACTTTATCTCGTTTCTGGATATGTGCAGATATGGTCATCTGCTTCTGTTTTTTGGGCATCTTCAGGGGTTATATGTGGCCTTAATACTCAGATGGGTGTGTATTTTGGTATTTTTTATGCTTTCTGATTGCCTCCAGGTATATGATCAGGAAATGGGCTTCCCTTTTCACTCTTCTTCTTGAGAAATTTCAAGATGCCACTGTTGGTCATTTTGATGTAACTTAGGATTTAATTTTTGGCCTATTTCCTTTTTTGTCTGCTTGTCCTGCTCCACAATCCCCGTTAAGGCCTTTTTTCTAGCTGTAAACAGTTCAGGGCCAGCTGTGGCCTTTTGGTTTTAATTTGGTTAAATTGTCTCTTTAAATTTCAAGGAGATCTATGCGCACGCGTAGTAGAACCCTCCAAGAGTGTGGCAGGGGTGTCCACTAACTCAGGCACCCCTATAGTCACCTCAATGGAGGTGCGCAGACAGCAAGGGACCAATGAACAGATACCAAAAGGAAAGAATGTCCACACCTTTATCTATGTAGTTCTGCCAGGCATCTGTGGCTGCTCTGATCCTTCTCCCGCTTGGTCTCACCCAAGATGGCAGTTCCTCAAGCAGCTGAGCATCTCGAATTAGAAAGCAATGAATGTCTTGCTTCTGCCACAAATTCTCCCAGCTGTAAGCCTTCCAACCTTCTAAGTATTCCTTTATATGTGGTTCAGAGTTCTGGGACCATCCCCTGAGCCTGCTTGGTCGGGTATTCTGTGTTGTTGTTGGCGGAGCTCCTTTACTGCATCTCCACCCGATCCACCATCTTGTTTGTTCTCCCTCAAAAATATTTTGTAATAAAACACTTTCACATGCATATGAGGCAGTTAAAAATACCAAGGTTAGGTGCACTCTAGTCCTCAAAGTGACTTTTTTTTTTTTTTTTAACTTTTTGTGAATTGATCATCAGTTTTACATTCAGCAAATCATATATTTTGCTTCATTACAATGATTGCAATCCCTTCCATGTACCATCAGTTAACAGTATTTACCTCTATTCCTTTAATTATGGCATTCTTTCCTGTATCTCCATCTACCTCCATCTTCCCTCTGCCAACCTCCCTCATGTTGTATATTGTGTGCCCTGTGTCCTGTCATCATGTTAATGTGTCTACCCTCTAGCCCGTGAATAATTTTTCCTCTCCCACCCTGGTACCCATCATAGAATGTTTATTTTATCAACAAAATCTTTTCTCAAAGTGATGTCTTTGCTTTTTAACATTTGACAGGGGTCTTTGGCTTCAGATTTGCCTATTATGTAATGAGGGTTTGAAATATGGCAGTGTCTAATTCTGTCTAATGTATTAAGGGACATTCTTTTGTAAAAAAGAACTTTGCCTTGTAACCAGAGCTTCAGTTTGGTTACCACATATGTTGTTAATTGTCATGTTTGAAGTGGCTTTGGTTTTTTGCAGGGGCCAGTGTGAACTGACTAATATTTAAATACATCCAGGTCAAACACTGAATAGGTTTACTTTTTCTGTTTTGTTCTGGAGTGAGTACTAGTTAAAGTTATCTGCAAGCAAGTTTAGAGGGTAGAGTCAGAACCAGTGAGTTACTAGTGGGTCACTTGAGGCTTAGAACAAGGAAGAACTTGCTATAGTGGAGGTTCTGTCCAAAGGTATCCAGCCCTCTCCACCAGGGATCTGCAAGCTCCAAGTAAGGATAGACACTTGGTAGGGATGTTGTTGGAAAAACATTTTTCTTTCTTAAAGTCAGGAGTCTCCAAGGTTTCTGGGCCATTCCAAATACCAGTGGTAAATGATGAGGAAATGGAGAAGCTCTTCTTGTTGAGGTATCTGGAAGGAGATCCACTGAGCTGATGTGCTCTAAAAGCTGGGAATCCCACAGGAGCTGAGAGGAGAAGGGTGACCAGGAAGCCAGGACTCCTTTCTGGTTTAATGTCATGTTTTTGAAATAATAAACCCAGAGAAGTACATAAAGCATAATGTACAAATTAGTAAGCTTTCCAAAAGTGACTACACTCGTGTAAACAGTCCCCAGATCAAGAGAAATATTTGCAGTTCCTCCAAAGCCCCCTGAGACTCCAGTCCCTACCTCCACTGAAGGTAACCATTCTAAGCTGACTTTTGTATCTGGTTTTTGTTGCTCAACATTGTCTCTGAGAATCATTTAGTTTGTTATTTGTGGCTGCAGTTATTCCTTCTCATTGCTGTGTGGTATAAATCGTTTATTCTGCTACATGAATTGTTGATGGACACTGGGTTGTTAACCAATTTGTTACTATTAAAAATAATACTGCTGTGACATTCTTGTACTTGACTTTTGGTGACTAGGTATACATTTTTATGTTGGATGTATATCTAGGAATGGAATTGCTGATTCATGGTATATGTGTATGTTCATCTTTAGATATTATCAAACAGTTTTCCAATATGGTTTTATCAATCTATGTTCCCACCAGAAGTTTCTGAGGGTTCTGGTACTTACCTACCTACACTTGGTATTTTCCGTATCTCTAATCATAGTCATTCTGGTAAGTGTCAAGTGGTATCTCATTGTGGCTTTAATTTGCATTTCCTTGATGACTAATGCAGTTGAGCACCTCTTCAAGTATTTGTTGGCTGTTTAGACAGCCTGTTTATGAAATATCTGTCCAAGTCTTTTGTTTCTTTTTTATTGGGTTGTCTACCTTTTCCTTTACTGTGTGGAGTGCTTTTACATCCCCAGCTCCCCTGGTTGTTTGTATTATGGTCCCTTCGTGCCAATTTGAGAACAGCCTGAACTCACTAGAGAATCAGTCCTATGCTTTAGTTTCTCTGTTTAACCAGATGATTCATATAAAACAGTTTCATCTTTTTTTTTGGCTCGTCACAGTCTCCTAAATGCCCATCCTCTGATGATGCTGATGATGACAAAGATGATGATGCTGGCAGCTAATACTTTGTAGCACAGCCAGGCAGAATTCTAAGCACTTTACACACTCACTTATGTCATTATTCCATCAATGCATCTATGAAAACAGTACTATTGTTGTCCCTGTTTTGTTCGTATGGGAAGTGAGGCTTGGATGCTTAAGTTACCTGGTGTTAACTTGTACCTGTGATTAGATGCTGCCTTGGATAAGAAGGAATGTCTTGCTTATTTTTAAATGCTTCTTAACAATCAGTCACTCTAGCTTAATGATGTGCTGTGACAACAGCTGCCATTTCCTAAACCCTGTGCTAGGCATTCCTAGTACACTAACTCAGAGACTCTTCCTTAGAATTCTGGGGGCTGTGCTTTTATCAGCCCCATTTTAAAGATGGGAAGACTGAGGACTTGAGCGGTGAAGTGGCATACCCAAGGCCACACACCCACTAATCGTGAAGGCAGGATTCACACTCTGACTTGCCTGACTATGCCTGAGGTCACAGTTAGAGATCGCAGGCTGGTGACTCAGTGACTGCATTTAGCTTCAGATATAATGTGTTTAGTCTCCAAATTTGGAGTTTTTTAATTTGGCTACTTGTGAAAGTGTCGTGGCTGCCCCCTTTAGCTGGGGCCTGTGTCCTCTGGCTGGCTGTGGTTCTCACTCAGCCTGGCTGCACCCATTACTCTGCCAGCCTGTGTGGCCAGATGTAAGAATATACTCTTCCTCCTCTCCCCGACACCCCACACATCCATGAGGGGCAGGAATCACAATCACCCGTGGAACTCTTCAAGCTCTGCTTGCCCCACCATCCTAATATGCTAATACTGCCATAATAAGTTAACTCAGGGAATGTTGTCATTTTCTTACATTGCTTTATTGTTGTTGTTAGGTGCCATTGAGTCAGCACCAACTCATAGCGACCTTACGCACAACAGAACAAAACAGTGCCTGGTCTTTCGCCAGTCTCACCATCATTGCTACGTTTGAGCCCATTGCTGCTGCCACTGTGCCAATTGGGGGTCTTCCTTTTCGCTGTCCCTCCAATTTACCAAACGTGATATCCTTCTCCAGGGGCTGGTTCCTCCTGACAGTATGTTTGAAGTATGAAAGATGAAGTCTGGTCATCCTGGCTTCCAGGAGCATTCTGGCTGTACTTCTTCCAACATAGATTGGGCTGTTCTTTTGGCAGTCCATGGTACTTTTAATAGTCTTCTTCAACACCATAACTCAGACGCATCAATTCTTCTACTGGCTTCCATATTCACTGTCTAACTTGTGCATGCATATATTGCTTTAGGGCAGGATAAAGGCTGAAAATTCTGTATCCTCTTTCTAAAAAACATCACCAGTGCCAGACTAAACCAGAAAGATTATGGAATTAATGTTAGAATTTGCCATAGCAAATCAATTCTCAGAGCCTGGGTGTCCTCTTCTGTATCTGGAGCCAGTAGTCCCTGCCCTGCTCAGTTGCTTAGGTGTAACGTGGTCAGAAGAGCAGTCTGTCAACAAGGAAGGTGGTGTCCTCCTCTACTCTGAGTCTGAGAGTTTGACAGTGCCCTCAGCAGGGACCAGACCCCTGTATTCGGAGCCACCCTGCCAATAGCCTGTTCATCTCTTCCCTGTGTGGAAGTAGATTGTGTCAGATCATGTCTACACTCCAACCTGTCCACCCATGAGCAACTGCTATCGTGGACTGGGCTCAGGGCTATGAAAGGATTATCTCTATACTTGAACAAGTCCGCAAGACCCAGCTAATCTGCAAGGTCTCTCTCTATGTGTCTCACAGGCCTGAGCATTTATTGCATGAATCGTAGGTCTAGTAATTTATAACACAAATGTTCAGTTGTGCTAGGCCCTGTTCTGGTTGCTAAAGGTGAACAGGTATTCCCCAGACAGACACAATATGGCGAGGGTTGAAGGACTCTTCAGTGGCCTGAGTTCAGGGCTGGAACAGATGGCCTAACCTCTAGTACTAGGCTGGGGGCCTTGGCGTTTATCTTGATGGCATTAGAGACCCACTGAAGACTTTTGACCAAGGAGTGTTATTGTTAGGTGCCATCAAGTCGGTACTGACTCATAGCAACCTTAAGCACAGCAGAACGAAACACTGCCTGATCCTGGGCCAACCTCAATATTGTTGCCACGTTTGAGTCCATTGATGACTTAATTATCTCATTAGTCACTTAGGCAAGAACTAATGAGCTAAGGCATCAGTAGGTTTGAAGCTATAAAGTGAGAGCAGACTAGATGGGACTTGGTGCTGATGGACTGAGATAGGAGAGAAGAAATTGGGAGATACCCAGGGAGCTACCATTAGCTCATGGGAAGAAAAATAGGAGGAAGGAACATGATGAGTTTAGTCTGGGATGGGTTGAGTCTGAGGCTCTGTGGAACATCTAGCAGTTGCTATCTTGCAGGCAGCTGGACTCAGGAAAGTTCTAGGCTAGGGTAAGTCATGTGCTTATGTCCTTAGACATAGGAGTTGTTCATCTGTTCATTCAGCACACATTTATAAAGTATGCTGTAAGATAAAGCACTGGAGCTCAAGGTCGGTATGAGCCACATGGTTAGCAGTTCAAACGCACCAGCTGCTCCTTGGAAACCCGATGCAGGGTTGCTATGAGTCGGAACCGACTCGACAGCACTTAACAACAATAACATGCTAAGTACTATTATAAGTGCTTGGATACAGTGAACAAATACTTTTGGAGCAAAACACTTGGGGAGTTTCCATTCCAGTGGGCAGAGTCAGAAAAGAAATAGGTAAATATGATGTTAAACGGTGGTAAACGCAATGGATAACATTAAAGCAGGGTGGGTGCTGTTTCATATGGATGGTCAGGGAAGGCCTCACTGATTTTTTGGCATTTGAGCTGAGACCTGAACGAGCAAGAAAATGAGCCAGGCAGATATCTGAGAGAAGGGTGTCATAGGAAGAAGGAAAAACAAGTGCGAAGACCTTGAGGCAGGAGTATGCTTGGCCTGTTGAAGGAAGAGCAAAGAGGCTGGTATGACTGATACAGATTGAGCAAGGGGGAGAGGCAGAGGAGAGAGTGGGCCATAGACGTGGACGAGGGACAACAAAGAGACCAGGTAAGGCCACATAGGCCACTGTACAGACTTTTTCTCTTGAGAGGATTTCTAGCCTGAGTGCGACATGACATGACCTGGCTTTGTTGTTGAGAACAGACTATAGGAGATAAGGGCCGATGCTTTTTGGAGGTGGCTACAGCAATCCAGGGAAGGGGTGATAGTAACTCTGCAAGTAGATGGCTGAAAAATAGGTGGTTGTTGTTAAGTGCTACATAGCGACCCTGTATAGGGTTTCCAAGGAGCAGTGGTGAGCTTGAACCGCCAACCTTGCAGTTCAAACAGCTTTGTAGTCTGGTGCATTGACCCACAGCACCACACCCTGGATATATCTCAACAGGAGAAATGACAAAGTTTGCTGATGGGTTGATTGAGAGAGATGAGAAACAAGGAATCAAAAATGACTAATTGTTGCTTGATATGATGAATGTCATTAATGTCACTAAATTGTACATGTAAAAACTGTTGCAATGGCCAATTTTGTCATATATATACTCACCACAAAAGGAATTAAAAACAAGAAAGAATAACCCAGAGATTTGGGCCTGCTCACCAGGAACAGAGTTGCCATTAGGTAAGCAGGTCTGGGGAGAGATTAAGAGTTCAGTTTTGGATAGGTACCTTGTAGACATCTATATAGGAATTCCAAGTAGTCAGTCCTTCCTAGCAGGACCACTAGCAGAACCTCCCCACATTGAGAAGTGATCCCTGTCCTCTGCCCCCAGGTGGTGCACAGAGACCTCAAGCCCAGCAACATCCTGTATGTGGATGAGTCTGGAAACCCTGAGTGCCTGCGCATCTGTGACTTCGGCTTCGCTAAACAGCTGCGGGCTGAGAACGGGCTCCTCATGACACCTTGCTACACTGCCAACTTTGTGGCTCCTGAGGTGAGTGGCCTGGCCTCCTCAAGTGAGAGGGTGAGGGGACATAGCACCCAGGGATCCTTGTTGTATGGGGCTGCTCTCCACCGTCCCTCAGACTAACCTCCCCACCAGGTCCTGAAGCGTCAGGGCTACGATGAAGGCTGTGACATCTGGAGCCTGGGAATTCTGCTGTACACCATGCTGGCAGGGTGAGTGTCCCCGTGAGCTGGGGTCCCCTCCCAAGCCCACTCCTTTACAGCCCTAGTTCTCAGAGTGTGGTGCTGCTTGTCTGATGGGTAGATTCAGCCCTGCCTTCAGAAGGGTCTAAGAATAGAGGCATGGCCCTGCTTTGGGGAGCTCTACCATGAGGAGGCAGTTACTGCCCTTGGGAGTCCACTCTGAGTCGGGAGATAGACCCCCTCCGCCACCACCCTCAAAATTGAGGCCAGAGACTATGCCTGTGTGGGCTTTTCCCCAGATACACTCCATTCGCCAATGGGCCCAGTGACACACCAGAGGAAATCCTGACACGGATCGGCAGTGGGAAGTTCACCCTTAGTGGGGGAAATTGGAACACAGTTTCAGAAACAGCCAAGGTGAGTCTGGAGACCTGGACCAGGCTGATTTGTGAGGGGATGCAGCAATCCCATCTCAGGGCTTTCTGTAGTTGATGGACAGGTGGCCTCATTTGTCCAAGTAGAATGTTGTACAAATCCTTCATGCTCTTTTCTCCAAGTGAAAGATTCCCAGGCAGACCACCACCCACCCTTACGCCTATCTTGCTGATCACTCAGTGACCATTCATTGGGCACTGTCGGGAACAGAGGGCTACATCACCGACATGTGGAATGTGGTGTGGTGGGAGATACAAGCTTGCATACAAGAGCAGAGATGCTACACAGCAGAAAGGTGGGCCCTGTTGGACAGAAATATAAGCAGTGGAGGCACAGAACAGAACAACTGGCCACACCAAGCAGAGAGGCCTGCTCAGAGGAGGTGGCATTTGAGCTTTCAATATTAATAGTAGTTTCCAGTTATTCAGAATCTCAGACATGGAACTGAGCCCTTTATTAGCATTGTAAGGTAAATATTGTCCCTATTCTCAGAGGAGTAACTGAGGCTCAAAGAGTCGAAGACTTGTACAGGGCACTCAGTTGATGAATGCAGGAGACAACTTTTGAACCTAACAGTGCCCAACCTAAAACCTTAGGGTTTCACTACCTTACCATATAACTTCTTGAAGGTAAAGAAGAAAGGGAAGGGCATTCCAGGAAGAGGTTTCTGCCACAGTAAAGGCCTGTAGATGGAGATGCACTATCTAGTCTTGGGGAGACTGGAGAATCACAGGGGCTATGCAAAGGTCAACATAGAATGAGTTGCCTTGCTCATTCCCTGTCTGTTTCCCTACTGACCTCTCCCACCAACCACCGTGTCCCTAGGATCTGGTGTCCAAGATGCTACACGTGGACCCCCACCAGCGCCTTACAGCCAAGCAGGTTCTCCAGCACCCATGGATCACTCAGAAAGACAAACTCCCCCAGAGCCAGCTGTCCCATCAGGACCTGCAACTCGTGAAGGTATGGCCACGCTCAAGCTGATGGGCATCTGGGAGCTTTAGCCAAGGTTTCCTTGGACAGGGACCTGGGATGACAGCCAGGAGGTGCTGTTTCTGTGCCAAGCACCATCAGGTGGGGCAGAGAAAACAAGACACAGCCCCAGTCTAACTTGCAGTGGTGTCAACATTGCACTCATGGGGCTCAGAGCTCTGAGGGCATAGCCCCTGACCTGGAAGATCCCAGGACCCACGCACATAAACAAACACCAACACTAGCATAACAGTGGGCTGGGTGGGCCTTGGAATTTAGAGACGGCTGGAACACAGGGAGGGACTGGCCTGACCCTAGAGCATGTCATCTGGCAAACTGACCACTCCCACATTTCCTCCCAGGGAGCCATGGCAGCCACATACTCTGCGCTCAATAGCTCCAAGCCCACTCCCCAGCTGAAGCCCATTGAATCATCTATCCTGGCCCAGCGGCGGGTGAGGAAGCTACCATCCACCACCCTGTGAGGGGCCAGTACATCCAGGCCGCAGGGTGGTGCTAGCTCGAAGGAGGCAGCATACTTCCCAGAGGGAGCAGGCCTGAGTCACAGGGCCAGAGGGAGCTGGAGCCCCGAGGACCCAGGAAGCAGCCAGCCCACATCACCCCAGTGAGGGTGTGAGAAGTGCCTTCTCCTTGCCCAGGATGGACTCTTCTCAGCTCAGGCTCTGCTGGTTGAAATTGATTCACTGTACAAACTCATCTTTGTTGAAGGGAAAAAAATCCAAGGCATCAACCACCATGGATTTTTACAAGATCCGTTTACCTTTCTGGCAGCAGAAGTAGCCAAGGCAGCCCAGGAGAAGTACTGAATCATGCTAGGGTTCTATGTGGCTGAGACTCCTCAGAGCAGCTTGGGTGGGGGACCCCCACAATTGGCTGTTTGTAGCCATCTGCACACACCTCCAAAGCAGTCCAGCGTCAACGTCCAGAGACTTTGGCTGTTTAGAATGCATTCTATCCCCAGCGCCCTTTCCGTTCTGTTCTGCTGGGGGGGTCTGGAACCACATCCTGCTAGAGGCAAGGAACAAGGCCCAACCGACTCCCAGCTCCAGACACCAGCATCCGCATCCGCCCCGCCAGTGGGTCCCTTGCAGTCAAGTTGGGCTGCCCCAGGGGAATCATCAGAAAGCACTTTTTGGCCGACTTCTGTTGGGGTCTGCCACAGGACCGAGTTCACCGAAGGCCAGTGGGGCAGGCCACAGGGGTGAGGGGCTTTTTGTTTCTGTTTGTTTCGTTTCTTCCTCAGCTGGATACTCAGGGTTCATCTGTCCATGGCCTTTCTAATAAACTTACAGTTGAGTTGAAGCCCCCTGTCCTCTACTTTTTAATCCATACTTGCTCTCTCTCTGCTATTGGCTCTCAAGAACTTTGGCAGAACTTTGACAAGAAATGGGCCAGGTCCAATGAGCCCACTGCTGGAAGTGCAAGTCATTTGGTAAGTGTGTAGGGATCCTGCTGGTCCTGCTCAGCAGTTTCCTGCTGGAGGACTCCATTATGATATTGATAACAGTGATAGTAATATTAGCCACCAGTTACCGAGTACCAGACACTATGCCTGAGCAGTACTTGTTGTTGTTGTTGTTAAGTGTCATCAAGTTGAGCACTACTTATAGATATCATTTAATCTTAACTCTGTGATGTGGTGGCTGCTGTGTTTTCTCTGTTTTATAGATGGGGAAACAGGCTCAAGGGAATTAGGTGCAACAAATATTTTCTGAACATCACTTGCCCTGCAGATGCTGGAGTTAGAGTAGTGAACCAGCTAGACATGGATCTTATCTCCTAGTGGGGGAAACAGACAGTTAGCAAGCCAGTGTCAGCTACTGATAAGGCATGCACAGAGAATTAAATTGGGGTGAGGAGTGGGAGTGACTTCATATATGGTGGCCAGGGAAGGCCTTTCTAGGGAGATGACACAGAAGCAGAGACCTGAATGGTGAGAAGGAGCTAGCCAATCCAAGACCAGAGGCAGAAGCCAGAGGCAGGGCAAAGACCCCAAAGGGGGAAATAGATTGGCCATGCTCAGGGACCAGAAAGAAGGCCAGTCACACTGAGGCCAGGGTAAGAAGTTAGGGTTTAACTCGGTGAGATGAAAGCCCTTGCTGTTAAGTGCTGTTGAGTCAGTTCTAACCCATAGTGACCTTATGCACAACAACAAAACACTGCCTGGTCCTGTGCCAATCTCACAATTGTTAAGCTTGAGTCCATTTCTGCTGCCACTGTGCCAATCCATCTCATTGAGGGTTTCCCTTTTTTCACTGACCCTCCACTTTAGCAAGCATGATGTCTTTCTCCAGGGACTGGTCCCTCCTGATTGTTGTTGTTAGATGCCATCGAGTTGGTACCGACTCATAGTGACCTTATGCACAGCAGAACGAAACACTGCCCAATTCTGGGCCAACCTCACAACTGTTGCCACGCTTGAGTCCATCAATGCTGCCACTTGGCCAATCCATCTCGTTGGGGGTCTTCCTCTTTTTCTCTGACCCTCC
>NW_006408565.1:10757357-10757945 GCF_000296735.1 Chrysochloris asiatica | reverse complement strand
ACAGGTAAACATCTTTCTGATATTGTCTGCTTTCAGCCAAGATCCATCAGACATCAGCAATGATATCCCTCATTCCACAGCCTCTTCTGAATCTGCTTGAACTTCTGCAAGTTCTCTGTCAATATATGCTTGCAGCATTTCTGTATTACCTTTAGTAAAACTTTACTCACATGGGATATCAAAGATATTGTCCAGTGATTTCTGCATTCCATTGGGTCACCTCTTTTTGGAATGGGCACAAATACGGATCTCTTCCAATCAGTAGGCCATAGTTGTCTTCCAAATTTCTTGGCAGAGATGAGTGAGTGCCTCCTGTGTCACCTCACTTTCTTGAAAGATTTCCATATTTATGCCATCAGTTCCTGGTGCCTTGTTCTTTGCCAATTCCTTCAATGCACCTTGGACTTCCTCCCTGAGTATCATTGGCTCTTGATTGTATGCTACCTCTTGAAAAGGTTGAACATTAACCATTTCCTTTTGGTACAGTGACTCTGTATTCCTTCCATCTTCTCTTGATGCTTTCTCCATCATTCAATAATTTGCCCAGAGAATCTTTCAATAATGAAAGTCGAGGCTTGAATTTTTTCT
>NW_006408565.1:10753150-10756387 GCF_000296735.1 Chrysochloris asiatica | reverse complement strand
TCCATTTCAGCTCACTAATGCCTAAGATATCGATGTTTATGCGTTCCATTTCATTTTCGACAACTTCCAATTTTTCAAGATTCATACTTCGTACATTCCATGTTCCAATTGTCAATGGATGTTTACAGCTGTTTCTCTTCATTTTGAGTTTTGATCCATCAGCAAATGAAGGTCTGGCTTTTCTGCCCCGGGCTTTATTCCATTCGCATCATCACGGTCAACTCTAGTTTGAGGCGGCAGCTCTTCACCAGTCGCATTTTGAGTGCACTATATCTGACAGTGTTTCTCTGCTATTCATAAAGTTTTCAGTGACTAAATATTCTTCCGAAGTAGTTTGTCACTCTTTCTGCCTAGTCTGTCTTCATCCGGAAGCTCATCTGAAACCTGTCCACCATGGGTGACTCTGATGATATTTAAAATACCGGTGGCATAGCTTTCAGAATTACAGCAACTCACAAGCCACCACAGTACGACAAACTTAAAATATGTCTGAAGTATGGAAGAGGAAGTCTGGTTACCTTGACTTCTAAGGAACATTCTGGTTGTACTTCTTCCAACACAGATTGGTTTGTTCTTCTGGCAGTCCATAGTACTTCCAATATTCTTTTCCAATATCATCATCATCATTCCAATAGCATCAATTCTTCTGCAGTCTTCCTTATTCCTTATCCAACTTTCACATGCATATGAGAGTAATGAAAATACCATGGCTTGGGTCAGGTGTACTTTAGTCCTCAAACTGACATCTTTGATCTTAAACACTTTAAAGAGGTCTTGTGCCACAGATTTGCCTAATGCAGTACATTGTTTGATTTCTTGACTGCTGTGTTCATGAGAGTTGGTGGTGGATCCAAGCAAAATGAAATCTTTGACAATTTCAGTCTTTTTTCCATTAATCATGATGTTATTTATTGGTCCAGTGGTGAGGATTTTTGTTCTCTTTACAATGAGGTGCAACCCATACTGAAAGACCATGGTCTTGGATCCTCATCAGTAAGTATTTAACCCCTTTCCTCTTTCAGCATACAAAATTGTATCATCTGCACATCTAAGATTGTTAATGAGTCTTCCTTCAATCCTGAAGCCACATTCTTCTTCATATAATCCAGTTTCTCAGATTTATTTGCTCAGCATACAGATTGAGTAAGAATATAATCTGGTGCATATCTTTCCTGATTTTAAACTATTCAGTGTCCCCTTGTTCTGTTCGAACAACTGCCTCTTGGTCTATGTACAGGTTCCTCATGAGCATAATTACTTATTCAGGAATACCCATTCATGTCCATAGCTTGTCATCCATACAGTTGAAAGCCTTTGCACATACAATAAAGCACAGGTAAACATCTTTCTGGTATTCTTTGCTTTCAGCCAAGATCCCTCTGACGTCAGCAATGATATCCCTCATTACAGGTCCTCATCCTAATCTGGCTTGAACTTTGGCCAGTTCCCTGTTAATGTACTGTTGCAGTTGTTTTTGAATTATCTTTAGATGATTAAGTGGGGAAATGACATGATTTTTTTGTTGTTGTAAATACACAAAACATTTACCAATACAACCATTTCTTCCTGCACAGTGCAGTGACACGGATTAGTCTTCAAACTGTGCAGTCATTCTCACCCTCCTTTTCTGATTTGTTCCTCCACTACTAAACTAGTTCATCTCCTCCTCAGCTTCCTCTCTTACTGTCTGAGTTGCTGTTAACAATTTGATCCGATAGAGTAGATTTAAAAAAAAAAAAAAGAGCACAAAGATCATGGTAGACACTCTTTACTAGTTACTGCAGACATGGTGGACTATGTTTGGTTAAAAGATTATCTCAGGGCAGTGGTTTCAGGGGTTCCTCCAACCTCAATGGCTCCAGAAATTCTGTTTAATGAAATTCTGTCCTGGGGAATGACCATTTTATTTGCATACAAAAAAAAATTGTTCTGACTGATTTATAGAGAATTTACTAGGGTTGCAGAGGAGCGAGAGTTGTAACAGACCAGCAGCCCAAACAAGAGAGGTGGTGGATGTGGAAATGGATAGAAGAGTGGACAGGGTTAGAGGGTCAGGATGTATGCCTTAGAGGTAAAGCAGACAGCACTTGCTGGGACTTTGGATGAGAGGATCAGAGAAAAAGGAAGTCTAAGGAGGATATAATTGGAGTTTTTCTTTTTCTTTTCTTTTTTAAATATTTTCTAGATCTTTTTACTTGAGCAATTGGATACTAAAATAGGGAAGTGTTGGGAAGTAATTTTGTGGAAGAAACTTTAGATTTTCCAATGGACATGTCATACAAGAATATTGATTAGAAGTTGAAGTTCTGGGGAGAGAGCTTGTAAGAAGTTTGCAAAACCTAGAGACTGGGCTTCTCCAAGTGTAGTCCATGACCAGCATCATTGGCATCATCAGAGAGCTTGTTAGAAATTCCCATTCTTAGACTTAATCAAAGTGTACATTTTAATAAGCTCTGCACATGACTTGTACACACATTGAAGTTTGAGGAGACAATAGAGAAGAAGAAGGGAAAACCACAAAGGAGACAGATGCAATAGCAGATGAGGGAGGACCTGTCAGTCTGACAAGATTCAGAGCCTTTGCTTCTGCGACTTCTCAGCCTCCCTTCCTTTACAGATAAGAAAGGTAAGACCTGCAGAGATGAGTCGGTCCAATTATGAGGGAAGGAGATTCTGACAAAAGCACTTCAGCTTTACATCTAGACTGAGCATGGAGGTTCTGAACCTTGAAGCCTCCCCATAGAAGCAGGAAACCTCAAAGACTCCCCTGAACAATTACTGACACATGATCCTGAGCCCCTGACCTTTGTCACTTCTTTGATTCAGTTTTCCCAACATTTCTTTCCCAAGGCTGTCCTCCTTGAACCCATCATCACCCCAGCTTAAATAATCTGAGTGTTATCCTGACTCCTTCCCTTCACTTCCTGCTTCCTGGCCTCCTCAATTCTACCTCTTAAATATTTACAGAATCCATCCACACCTACCCAGTTTCCCTACCATCCTATATGTATTTCTCTCTCCTCTTTTCAACTACCTCATCCTTACTGTCTCCTTTCAGTTCTATGTTCGCTCAACATCATACATTTAAAATTGCAAATCTGACTTGGAGTTTAGGCGGGTTAATCTACGATCTTCCTTATTCACTGTCCAGCTTTCGCATCCATATGAGGCTATTGAAAACACAGTGGCCTGGGTCAGGCACATGTTAGTCCTCAAGCTGACATCTCTGCTCTTCAA
>NW_006408565.1:10746276-10751348 GCF_000296735.1 Chrysochloris asiatica | reverse complement strand
GGCCCAGGATCGGACATTGTTTCGTTCTGCTGTGCATGGGGTCGCTATGAGTCGGTTCTGACTCGATGGCACCTGACAAAAACAACAACAACAATCTGACACTCATTGTTTTGTGATCTGATGTATGCCAAGTACCCAGCATCAGCTCTCCCCACTTTGCTCCAGGATCCCTAAACGGCCCCAAGTTCTGTTGCTCCCTCTACTGGATTTTAGCTAACTCCAATTTATCCTTTTGGGCAATATAAGTGAAGCCTTTTGGGACACCCTAGGTTGGGTTGGGTGACTCCTTGTGGATCATCAAACATCCCATGTCCCATCTCTTTACCACAGTTTTTTGAAACAGCAGATGGTACACATCTTCCCACCAGTCTCTGAAGGTAAGTGTGTGAGCTTGTTCATCTGTCTCTTAAGCCCTCAGCTCTGGGCTTGACATTACTGTGGGTGAATGAAGGAATGCAGCAGTGGTCTTGATGGTGCTGGGGGAAGTACAGCAAACTACCTGAAGAGCCAGAGATGGAAAGACTATCTGGGGAAGGGAAGTTGTGCTCTGAGGAGCAGGAGCAGTTCATGTCTGGCCCCTTGCACTAGGGGAAAGATTCAAGAAGCAGGAAATGGTGGTGAGTGAATGTGTCGAGTGGGAGCCCATAGGTGCTTTCTCAGCAGCTAAACCCAAAATCCAAATATTTTACCTCTCTGAGCCTGAGTTTCCCACTTGCCAAATGCAGGTAATTCCTGTTCATCTCCCAGTATCCCCCGAAGATCAGTTGAGTGCATGAATATGAACATGTTAGGAAGATAAAGAGAGCTACTTTTTATCTTAAGTACAAATAATCTTGTTCTCGTTTTCAGGATGGGCTCCCCAGAATGCACTGGATTCTAGAAAAAGTTCCCAGCCAACAGCATCTCTGACAGGAATTTCCCTCCCTGGTTGCCAACTCCCTGGACAAAATCTAAGAAATAACTGAGGAAACAAATTGTCAATTTAGATGTCCCCAAGTTCTAGGATCACTTTTCCCTTTAAAAATGCCCAAATAATAACTCCTGTGCTCTGACCCTGTAAGACATCCCCTCCCAACACTATTGACTCCTATTTACTAAGCAAATGATGCGAAGTACAGATACTGGGTTCCAAGTGCTTTCACGCTCTATTCCAAGTAATCTTCATGGGAACAAACCGAAGCTCAGGAAGTTACTTGCCCAGGAACACAGCTAAACAGCAGAACTGAACTCAAATTGAGATCTGTACAATTCTGAGACCTCACTGTTACCCTACAGTATGCTGTCCTGTCTCTCTGCTTCTGAGACTACCCAAAACCTACTTACACATCCCGAGATCTGTCCGGTTATCCCCTCCCTTCAGCCAGCCACGTATATGTTCATAAAGCTCCTACAATACTGGAATTCGTTCTCAATGAGAGAAGCAGTTGATAAAAATGTCCTGTTTTCCAGATGGCAGACAGTGGAAAGAAGTCGGGAAATTTAGGGGATTTCCTATGGACAGTCTCAGAAGTTAGTGTGTTCCCCCAATCACCTGAACTACACACAGAGATCCAATGATCACTTGTTATGGTCTTGGGGGGAATTTTGTGTCAAGCAGGGGATTGTTTAGATGATCTTGCCTGTACCCTCCAGAAGAATCTGGAGACTCTGCTCTGGATTGTGGTCACAGGCATCAAAACCATGTGTCTATCACTTTAGCCACCCATGTAGGAAGTCACATTGTTTTCGATAATTATTTCAGAGGCAGGCATTGGTGAGAGAAAAGGGTAGTGTCCTATACATGTTAAGTATCTATGTACTTAGTTAATACATAGATCCAAATCTCTCACTCAGCCCTGTAATAAAAAGCCACCAAAGAACACTTCAGTCCATGAAGTGACCATTCATTTAATGCCTATAATAATAAGTACAATGTATTGAGTTCCTGTTATATACAGGGTACCGTGTATATTCATCATGCCTAATACACAAAACAATCTTAGGAGGTAGGTATTAGAATTCCTACTTCCTGGCAAGCAAGCATGCTAAAGATAACATCCCCTAAGAAAGAGGTGGGTGAGTCAGGTTTTGAACCCAGGTCTATCTGGCTCCAAAGCTCGTATATGTTGTACTATCCCACGCAGATGCGTGGGCTAAATTTCATCTCATAATGACTCATAAAATCTTAGGGTCAGAAGGACCATCCACCCACTACAAGAATCCCCCACAGATGGTTATCCAGTTTCTACTTGATACTGCCAGTGACAGAGAATTCACCACATCACAAGGCAGTCTGTCCCACACACTGTTGGAAAGTTCCTCTAACTTTGAACTTCCATTTTGAGGGTAGTTCCCACTAACTCCAGGGGACTTGACAAACAATGACTAAACAGTAGCAGTAAGGGGAATCTAAGTGAACGTCCTTACCACCAGTGAAAAAGGAATCCTACTGGCACAACTGTTAAGCACGCCACTGCTAACCAAGAGATTGACAGTTCAAACCCACCCAGTGGGTCTGTGGGGAAAACAGCTGGTGACCTACTTTCATAACAATTATAACCTAGGAAACCTTCTGGGACAATTTTACTCTGTCCCATGTTACTATGAATAAAAAATCAGTCCAATGGCCTCTAACAACCACCACCATTACCGCTAGTAATGATAGCTATCATTGCAGGGGAAGGTGTGGTACTAAAGGCTGTGCAGGCAAGCAGGAATGACCCAGTGAGTCCTGTGTTCCCAGGGCACCTGCACTCACACTCAAGCCCCCTTGGTGACCCACTGTGTGATCTTCAGCAAGTTTCTTCACTGCTCTGATGGTTCCTCAGCTGCCAAATAGGGCTATTGAGAGTACCAAATGAGAATGTATAGGAAGAGGGAGGTGGGCATAGAGCTGCTCATTTATAAGCAAACAGTGGCCAGGATCTAGGAAGCTGTCTAGAGGAGTGCTTACATGAAGGTGCTGGAGTTAGGTTACCCTGGTTTTGTTTGACTATTGTATTGAAGTAGAAGCAGTGCTGGGTTAGAATTTTGGCCACTTGCCTGTGTGACCTTAACCTCTTTGCCTTAATGTTCCTATCTTTAAAGCTGGGTTTAATAGTAGTATCTGTTCTTTGGTGAAGATGAAACAAGATAATGTATGAGAAGCACAGAATACAGGGTCTCACACATAACATAATAAGTGCTTAAGACATGTTGGGTACTACTTTGTTCCTCCTCTGGAAAAGACTACAACCTCTCAGTCTCTATCTCTGTCTCCTTCTCTCCATCCCCCTGCCCCTACCCCTCTTTTAAGAAGAAGGAACCACATCCAGAACCTGGAGAGGTCTTCGGAGCATCCTCACCCACATGGAGAAGAGTTCTCTTGTGAGCACCTCCTCTTTCTGTTCCCCTCCAGCCCCAGAGCCTTTCTTGGATTTATAACTCATGTTTCTGACTCAGTCTGAAAGTTCTTTTTAAAGTAATTTCCTCTGTTTCTCTTCCCTTCTTCTGCTCCACCCCCACCCCCAGGCTGAGTTGAGAAATTTAGGAGAGGATGACACATGTCTGAAATGGGCATGGGGTCACACACTCATTGAAGAATCTTCTATCAGGGCTCGATTTGGGGAGACTTATTGTGCTGTGACCACTGAGCTTTCCAGTTAACCAGGCCCTTTGGGTGGGCTTAAGATAGCATCTCTGAAGGGGACCAGATTCTCACCTTAAGGAATGAGCAGCCCATTGTAATCAGAAGGCATGAATGAAATGAGATCTCTACACCAGTCATCACCACCTGGGTGCTCGTGTGGTTTCTCTGAGTTTCATTTTCCTCAGAAAGTTGTAGAGAGGAGTATAAGAAAGCATGAGAGTAAATGCTCTGACAGAAACTAGGTGCAGAACAAATGGTGACTGAGTTGCAAGAATGTTTGGTGGACGCGTCAGAGCCAGTGAGACCTCCCAAACCAGGAAATCTTAACTAAAGAACCATGGGCATCCCAGGCATATAGAGAGTCTGTATAAAATTATGTGCATATATGCATTTTTCTTGGAGAAGAGAGTACAAGACTTTCATCAGATTCTCAGAGATTCCCCAAAATGTTAAGGCAGTATATATACTAGGTACAAGCATGTAGAACAGCTCTCCTGTTCTGTGAAATAATTTATTCAGAAGACATTTATGGAGGCCTTTTATGTTTCAGGCACTGAAGATACAAAAACCATTACCATTGGTTCCCTGTTGTTCTGTAGCACTGAGCTACAAACAAAATAAGTGATTTAAACAAAGTCAGATTGTTCTGGAAGAAGCCTACTGCTGGGAATAGAACCCCAAATCTCTGACTGCATAGCTGGCCATTTTGTGTCTTGATAGATGGGCCTTTCCAGGCCTATGTCTCACCCAGACCCTCTGGTTGACCAAGATCAGTAGAAAAGGCCTTAGAAATGGTCACTGAGTGGGGTCACAGATAGGGCATCTGCATGGAATAAAGGGGTTTGAACTGTCAGCTCACGTCCTGAGTTCTGTTAACTGTGACTAACAGTGTTTTGAGCTGGAAGGTTCCCTTCCTAAATTCCAACATAAACTGACAGATTATGAGGAAATGCCATATGTATATCAGCTCTATTTATGTCTAATCTACATATGATAAAATGTATCCATTTTAAGGGCATACTTGAATGAGTTTTGGGCAAACAGGTACACTTGTGAAACTCATATCCATATCAGTAAACAGACATTTCCATTACCCAGAGAATTTCTTCAACCTCCCTCAATGCCAGACAGAGGCAGTTACTGTTAAGCTTTTGTCACCATAAATTAAATATATCTTGAAAGAAGTAAAACTAAAATTCTCCTTGTTGCTGTTGTTGTTAGGTGCCATCGAGTCAGTACTAATTCATAGCGACTCTATGCATAACAGAATGAAACACTGCCCAGTCCTGGGCCAACCTTACAATTGTTGCCACACTTGAGCCCATTGATGCTGCCATATTGCCAATCCGTCTCACTGGGTGTCTTCCTCTTTTTCTCTGACCCTCCACCTTACCAAACATGATATCCTTCTCCAGCGACTTGTCCCTCCTGACAATATGTCCAAAGTATGAGAGACGAAGTTTGG
>NW_006408565.1:10738349-10740631 GCF_000296735.1 Chrysochloris asiatica | reverse complement strand
CCTGATGCCACATTTTTCTTCATATAACCCAGCTTCTTGGATTATTTGCTCAGCATACAGGTTGAATAAGTATGGTGAAAGAATACAACCTTGATGCAAACCTTCCTTAATTTTAAAACAGTGTTCCCATGTTCTGTTCGAACAACTGCCTCTTGGTCCAGGTACAGATTCTCATGAGCACAATTAAGTGTTCCGGAATACTCATACTTCGCAATGTTGTCCATAGCTTGTCATGATCCACACAGTCAAAAGCCTTTGCATAGTCAATAAAGCATAGGTAAACATCTTTCTGGTATTCTCTGCTTTCAGCCAAGATCCATTGGACATCAGCAATGATATCTCTAGTTCCACGGCCTCTTCTGAATCCAGCTTGAACCTCTGAAAGTTCTCTGTCAATGTATGATTGTAGTCGTTTCTGTATTACCTTTAGCAAAACTTTACTCGCATGGGATATCAAAGAGATTCCTCTAGTGGAGTTCTGATTATCAAGCCATCGAGGCTAGTTCAACTTTGGGTGTTCTTGTACGCCTCCTGTCACTTCATATCAGCTGGATGCTTCAATCTCAGCTCTGGCCCTCTGTGGCTATGTCCTTGTCCATGGACTCAGGTGTCCCCAGGTCTCACCACACTTTGGATCAACCAGCCCTTCCTCTTCTCTTTCTCATCTCCAGGTCAACGGGAGTCTGTGGAACATGGTTGAACTCAGTCCATTTCTTCATTGCTGCCTTTCCCTCTCTTCCACTCACCAGTAGACCAATGTGGTTGTCAGCAAGCTTACATGCCTGTTGGTGTATTCCCTTTGAGTTTCAGCCTTAGAGGGGGGTTTGTCCTGAAGGAACTTGATTGCTTGCTTTGGTGGTTTTCTTGTGAACAACTTGCTTATTCTTGTAGTAGCCAGTCATACTGCCATTTTTGTTTGGGTTTTTTCCTGATGATCTTTATTTGAAGATGGATCTTCTGTTGTTCTAGCTGTTCCAGGCTGGTCTGCTTGTCCTTTCTAGTGGGAATGTCCCATCTCAGAAGGTTCTGGATGGGGCTCAGGATTCCACCTAAGGTCCTATACACTGCAAAGGCTTGTCATGAGGCCTATTTCACTGGGTAAATTCTAGAACCCCTTTAGATAGTCTAGTCAGTTATAGGCTGAAGACGGGCTTACAAACTTTCTGTAATCATGTTTCTCGACATTACTTTCTATCCAACTCAAGTGTCCATTTTACAATAGTAGGCAGGAAAACCAATATACATAACACAGTCAAGCATCTTAGTATTATTTCCCCTTTTCAAACTATGCCTAGATCCCTGTATCACAGAGCCCTGTTTTTCCAAGTTTGAGCATGCATCACTGTTTACCTCTGTCCCATTTAGCCCATGCAAACCTGTCTCAGTGTTCCACTATCTAGCTTGTTCTTCCACTCCCTCCTGCTTCTTGTGTACTGCCCTCCCCAACACATGAACTATGATGTGTCTGCCCCCTGCCCTGTGCTCTACCGTAGCCTCCCTCCACCTACCACAAACCCCCCCACTCCAACCCCACCAGTAACCAACAAAGATTTTTTTTTTTTTTTCATTTTTGTATGGGTATCTTTTTTTAAGCTTTTACAATAATGGTCTTATGCAATATTTGTCCTTTTTGACTGACTAATTTCACTAAGCATAATGTCCTCAAGGTTCATCCCTTTTTTGAGGTGGCTTACAGCTTCCTTGTTATTCTGCAAGGTAGCATAATATTCCATTGTGTGTATGTACCAAAGTTTGTTTATCCATTCTTCCATTGATGGGCACTTAGGCTGTCTCCATCTTTTTGCTATTGTAAATAGTGCTGCTGTGAACATTGGCGTGCATATATCTACTCCTGTATGGTTTGTATTTCTTGTGGCTATATACCAAGTAGAGGAATTGCTGGATCATATGGTATTTCTATTTCCAACTTTCTGAGGAAGTGCCATACTGTTTTCCAGAGTGGTTGTACCATTTTGCCTTCCCACCAGCAATGTACAAGGGTCCTACTTTTATTGTCCTCTGCACTTTTGAACTTTGCTGTTATTGCTGGTGTGAGATGATACCTCATTGTTGTTTTGATTTGCATCTCTCTAATCAACCACCTGCGATATGCAGATGATACAACCTTGCTTGCTGAAAGTGAAAAGGACTTAAAACATTTACTGATGAAGATCAAAGAACACAGCCTTCGGTATGAATTACATCTCAATGTAAAGAAAACAAAAATCCTCACCACTGGACCAATAAACAACATTCTTATCAATGGAGAAAAGATTGAAGTT
>NW_006408565.1:10735286-10737578 GCF_000296735.1 Chrysochloris asiatica | reverse complement strand
ATATGAGGTTATTGAAAATACCATGTCTTGGGTCAGGCGCACCTTAGTCCTCAAGCTGACATCTTTGCTCTTCAACACTTTAAAAAGGTCTTGTGTAGCAGATTTGCCTAATGCAATATGTTGTTTGATTTCTTGACTGCTGCTTGCATGAGTGTTGATAGTTGGTCCAAGAACAATGAAGTCCTTGATAACTTCAATCTTTTCTCCACTGATAACAATGTTATGTATTGGTCCAGTGGTGAGGATTTTTGTTTTCTTTACATTGAGATGCAATCCATACTGAAGGCTGTGTTCTTTGATCTTCATTAATAAATATTGTAAGTCCTCTGCACTTTTAGCAAGCAAGGTTGTATCATCTGCATATTGTAGGTTGTTAATGAGTCTTCCTCCAATCCTGATGCCACATTTCTCCTCATATAACCCAGTTTATTGGATTATTTGCTCAGCATACAGGTTAAATAAGTATAGTCAATAAATGCAACCCTGTCACACACCTTTTATGTTTAACTATATAAGAAAATTACCAAACCATTTTCCAAAGTGGTTATACCATTTTAACTAGCTAAGTATGAAAGTACCAGTTGTTTCATATCCTTGCCAACCTTTGCTATTTGTATTAGTTTCCTAGGGTTATGAGAAGAAAGTACCACAAATTGGGTGGTTGATACCAACAGAAATTTGTTATCTCATAGTTCTGGAGGCTGGTAGTCCAAACTCAGGGTGTCATTGGAACCATGTTCTCTGAAGTCTTTAGGAGATTCTTTTTCTCAGCTTCTGGTAGCCTGAAATTTTTCTTAGCTGCACCTGAAGCATAACTCCATCCTCATAAAGCTGTCTTCCTTCCACTTCTATCTCTTCTTTTTTATAGGAGCATCATTCAGATTGGATTAGAACATTCCCTACTCATGTCTGACCAATGTTAACTGATTAACATCTTCAAAAACCCTACCTCCAAATAAGATCATATCCACAGATAATAGTAGTTAGGACTTCAACATAATGGTATCATTCCCATTGTCATCAATTCTGACTCAGAGAGACCCTATATAGGGTTTCTCAGAATGTAAATCTTTACAGGAGTGGACAGCCTCATCTTTCTCCCAAGTAGCAGCTAGTAGATTTGAATTGCCAACTTCATAGTTTGCAGTCCAATGCCTAATCCATAGTGCCAGCAAGACTCCTTAACAGTATTGTTGTTGTTGTGTGCTGTCGAGTTGGTGCCGACTCATAGCAACCCTGTATGGGGTTTCTGAGGAGAGGCTGGTGAGCCTGAACTACCAACCTTGCAGTTCAAACCAACTTTGCAGTCCAGTGCATTAAACCTACAGGGCCACAACAAGACTCCAACAGTATCATTAGCCTTTTTAAATTTAGTCATTCTAGTAGGTGCAAAGTCCTGGTGTGGTACTGTAGGATAAGTACAAATTGCAAGGTTGGTTTGAACCTCAAGGTCAGCGGTTCAAACTCAACAGCCGCTCTTTGGAAACCCTATATTGGGTCATTATGGGTCAGAATTGACTCGATGGCACTTAACAACAGTAGGTGTAAAGTAGTTTCTCTTGTTGGTTTTAATTTTTACTTACTGGTTGTTCATATACCTTTTTGGAGAAGAGTCTGTACAAATCTTTTGCCTATTTCTTATTGGGTTTGTCTTATTATTGTTATTGTTGTTACGTGCTGTTGAGTCAGTTCTGACCCATGATGATCCTGTAAAGGGTTTCCAAGGAACGGCTGGTGAGCTTGAACCTCTGACCTTGTGGTTCAAACCAACTTTGTAACCCAGCACATTAATTCGCCTGTATCACAGTAATTCTTTACATATCTAGATACAGGTCAGAAATATATATGAAAAATATTTTTCCTTAAATAGAAATATCAAGACCCAGCAATCCCTTTACTTGGCTCAAAAAATAAGACATTAATCTATACATATAGACCCATGCTCACTGCAGCACTATTTACAAGAGAAAAAAGGTGCACTCACTCTAAATCCTCTCCAGTGGAAGAATAAACTAATTTTGGCATTCGACACACAATAGAACTATGCGACATTAAAGAATAATGATGACCACGTTCGTCACCGATAAGGGGAAGTGAGGGAACAGCAGCAATGAAGCTGTGAGCTAAGGCCTACAACGTTCAATAGACCCCTTTGAACCCGGGTGGAGACCTGATTGGCCAGCAATGTGGCAAGACTTGGGGACTCTTGGGCCCAGAGACAGTGACATAGCCACAGAGGACTAGAGTGGAGAGTGAAGCGTCCAGCTGATAAGAAGAGAGGGCATATGCACA
>NW_006408565.1:10722809-10729626 GCF_000296735.1 Chrysochloris asiatica | reverse complement strand
GTTGAAGAGCAAAGATGTCAGTTTGAGGACTAAGGTGCGCCTGACCCAAGCCATGGTATTTTCAATAACCTCATATGCATGCGAAAACTGGACAGTGAATAAGGAAGACCGTAGAAGAATTGATGCCTTTGAGTTATGGTGTTGAAAGGGCCATGGGCTGCCAAAAGAACCAGCAGATCCGTTTTGGAAGAAGTACAGCCAGAGTGCTCCTTAGAGGCCAAGATGGTCAAACTTCGTCTCTCATACTTCGGACATATTGTCAGGAGGGACAAGTCGCTGGAGAAGGATATCATATTTGGTAAGGTGGAGGGTCAGGGAAAAAGAAGAAGACCCCCAACAAGATGCATTGGCCAAGTGGCAATGTTGATGGACTTAAGTGTGGCAACAGTAGTGAGGTTGGCCCAGGATTGTTTCGTTCTGCTGTGCATAAAGTTGCTACGAGTTGGTGCCAACTTGATGGCACCTAACAACAACAACAATGGCTAATGATTGTGAACGTTTCTTCATATGTTTGTTGGCTTACCGAATGTCTTCTTTGGTGAGGTTTTTGTTCATGTCCTGTGGCCATTTTTTAATTGAATTACTTGTCTTTTTCTTTGTAGAGGTGGTGTAGTTTCCTATAGAATTTAGAAATTTGTCCCTTGTCTGATATGTCATTGCACAAGATTTTTTTCCCATTCTGTGGGCTCCCGTTTTAGTCTTTTGGTGAAATCCTTTGATGCACACAAATTTCTAATTTTTAGAATGTCCCAATCATCTATTTTGTCTTCTTTTGTTTGTGTAATTTTTGCAATGTTTCGTAGTCTGTGTGTGCCCAGTATTAGAGCACTTAAATTTGTCCCTATTGTTTTTACTGATGATCTTTATCATTCTGGGATTCACATTTAGGTCTTTAATCCATGCTTGGTCTTTGTATATGGTGTGAGGTAAAGGTCTTGTTTCAATCTTTTGCATATTGATTTCCAGTTCTGCCAGCACCATCTGTTAAAGAGACTATGTATGTTTTCCCCACTCAATGTACTTTGGCCCTTTGTCAAAGATCAGTTGGCTGTATGTGGATGGGTTAATTTTTGGCTTCTCAATTCTGTACCATTGATCAGTGTATCTTTCATTGGACCAGTACCAGACTGTTTTGACAACTGTAGCCATGTAGTAAATTTTGAAATCAGTGAGTGAGAAGCCTTCAACTTTGTTGTTCTTCTTAAGCAGTGCAAAAGCAACATTCTTTGATGATTACCAGGAGTAGGAGGGAAGAGGGAGTGATTCACTGTCTACAGAGTTGCTCTTTTAAGTGCCGTCAAATTATTTCCAACTCATAGTGTCCCTGCATGGACTCCTTGTGTAATGCTATAAAATAGGTACTAGACTGTGAACCCCAAGGTTCATGGTTCAAACCCACCAGCTGCTCCTCGGAAACCCTAACACAGGGTCTCTGTAAGTTGGGTCTGACTTAATGACACTTAGCAATAACAAGTGATCCTGCATAGGGTTTCTGAGGCTATAAATCTTTAAGGAAGCAGAAAGTACCTTGTGGGCTCAAACCACCAACATTCTAACTCTAGTTAGAAGGTAGACACTTATTAACTTGGGTGAAGGGGAAGGCAATCTACAATAAGAGGGAAGTTGGTCAAAGAAGGATGAAGGCTGGGGAAGACACAGGGAGGAGGGCAAGAGTTAAAGGCAGCAGAGGTAAATATTGTTATATATAACAGGTAAATACTGTTATATATAATAATAATGACCTATGGGATAGATAAGTGCTTAAGATAATTCAAAAATGGCTGCCACAGTACATTGACAGGGAACTGCTACAAGTTCAAGCCAGATTCAAAAGAGGATGTGAAACAAGGGATATCATTGCTGATGTCACATGGATCATGACTGAAAGCAGAGAATAACAGAAAGATGCTTACCTGTGCTTTATTGACTATGCAAAAGTTTTAGACTATGTGGATCATGACAAACTATGGATAATATTGTGAAGAAGGAATTTTCCAGAACACTTAATTTTGCTCATGAGGACCCTGTACATAGACCAAGAGGCAGTCCTTCAAACAGAACAAGGGGATACTGAATGTTTAAAATCAGGAAAGGTGTGTGCCAACATTATATCCTTTCACCATACTTATTCAGTCTATATGCTAAGCAAATAACCCGAGAAGCTTTATAAGAAGAATTATATGAAGAAAAACATAGCATCAGGATTGGAGGAAGACTTCTTAAAAACCTGCAATATGCAGATGATACAACCTTGCATGCTGAAAGCAAAGAGGACTAAAATACTTACTGATAAAGACCAAAGACCACACCTCGGTATAAAGAAAACAAAAATCTTCACCAATGGACCGGTAAATAACAGCATGATAAACCGAGAAAAGACTGAAGCTGTCAGAGACTTCGTTTTGCTTGGATCCTCAATCAACACGCATGAAAGTAGCAGTCAAGAAATCAAAGGAAGTATTGCAAATCTGCTGGGAAACAAACAAAAAACATCTTTAAAGTGTTCAAGAGCAAAGATATCATTTTGAGTACTAAGGTGCACCTGACCCAGCCATGGCATTTTCAATCACCTCATACACAACAACAGCAATAATGGTATAAGAGTGTTAGCCACAAGATGGCAGTTCAAACCTACTGGTCACTCGTCAGAAACCCAATACAGGGTTGCTATGAGTTGGAATTGACTTGAAGACGGTTAACAACAACAGTGATATAAAGTGATATCTCCATGTTGTTGTTTTAAAGCAGCTTTATTCAGATAAAACTGACATACCATAAATTGCACGTATTTCAAGGGCAGTTTGATAAGGTTTGGGATATGTATATATATCCACTTGAGGTTGTCATGAGTTGGAATCAACTCAACAGCAACCAACAACAATGATGAAACCATCTTTACAATCAAGATAATGAATGATTCCATAACCTCTAAAACTGCCTCATACTCCTTTAATTATGAGCTATTTCACCTGCAAAATACAGCTCAGTTACTAGGGTGTGTAATATG
Source organism: Chrysochloris asiatica (assembly GCF_000296735.1). Classification (NCBI taxonomy): domain Eukaryota; kingdom Metazoa; phylum Chordata; class Mammalia; order Afrosoricida; family Chrysochloridae; genus Chrysochloris; species Chrysochloris asiatica. Next base: position 10,726,619 of record NW_006408565.1, on the reverse strand, counting down.
AGCTTAGGTTCTATGGTGGTGCAAAGTTAAGTATTTAGCTACCAACTGAATGGAGTCCCTGGGTAGTGCAACTAACCAAAACTTGGCAATTCAAACCTACCCAGAGTTGCCTTGGAAGGAAGGTCTGGTAATCTGCTTTTGAATGAAGCAGAGTTCTAACTCTGAAATACATGGAGTTATAGGTTGACATGAGTTGGAATCTACTTGATTTGCCAACTGTTTTGTTTTCTATTGTTGTTTGTTTTATAGTGTGAGCTTAGCTTGAAGTCTGGAACATTGGAGATGTGGTGGAAATGGAGCTAGTATTACTGCAAACATACAGCAGAGAAGTTAACTACATGGGTCCTGGAGCCGACTGACTGAGTTCAAACCCATCTCTGCTATTTGCTCCTTTGGGCATGTTACTCAATGCTTCTGTGCATCAACTCCTCCATTTGTAAAATAAAAATGATAATATCAAACTTACTTCAAAAGATTATTATGAGGATCAAAACCGTTTGTACATGTGAAGATACTTTCCCTTTGTTTTAGGTAATAAAATCATTTCAGCTAGACTTTTTGAAAATTTGAAAATATTCATTAGCACTTCTCTGATGCAGGAATTCGGAGCTCCAACTTGGGATCTCTGAACTAAGTGTGGTCTCTCAGTGTTGTTGTTGTTAAGTGCCGTCAAGTCGATACTGTATAGGGTTTCCAACGAACAGCTGGTGAGCTTGAACCACCAACCTTGCAGTTCAAGCGACTTTGCAGTTTGACACGTTAGCCCACAGCGCCACACCAGGACTACTTGCGTTATATGGTCTGATTTAAGTGGTAATTCTAGGAGTCACCACAAGAGGGCATAGGAATTTACTTTTTGTGTGTGGCTTGTGAGGACAATTCATCTTGTTAAGCGCCGTCCAGTCTATTCGACCCATAAGGACCCTGTATAGGGTTTCCAAGGAGCCGCTGGTGAGCCTGACCCACCGACCTTGTGATTCAGAGCGACTTTGCAGTCCAGTGCATTAACCTACAACACCCAGTTAGCTCCCTTTGAATCAGCCCCTGACTCCAAGTGATCCCATGCACAATAAAAGGAAACACTGCTTGGTTTTGCACTATTTCAATCAGGGGTTGCGGATACAAAGGGTTTTCGGTGGCTGCTTTTCAGAAAAAAACCGTCAGATCTTTCCTCCATGTTAGTCTATGATAGACATTCTGATGATCTTATCGCCTGACTTTAAAGATAAGAAAATTAACGTTCTCAGAGTATAGGAAACTTACCTAAAGTCACTTAATCTAAAATTAGAGTGATCAACGGTTAGTTAATAAAGGAAATCCTGTGGTAGGAGAAAGAGACTATTTTGATGAAGGCTTTTTTTCCTCTTACCTCCTTTTGCCACTCAGTCAAGAAATCAAATGACATACGATATCACTAAAAATTATAGAAATGGATAAGTGATTAGATCAGACATATAAATATAATTGAAAAGAAAAAAACAAAACCCATTTTTATTTAAGTCAATTTTGGCACAAAGTGACCCTAAAGAGACAGTAGAACTGCCCAATAGGATTTCCAAGGAGTCCTAGTATGATGTTTTAAGATAATCACTGGACTGCTAACCGCCAGGTTAGTGATTCAAACCCACCAGCCATTCCTTGGAAACCCATACAGGGTTGTTATGAAAACTAAGTTAATGGTACTTAACAACAACAGTAATCCTTAGAAAACCCATTGCTGTCAAATCAATTCCAACTCCTAGCCACCCTGTAGGGCAGACTAGAACCATCCCAAGGAGTTTACAAGGCTGCCACATCTTTTTCCTTCAGAGTAATTGGTGGATTCGAACCATCAACCTTTTGATTAGCAACCGAGTGTTTAATCCACTGTACCACCAGGGCTCCTTTGATATCCTTGCTGATGTCAGATGGTTCTTGGCTGAGAATATTAGAAAGAAAAATACTACAAAAGAAGACTGCTACATCTTTCTTTGACTGAGTGGCTGTTCAGTTTGACCTTCCCACCTTTTAGTAAGCAGCCTAACCACTGTGCCCCCAGGAATCCTTGGATATGTAGGTGGTCTCACCTTCCTTCCTTCTAAGGAGCAGTCTTCTACTACAGTCTTTCTTTTGGCAAAGATGGTGGTGAGTATATGCTGTTGAGTCAGTTCCAATTCATAGTGACCCTGTATAGGGTTTCTGAAGCTGTAAATCTTTACAGAAGCAGAAAGCTTCATCTTTCTCCTTAGATTCAAACTGCTGACTTTGTGGTTAGCAGCCCAGTTCCTAATCCACTATGCTAAGAAGGCTCCTTAGATATGTATATTTGTTGTTGTTGTTAAGTGCCTTCCAGTCATAATGACCCTATATAGGGTTTCCAAGGAGCTGTTGATGAGTTTAAGCCACCTAGTGTGGCATTATGGGATAAAGCACTGGACCACAAGGTCGGTTAGATACATACACTTCTTGTTGTTGTTAGTGCCATTGAGTTGGTTTCAACTCATAGCAACCCTGTATATGACTTCCAAGGAGAAGCTGGTGATTTGAACTGCTGACCTTGCAATTCCAAGGGACTTTGTAATCCAGCAGATATAAAAGAACTTCCACCAAATGATTTTATCTTCATCTGCCTATCATGCGGTCTTCACAGAAAGAAAAACATTGGATTTGGAGTCAGAAGAGAGGCATGAGGAGATAAGGGAAAGGGCACAACTTTGGAGTAAAAAAGATTGGGTTCAAACTTCTTCTACCACATACTGGGCTGTTGTTGTTAAGTGCCATTGAGTTAGGTAACCTTTGATAAATTACCCAGCTTCTCTAAGCCTAAATTTACTCAGGTATAAAAATTTTAAAATATTTATCTATAGAGACTTGTATGAAGAATAAATAGAAGAGGTTTTGTAAAAAAAAAAAAAAAAAACCTAACAGATTTTGACATAAGGACATGCATGCACAACTCGCCTGTCAGTTTGTCATCCTGTGGTGGCTTGCATGTTGCTGTGATGCTGGAAGTTACAGCACTGCGATTTTAAATACCAGCAGGGTCACCCATGGTGGACAGGTTTCAGCTTCCAGACTAAGACAGACTAAAAAGAAGGAGACACAGACTGCTTCTGAATATTTAGTCATGGAAAACTTTATGAATAACAGTGGAACACTGTAAGATAGCACCGGAATATTGAATACTGAAACATGCTGACTAACACCAAGATATGGTCAGATATACTCACCAGATAGAATACAAAGAAATCAAATTGACTACATCTGTGGGAAAAGATGGTGGAAAAGCCCCATATCATCAGCCAAAACAAGACCAGGGGCAGACTGTGGAACAGACCATCAATTGTTCATATGTAAGTTCATTCCTTACAGTGAATAAGGAAGATAATAGAAGAGCTGATGCATTTGAGTTATGGTGTTGTCAACAACTTGAACTTGAGATTGTTGAACTTTGTCCATTTCTTTTTAACAGTGATGATGTGTATTTCTTCTATCTTCTTTTGATGCTTTCTATATCATTCACTGTTTTGCCCAAAGACTCCTTCAATATTGCAAGTCGAGGCTTCAAGTTTTTCTTCAGTTCTTTTAGCTTAAGAAATGCTGAACGTGTTGGTTTTCTAACTCCAGGTCTTGCACATTTCATTATAATACTTGACTTTTCCTTCTTGAGCTGCCCTTTGAAATTTTCTGTTCAGCTCTTTTACCTCCTCACGTCTTCCTTTTGCTTTAGCATCTCTACATTAGAGAGCAAATTTCAAAATCTCTTCTGACATCATTTTGGTCTTTTTCTTCTGTCTTGTGTTCTTAATGAACTTTTGCTTTCTTCCTGTA
>NW_006408565.1:10721546-10722709 GCF_000296735.1 Chrysochloris asiatica | reverse complement strand
TTTACAGGGCAGATCATCCATTTTACATTCAACAAAACGTACACGTTGCTTCATTACAATGATTATAATCTCCTTCATGGTACCATCAGTTAACATACATCTTGCTTCATTACAATGATTATAATCTCCTCCATGAGGCTTTCTACTCCCGTAAGGATTTACACCCTCGGAAACCCTGTACAGGGTCGCTATGGGTCGGCTCCGACTCGAAGGCACTTAACAACAACAACAACAACAATGGTACCATCAGTTAACAGTATTTCTCTCTATTCACTTTAGCTTTTTTTTAAATTTTCTTTTCTTTTCTTTTCTTTTTAAACACTCAGGCATATATAATAATTTACACCACCAAAGGGCACATTCTGCAAGTCTGCCTCCTGGCCGCTATCTCTTAGACCCTCTCTTCCCATGAGACTAGAGTCCTTAATTGTTCCATCTCTCTATGTCCATCTCTGCCTTCATCTCTGGTGTCGCTGCTTCTCTGGATAAGGTTCCACATTCCACTTGTGCCCTTCACCCTTGATGGTCCTAGGGTCCTTTATTTCTGGACTGTAAGATTAACTATGCCCCCATTTTTTGTTATAAAATGTCTACCTTTACAAATGTGACAGTTGCAATTAGTCATGATAACAATTACTCACTATTGAGTCATAAGAATCTTATCCCCATCTCTTTTTATCAGACCCACGTAGACAAGATGACAACTATTCAGTGGGGACTCTTTCTTCTCCCACACACTATTAAACTAAACTCCCTCTTGAAACCTTGTAAGCCAGTCACTTTGTGCCTTTATCATCCCCTTATTTTAGGTAGCCAATGTCTAAGTTGCCCAACCCTATCTGCCCTGTGTACAGAGGGGATAGCATTCATACTTGATATGAAGACTCCTTCCCTCTCTGTTGGTATTTAGAGTTACTCAAGTTCATCAAATTGTAGTAATTTACCCTCGTTTCCTTTATCAAAAATGGTTTGTTCTTTTTTTTTTTTTTTTTTAATCTTCCTCTAGTTGTTGTTGTTAGGTGCCATTGAGTCAGTACTGATCCATAGGGATCTATGCACAGCAGAACGAAACACTGCCCAATCCTTGGCCAACCTCACTGCTGTTGCCCCGCTTGAGTTCATCAATGCTGCCACTTGACCAGTCCATCTTGTTGGGGGTCTTC
>NW_006408565.1:10711076-10720178 GCF_000296735.1 Chrysochloris asiatica | reverse complement strand
ATCTCTAAATTCAGGTGGGATATATTCAAGGTCATATTTTGGCTTTTGTGGACTAGTTTTAATTTTCTTCAACTTCAGCCTGAACTTGTTATTAGGTGCCATTGAGTGGGTACCGACTCACAGCAACCCTATGCACAACAGAATGAAACACTGCCCCGTCCTGCCCCAACCTCACAATTGTTGCTACGCCTGAGCCCACTGCTGCTGCCACTGTGCCAAAACTGGGAGTCTTCCTCATTCTTCTCTGACCCTCCACTTTACCAAACATGATATCCTTCTCCAAGGAATGGTCCCTCCTAATAATATGTCTGAAGTATGAGAGATGAAGTCTGGCTATCCTGGCTTCCAAGGAGCACTCTGGCTGTACTTCCAAAACAGATCGATTTGTTCTTTTGGCAGTCCATGGTACTTTCAGTATTCTCCTCCAACACCATAACTCAAATGCAGCAATTCTTCTACAGTCTTCCGTATTCATTGTCCAGCTTTTGCATGCTATGAGGTTATTGAAAATACCATGGCTTGGGTCAGGTGCACTTTAGTCCTCAAAAAGACATCTTTGCTCTTGAACGTTTTAAAGAGGTCTTGTGCAGCAGATTTGCCTAGTGCAATACATATTTGATTTTTTGACTGCTCTTTCCATGAGTGTGGATGATTGATCTCAGCAAAATGAAGTCTTTGACAACTTCAATCTTTTCTCCACTTATATTGGTCCAGTGGTGAGGATTTTTGTTTTCTTTACATTAAGATGCAACCCATACCAAAGGCTGTGATGTTTGATTCATCTGTAAATATCTAAAGTCCTCATTCCATGCCCTCATCTAAATCTGGCTTGAACCTCTGGAAGTTCTCTGTCTGTTTACTATTGGATTATCTTTAGCAAAATTTTACTTGCTTGTGATATTAAGGAAAGGATGGTGACGTTTGTATTACATACTTTGAACTTGTTATCAGGAGTGATCAGTCCCTAGAAAAGGACATCATACCACGGGACCAGGAAGGGTTTCCTTCTATTGTGCATAGAGTTGATATGAGTCAAGCCAATTCTACAGCATCTAACAACAAATGTCTTAAACTGGGCTCCCCAGAGCAGACCCTGAGACTAGAATTCTTGGGCAAGGGATTTAGTAAGGAAGTGTTCCAAGGAGAAATCATAATGACAGGGAAGGAACTAAGCAAGTCTGAAATTTCAGGCAAAGTACAAGGGTGTCCTAGTGTGGTGCTGTAAGATAAGCACTGCTCCCCAAGGTTGGTTTGAACCACAAGGTCAGTAGAAACCCTATGCAGGTCACTATGAGTTGGAACTGACTCAAAGCACTTAACAACAATAACAACAACTAGGGTGGGTAGTTTGATCCTTTAGGAAATTCAAGAGGATGAATTCCACCCCAAGGCAAGGAAGCTGGGCTTTCAAGCTCCTGTATCCAATCAGACCAGGGAAGAGGAAAGGGACAAAGCCATTCCATTAGCCTGAAGATGCTCTTCCACAGAAGAATTTCAGGCTACTGGAGGCAAAAGCAAGCAGCAGCCAAGGGGCATGCAGAAATCGTAGATATCTGAGAGAATCTGGGCGGAACAAGAAGAGTCTTGGCTACAGTGTTTGAGTGTTTGTTTTCTTCTTAGAAAATCTGCCGCTTGTCCTTACTTTGCCATTCACCAGTTACAGGCATACCTCAGATATATTGAGGGTTTGGTTCCAGGCTACCATAATAAAGCTAATATCCTAATAAAGTGAGTCACACAAATGTTTGGTTTCCCAGTGCATATAAAAGTTATGTTTACTTTACACTATAGTATGTGCTGTAGAATAAAGCCTAGACCACAAGGTCAGTGATTCATACTCACCAGCTGTTCCTTGGAAACCCTATACAGGGTCCCTATGAGGGATAAAGGAGTCCTGGTGTGGCGCTGTAGGTTAGTGCATCAGACTGTAAAGCCGTTTGAACTGCAAGGTCGGCAGTTCAAGCTCACCAGCTGTTTGTTGGAAACCCTATACAGGGTCGCTATGGGTTGGAACCGACTCTATGGCACTTCACAACAACAATGAGGGATAAAAAGGAGCTCTGGTAGCGTAGTGGTTACGAATCGGGCTGCATACCTCAAGGTCAGCAGTTCGAAACTACCAGCTGTTCCGTGGGAAAAAGATGAGGCTTTCTGCTCCCGTAAAGATTTACAACCTCAGAAACCCTCCACGGCACACAACAACAAAAAACAACAACAACAATGTGATTCCTGGAGTCCTGGTGTGGTGCTGTGGGTTCATACTCACCAGCCACTTCTTGGAAACCCTATACAGGGGTGCTATGACTCGGAACCGACTCAACAACACTTCACAACAACAACAACATGATGGCTGGAACTGCGGTTGCCTTGGCAGGGCCAGATTAAATGATTTAGTGGGCTCAGGATTGGGCAGTGTTTTGTTCTGCTGTGTTCACACCAGGTCCGACCCATAGCAACCTTGCATAGGGTTTCTGAGGAGCAGCTGGTGAGCTTGAACCACCAACCTTGCAGTTCAAAAGCAAAATCAAAAGAGATGTGAAATAAATTGCCTGGTACAACTTGGAAGTTTAACCTTTGGTGCCAGTATTAGGAGCTTGAACGTAATCTCATAAAGCAGAGGAAGCTCCTGAAGGATTCTGAGCTGGAGTCTTCATTTTCACAACAGCACTTAACAACAACAACAGTCTTCTAGTAGTTCCTTCCCTCAAACTTCCAAATGTATTTTCTTTTCTATATTCATTTTAATCTGATCTTTTAAATCTACTTTATTTTAATTTTATGTTATGATATAGGCACTCATTATCTAATCACAAGTCTTAATAACATTATTTTTAATCATTTCAGAATATTCCAACAAGTGAATAGATTTCCTGATCATTTTAGCCATTTGCCAATTTGTAGATATTTTTAGTTATTCTTTTTTTTAAAAAAATGTTTTGTTGTGAATTATGTGATAGTTTACAGGGAGAATATTAGCTTTACAGTCATCCTATCATCTATCATTTTACTGCCATGGTTACAATCCCCTCCATGCATCCTCAGCCAACCACAGGGTATACCCTGCAAGCCTGTCCCCCTCCCCCCCAGGCATAAATACACTCCCTCTCTGGGTCTAAGGTCCCCAGCTACTCCATCTCTCCACGTTGTCTCTGCCTCCATCTCTGGCATCACTGCTTCCTTCTCTGGGTAGTGTCCCGCTCTCCGCAATTCTCCCTTGATGGTCCCAGGGACCTCCACTCCTAGACTGCAAAGTCAATCACTCCCCCTCCTTTGCTACAAAATGTCTACCTTTACATTTTCAACCCACAAAATCAGTCCTGATAACAATTATTCACAATTGTATCACAAGAGACCTATCCGCATCTCCTTTCGTCAGCCCTGCCTAGACAGATTGGATACTACTCAGTGGAGATTCTACCTTCCTCCACAACCTCTGGATCTAGGCTCCCTCTTGAAAGCTTGTAAACCAGTCACTTCTTGCCTTTGTAGCCCCCTCCCCCATTTTGGATAGCCAATGTCCAAGTTGCCCATCCCTGTCCCCTCTGTGTATGGGTTGGAGGTGGGAATGATCCTCGCTGTAAAGATTTGTTCCCTCTTTTGAGCTACTGCATCCATAGGTGTGGATCAAGTTCATCAAATTGTATCAGATTACTCTTTTTTCCTCTTCTTTCTTCTTCTAGTTGAGTTCTGGTCATCCAGTCATTGAAGTCAGGTCAAGTGGGAATTATCTGCAATTGTGAGTGTTCTTATGCATATGCCCTCTCTTATCAGCTGGAAGCTTCATTCTCCACTCTAGTCCTCTGAGCTATGTCACTGACTCTGGGGCCAAGAGTCCCCAAGTCTTTCCACACTGCTGGCCAACCAGGTCTCCACCTCGGTTCACAGGAGTCTACTGAAGGTTGTAGGGCTTAGCTCGCAGCTTCGTTGCTGTTTTTCCCTCACTTCCCCTTATTGGTGACGAGCGTGGTCACCATAGTTATTCCTTTAAAAAAAAAAAAAAACAAACAATAAAATATTATCATTGTGATTAACACATCTGAGAAAAAGAGGAAGACCCCCAACGAGATGGATCAGCCAGGTGGCATCATTGATGGACTCAAGTGTGGCAGCGGTAGTGAGGTTGGCCCAGGATCGGGCACTGTTTTGTTTTGCTGTGCATGGGGTTGCTATGAGTCGGTTCCGACTCGATGGCACCTGACAACAACAACAACACATATTGATTCTGAATTTTTTATTAAGTGATTAGAACAAGATCTGAAGAAGTCAAAGGAAAAGAATATTTTATGGCTCTTGATTCAATATTTCTAATTACTCCCCAAAAGAACTATACCCATGTTTCTTGGATCCTGCATCATTGTTCTTGCTATTTATCACATTTGCCCTCTTTCACCTTAATAAAATAGAGAGTAAGACCCTTGCAAGAAGGAAGCCTGTCATTACACCAAAACCCTTTAACTGATGTTGTTTCTCTTTTGAACAGCAGATGGCAGGCTAATCCCACAACAGGTGGTCATGACTTAATTTAATTGCAACGAGAAGAAAATTGCTTCTTTTCTCACATGTATTTCTTTCCTGAGATAAACAGTACGTAGGGCATCTGCCTCTGTAGTGGAAGCAAAATATGCAAAAGGTATCTTTTCAACAAGGAATATCAAGGTCATCAACCTAAAATTTGAGCCTTAGGTTATATTACACTGCAAAAATAGATTTCTCAGAAAGCAGCAAATGGAGGTTGAAATCCAATTGTAAAAATTCCACATATTCTAGATTTCCCCAGTTAATAATCATAAAAAGCTTATAGCTAGAAGTCACAGAGACCTTTCAATTGTAATTGTTAGAGTTTAGGGTCACCCTTTCTCACCCAGGGGATTTAAAAAGCCAGCCCCACCCATCTCCCCCTCCCCAGAATTCTCTCCTCTAGCACTCATTTCTCATCCCCTTCACAAAATTGCCGGGGTAATTGACTCTTAGATGAGATAAGTTTGACTTTCTACCCTGATTTTGTAACAGAAGTTCTTTTGGTGAGGTTCTTTGTCTGAAAATGCACAATAAAAATGGCTTTAAAATGACTTCAGAGGACTCTTTCTTTTTCTGGTGCCAATAACAGATTCCAAAGTAGCTATTATTTGAGGTGGGTGATAGGATCCCTTGAGACTTTTTAAGTATCGGTTTTCAAAGTGCTTAGGAACCTGAAATGTCCTGTATGGTATATTTACAGGTGCATAATTGGCCTAGTGCTCCAGGGGTTATAAAGACTGCCTTCTTGTAGTTGGAATAGACAGATTTAGCCTCTTACTGAAATTGAAGGCTGCAACTTGGATAACAAATCTGATTCTAACTCTCCCGTGTCACTTCAGCCCAAAGGTGCCTTTGTCTTCCAGGAGAAAGAGCCTGGAGGTAAGTGAATGGCTCTTAACCAGAGCCATGTAGAAAACATTGGTAAGGCAAACTTTTGTCCTGAGAGTGTAGGTTTAGGGCTGTTGCATGTGAAGTAAATTTGCTTTGTTCACAGCCAACCTGCCTGAATGCAGTATCGTGGAGGTGACTGGAGCTCTGGGGCAGCAAGCTGCTTTAAAAGCAGGCTTTCAGTGGGAAACTTTGAGCATACAATGGCTTTATTTTTGTTAGACATAATTCTCCAACTTGGCTTTTTTTCCTTCCACTAACCAAAATAAATCTGGCTATACTTAAAAGGCTGCCTTCATGTCAGAAGGAAAATGGATATTGTCTCTTTCCAACGTGTCTGAATGGTAGTATATAATCCTAGCTACATCCAGATAAGAATACACCTCCTGCCTTAGAAAGCTTTCCTGGAACGGAATAGCTCCAAGAGTATTCACTTTGGGGCTTGATGGTTCCAGCCTGTCTTACTGAAACTTCTAAAGAAATAGTTTGTCTGCTCTTTCACTCTTCTATTTGTATTTAGTGCTTATGTGTACTTAGTGGTGTTCTGAACTCCTTTTATTTCTCAGGGCCCCCTGGCATTTGAGGATACCTGTGCAGCGAAAGCTTTCATCACACCAAATACATTATGATGTTTAGTGAAGAAGGAGCCCAAAGAAGAAAAAAAGACTATGATTTAACTTGGTCACTTGATTTGGCAAACTAATGGGCTCTTTTCGAGATTAAATATGTCTTTAAATATTAGAATCTTCATGTATGGGTGTGTAGATAAACCTGAGGTGGGGGTGGGCAAAAGGTGTCATATTTAAATCAAAGAGGTGCCTCTCAACAGGAAAGATTTAATCAGCTCTCCTTCCCAGGATCAACTGCCCAGTTTGAAAATTTACTTGTCTGTTCCAGGCAGGAGACACTATTAATTATGGGAACAATTCCCATGGATACGGAAAAGAATTGTTTGAGTTGGGGAGTCAAAGCTCTGATCAAGAGGGGGCTGAGAGGAAAAATGCCCCCAGCATTCTCAGAGGAAATTCCAAAGTTGCCAAGGGACTTGGCTTCTCAGCAGGAATGCCTCCTGTACCTGGCATTTGAAGATCTAGAAACATCCTTTCCTTTCCTTTCCTAACCCATGTATTAAGAATCCCTTTGTCTAAAAAGTGTGAAATTAGAAACAAAAAAATTTTTTTTAACTTTTTTTATTCAAACATTAACCTAAGTTTATACTGAAACACACAGAAAGAGGGTTTTACCAAGAGTAATTCTCACAGATGACAGTACTGGAAAAGTCAGACTTGATCTTCAGGGCAGTCAAAATGGCACAAGCATCTGAACCCTGCTGCCTCCTTCGTGACAAAGACATCCCTGAATCCTTCTGTTCTATGTAAAGAAAGCTGTGACAAAACTTACTTTTCTTGTGGTACAAAATCCACACTCACAAGTGAGCCTCCCTACCATCAGTTCAAATTTATATTCTGTCCCTCTTCTTTCTTCATTATGTAGGGCACCTGCTCCCTGTCCCTCCCCCACTCCTCCAGCTGTCTGTCTGTCTCATTTGTGTCAATTAAGAATTCAATACTGCTTGATTTAATTGAATGACTTTCCCTGTATAGAATCTTAACTACAGACAAGACACCAACCATCACTCCCATTGCTCAGAATGCAGAATGCAGGGGAAAAGTTGACACTGGCTTTACCAGTAAACCTAAGAAGGAAAGGATGACATGAATGGGTTCTCTAACAATACTTAGCTATGTATGTTACTGTTAAGTGTTCTGACTCATAGCGAACTTGTATAGGGTTTCTGAGCAGTGGCTCATAGATTTGAACTGCCAACTGTTCGGTTAGCAGTTCAGTGCTTATCCTACAGTGGCACACCAGGACTCCTAGCTTTATATGTTGCTGCTAAGTGCTGTCGAGTCGTTTCTGACTCATAGTGACCCTGAGTAGGGTTTCTGAGGAGAGGCTGGTGAGTTTGAACCACTGACCTTGTGGTTAGTGTTTATCCTACAACACCACACCAGGACTCCAATTAGCTATGTATAGGTAGGTGGTGGTGGCTTATCAAAAATCAGCAATGCATAAGCAAAATTCTTTAAGTTTAGATACGGTTTTCAGAAATGGTTCTGTAAGCTTAAAAACCAAGAACTAACTGGAATAAATAAGCCTCTTACACCACTGTGTAATTTACAAAGTGCTTTTCCATCTTCAGAAGAATAATGTTGTCTTTCTGTTCCTTCAGTCATTGAACACTTATTATGTGCTAGAAGTCCTGGTGTGGCGCTGTAGGGTAAACACTGGGCTGCTAACCACAAAGTCAGCAGTTCAAACCTACTAGCCGCTCCTCAGAAACTCCATGCAGGATTGCTATGAATCGGAACAGATTCAAAGGCACTTAACAAAAACAACAACACCATGTACCTGGCAGTGTTTTAGGAAATGAAAACAGTATTCTAATAACAGAAAATAAAACAAAGTTCCTGTCTTCATGGAATTTACATTATAATGAGGATGGGGCAAACAATAAACAAATAAGTAAACATAGAACTCTCAAATGGTAATAAGGGTTATGGAGTCCTGGTGTGGTGATCTAGAATAAGCCCTAACTAGATGGTTAGCCATAAGGTCGGCATTTTAAACCCAGCAGACGCTCCTTATTCAGGGTCGTTATGAGTCGAAACTGACTCAGTGTCACTTAACAACAATAAGGGTTATGGAGTATCATAAAACAAGGTTAAGGAAGATGGGGATTATAAAGTGGGCAGAAATTTATTAGCTTAGTAAAGGTTGTCAGAAAGGGTACTTATAAAAGAGGTGAGAGAACATGCCATACAAATATGATGGCGGAGGTGGGGTGGGACGGACATTCCAGGCAGAGGGTACAGCAAATGTAAAGCCCCTGAGACAGGAATTTTCTGGTTGAAGACCAGGGTAGCTGAGTAGTGAGCCATGGGAGAGATGGAGGAGTAGAGTGGGGGTGGGAGTCAAGGGGACGGATTTTCTAAGGCCTGTAAGCCATTGCAGGATCTTTAGTTTTTATTCTGAGTTAAATGAGAAGCCACCAATGGATTTTTAGTAGTGGACTGATATGGTATGACTCATGTTTCTAATGGATTATTTTGGTTGCTGTATAGAGAATTCAGATAGTGGTTCAAGGGCAGAAGCGGGGAGACCAGTGAGGAGGGAACTGCAAGAACCTAAGTGATGGCTTGAGCCAGGCTGGGCAGTGAAGGTGCTGTCCACAGAGCTGCCAGGATTTGCTCATGGGCCTGAGGGGGAGTATATGAGAGAAAGAAGAGTCAAGACTATCGTGAATGTCTTGAGCAATTATTAGATAATCTAATGGAAAGAGCACAGACCTTGAATCAGAGACTGGGAGACCAAATCTCATATTTATGACTTCTAGGTATCAGGGGCAGATTACCCAGTAATCAAGATAAACACAGGCTTAGTTATGCTTACTTACTAATCTGCAGTGAACAATTTCACATGAATCATACCACATGTAGTGTAAAACATGAAATTGTTTACTCTGCATTAATAAGTAAGCACAAGGAAATCCATGCCTACCTTGCTTACTGAGTACTCTGTCACTGTCAGGGATTGTAAATTTGAAAAGAGACATTGATTCTGTAGGAAGGTGCTTTGGGCCTGGGAGAAAGTCAGATGCCAGGCATACCTAGAAGCAGAATCTTTGATTTGGTG
>NW_006408565.1:10701860-10710976 GCF_000296735.1 Chrysochloris asiatica | reverse complement strand
TACAGATTAGTAAGTACAAGCAAACGCATCCTTACTTTGCTTATTGGGTAATCCAATACTATCTGCGTTTTATGGTCTTGGGCAACTCTCTAAACCTCTCTGAGCATCCGTTTCTTCAGCAGTAAGAAGGTGATGATGATAGCACATCTCTCCCAGGTCTGTGTGAAATGAAATGGGATATGAAAATGCTTAGAAGAGTGCTGGGCTCAGAGATGCTCAATAAATGTCAGTTGAATCTTGGAGCAGATAATGCCTTTTAAAGTATGATTCTAGGGTCACCTCAATTCTTTCTTAATCATTCTCCAATAGTATCCCACTGCATTTAGAATAAAATTTAAACTCCTTCCAAGTCAAAGAAGGCCCTGCACAGTCGAATCCTCAACTATCTCTTCAACCCACCAGCTACATCTGTCTTCTGTCTGTCTGCTCACAGAACTTGACAACTTTCCAGAATGGTCCCTACCCTGTTAGCTGTTTTCTCCTCATCCTGCCAAGAAAATGAATTCCTCAGAATAGCCATCAATTAAAAACTAGGTCTCTATCATCATTCTTGCTTTTCATTCAGAAAACTAAAGAACAATATATAAAACTGCAAGTTCCATAAAGGCAGGGACTACCAGGTGTTTACCCAATGCTTGACACAATGCTAGACTCATAGTTCTTTGTTGTTAGGTACCATGGAGTTGGTTCAACTCATAGGGACACTATGCCCAACAGAACAAAACACTGCCCAGTCCTGCACCATCCTCACAATTGTTATGTTTGAGTCCATAGTTGCTGCCACTGTGTCAATCCGTCTTTTTAATTAACCTTCCACTTTACTAAGCATGATGTCTTTCTCCAGGGCCTGATCCCACCTGACACAATGTCCAAAGAATGAGAGACAAAGGCTTGCCATCCTGGCTTCTAAGGAGCATTCTAACCATATTTCTTCCAACACAGATTCATTTGTTCTTCTTGCAGTCCATGGTACTTTCAATATTCTTCATCAACACCATAATTCAAATGCAGCAATTCTTCTATGGTCTTCCTTATTCATTGTCCAACTTTCACATGCATATGAGACTTGGGTCAGGCACACTTTAGCTCCTCGGACTGACAGCTTTCTCTTGAACATTTTAAAGAGGTCATTTGCAGCAGATTTGCCTAATGCAATATGTCATTTTGTTTCTTGACTGCTGCTTCCATGAGTGTTGATTGTGGATCCATGCAAAATGAGGTCTTTGAAAACTTAAACCTTTTCTGCATTTATCATAATGTTGTTTATTGGTCCAGTTGTGAGTGTTTTTTGTTTTGTTTTCATTGAGGTGCAATCCATACTGCAGGCTGTAGTCTCTGATTTTCATCAGTAGGTATTTTAACTCCTCTTCATTTCCAGCAAGCAAGGTAGTATCATTTGCATATCGCAATTCATTGATGAGTCGTCTTTCAATCCTGATGCCATGCTCGTCATATAATTCAGCTTCTGGATTATTTGCTTAGCATGCAGATTGAATATCTATAGTGGAAGGATACAGCCCTGGTGTACACCTTTTCTTATTTTAAACCAGTCAGTATCCCCTTATTCTGTTTGAAGGGCTGCCTCTTGGTCTATGTACAGTTTCCTCATGAGCACAATTAAGTGTTCTGGAATAGTAATTGTTTGCAATGTTATCCATCTGACATCTGCAATGATAGCCCTCATTCCAAATCCTCTTTTGAATCTGGCTTGAATTTCTGGCAGCTCCTTGTTGATGTACTACTGCAACTGTTTTTGAATTCTCTTCAGATACATTTTATTTGCATGCGATATTAATGATATTGTTTGATGATTTCTGTATTCCATTAGGTCACTTCTTTTAGAAATAGGCACAAATGTGGATCTCTTCCAATTGGTTGACCAGGTAGCTGTCTTCCAAACTTCTTAACGTAGGTGACTGAACACCTCCAGAGCTACATCAGTTTGTAGAAATATTTCAGTTGATATTCCGTCAGTTCCTGGAGCCTTATTTATTTATCTATTTTTCATATTGTACTTTGTTAATTGATTAAAATTTTCAACTTGCACATTTAACACAATGTACCTTTCTGTTGAAATATTTCTAATACTGTACCTTAGAACTGATGTTTTTGGCAACTTATCACAATATGTAATAACTAAAGAATACAGAACTCTTTTTATTTTCCCACTTAATGATGCAACACACAAATGTTGACAATATATATTCATATATAACTTATTCCTCTCTCATTTACTATAAAAAATTGGTGAATCCAGAAGAATTGCTGTAATTATTGTATGGTCCATACTATAATAATATTTCAATAGTTTATGCCAATCCATTTCTTCTTTTATGTTCAAAACCATTTTCATTATGCTGATTGATGAGACAGACCCACAGGAAGACTGACCAGCCCAAGGTCAGTCTAACTTTCAACCAGTCAGGCTTGGTATTTGGTGGTTCCCAAACATAGAACTTTGACCTCACTGAAAGGCCACTAGAGAGCTGAACCAGGGTCATCAGCTGAGAGAAGGGGCACAGAAATGCGGACAGCACCATGTTGCCGGCCAGATTCCACCTTCCCTTCTCCCCAAATGCCATAGGTTCTTGATTATATGTATGATATCTCTTAAAATGACTGAGCAGCGACCTGTTCTTTTTGGAACAGTGACTCTGGGTATTCCTTCCATCTTCTTTTGGTATTTTGTATATCATTCAATATTTTTCCCATTGAATCCTTCAACACTGCAAATCAAGACTTGCATTTTTCTCCTTTTTTTTTTTTCACAGTTCTTTTGGCATGAAAAATGCTGAGCATTTCTTCCCCTTTGGCTCATTGTTGTTGCTGTTAGGTGCCACTGAGTCGTTACCAACTCATAGTGACCCTATGCACAACAGAACGAAACACTGCCAGATCCTGGGTCAATCTCACAATTGTTGCCATGCTTGAGCCCATTGATGCTGCTACTTTGCCAATCCATCCCACTGGAGGTCTTCCTCTTTTTCTCTGACCCTCCACCTTACCAAACATGATGTCCTTCTCCAATGACTGGTCCCTGCTGACAATATGTCTGAAGTATAAGAGACAAAGTTTGGCCATCCTGGCCTCCAAGGAGCACTCTGGCTGCACTTCTTCCAACACTGTTTTTTCTTTTGGCAGCACATGGCACTTTCAATATTCTCCTCCAACACCATAAGTCAAATGCATCAATTCTTCTATGGTCTTCCTTATTCATTGTCCAGCTTTCGCATTCATATGAGGTTATTGAAAATACCATGGCTTGGGTCAGGCACACCTTAGTCATCAAGCTGACATCTTTGTTCTTCAACACTTTAAAAAGGTCTTGTGCAGCAGATTTGCCTAATGCAATACGTCCTTTGATTTTTTGACTGCTGCTTCTGTGAGTGTTGATAGTTGATCCAAGAAGAATGAAGTCCTTGACAACTTCAATCTTTTCTCTATTGATAAGAATGTTGTTTATTGGTCTAGTGTTGAGGATTTTTTTCTTTACATTGAGATGCAATCCATACCAAAGGCTATGTTCTTTGATCTTCATCAGTAAGGATTTTAAGTCCTCTCCACTTTCAGCAAGCAAGGTTGTATCATCTGCATATCGCAGGTTGTTAATGTGTCTTCCTCCAATCCTGATGCCACATTTTTTTCTTCATATAACTCAGCTTCTCGGATTATTTGCTCAGCATACAGGTTGAATAAATATGGTGAAAGAATACAACCCTGCCACATACCTTTCTTAATTTTAAACTATTCAGCGTTCCCATGTTCTGTTCGAACAACTGCTTCTTGGTCCAGGTACAGATTCTTCATGAGCATAATTAAGTGTTTCGGAATACTCATACTTCGCAAAGTGATCCATAGCTTGTCACAATCCACACAATTGAAAGTCTTTGCGGTGTCAATAAAGCACAGGTAAACATCTTTCTGGTATTCTCTGCTTTCAGCCAAGATCCATGGGACATCGGCAACGATATCCCTCATTCCACGGCCTCTTCTGAATCTGACTTGAAACTCTGGAAACTCTCTGTCAATGTATGCTTGCAGCTGTTTCATATTACCTTTAGTCAAACTTTACTCACATGGGATATCAAACGGCTCATAGTAGGTTCTAAAAAAATACATTTGTTGAAGAACTGAATGGCATATTCTTGTTGGTATTCTGCTACTGTTATTTTTCATTTTTTGTCTCACTTCCTCTGCATTTTCCTCAGTTGTTATTGTATTTCACTGCTAAGTGGAAATGCTTTTCAGTTTTGAGTTAGGAAAGCCCTTTACTCTTGTGTACACTACGCTGACCTTAATGTCAATGGACAATTCTAACCATTGGCTTGTTCTATTTTTTTGTGCTGACTTCTCAAACTGTTGTTTTTGGATAAAGGTGACCAGTAACAGGGTCTAGGCTTCAGTTGGGGCACTGTGGGCCAATGTGCTGGGCTACAAAGTCGTTTGAACCACAGGTCAGTGGTTCAAGCTCACCAGCTGCTCCTCAGAAACCCTACACAGGGTCGTTATGGGTCAGAACCAACTTGACAGCACTTAACTACAACAACAGGCTTTAGTTCTTCCATGAATTCTCCCTCTTATCCACCCAAAGGACTTGTTGAGGCAGAGAGCATTCCAATAAAAGGAAGGCATGCAACAATTGTGTGAGGATAATTGGGAAACTTTTAGTGGGTTCAATTCCAGGTTTGAAGGATATCGCAGAGGTTCCACCTGTCTCAATCAGACCATTAAGTTTGGTGTATTTTTTTTTTTTTTTTAACTATTATAACTTTGAATTTAGTTCTACCTTTTTCTCCGACACTATACAGGACTTTTTACTGTGATTCTGATCATAGCATTTGGGAGTGGTAGTTATGCATCATCTAGTTCTTCTGGTCTCAGGATAGTAGAGGCTGTATCTGTTGTCATCAAGTCAATCCCGACTCACAGCAACACCGTAAGTGTTTCCAAGGCGATGGAAGCAGAAAGCTTCAACTTTCTTCCATAGAGTAGCTGGTGGGTTTGAACTGCCAGTCTTGCAGTGAACAGTCTATTGGTTATCCTACAATGGCATCAGGTCTCCTAGTAGAGGCTGTAGTTCCTTTATTTATTTTTATACTTTTTAATTGTAATTTGGATGAAAGAAGTTTATAGGGAAAGTTGGTTTTCCAGTCAACAATTCATACACATTTTATTTTGTGATATGGACTGCAATTCCCACAATGTAACAATGTTCTCCCCACTTCCTTCCTGTATTTACCTTCCATTCATCCTTCTTTCCCATCCCTCCCTGCCTTCTGAGTGTTATCCATAGGGAAATGCTGCCTTTGAATGGTTGATTGTTTTAAAGAGTTCATACCTCTCTGTTGTTACTGTTCACCCTACTTTATAGGCCTGTCTATTGTTTGGCTAAAGTTGAGCAACTGGGGTGAGCTCAGTCCTAGGCCTGAAGGGTGTCTATGGGACCTAGTCTCTGATGTTTCACCAGTTTATATCAGACCAGTAAGTCTTGTCTTTGAGTTTTGTTTCATATTTTTCCTTTACTCTGTACAGGACTTCTTCCTATTGTGATCCCTTTCAGCATTGATAACTAGGCACCATCTAGTTCATCTGGTCTCAGGATTGTGGAGGCTGTGGGTTCACATGGACTGCTAGTTCTTTGTTTTTGTATTTTTTTTAACTTTATGTTGTAAATTAAGTGAAGGTTAACAAACAAGATCACCAGCCCTGCATTCAACAAACCATATGCTTTGTTTCATCTCAATGATTACAATCCCCTCCTGCAACAGCAGTTCTTCTACTTCTTCCCTGTGGCTTCTCCTTCACATCTTATACTTCACAAATGAACAAAGCAAAAATAGTTTATGTACACATACAAAACAAAAAAACAGATATTCATTTCAATGCCCCAAAGGCATACTCTGTAAGCCAGCCTCCTGTCTGCAGGCACATAGCCCCACTCTGTCCATGGGGCTATTGCCCACAGCTGCTCTATCTCTCCACGCCATCGCTTCTGTCACCGTCTCTGTTGTCCTTGCACTTCCAGGCGGGATCACTGGCTCCACTCATGCTCTTCTTTCCTGATGGTCCTGGGTTCATTTGTTCCCAAAATGAAAGATCAACTATACGCTCTTCCAATCACACATCTTCTACAACCACAGCGGTGACAATCATAATCAATTCTGCTAACAATCACTCACATTTGAATAATAAAATCCTGTCTCTATTAACCCTCATCCCTTTTCATCAGATCCATCTGGAGAAGAGGAAAACTCTTCAGTGGGGATTCCACCTTACCCTCCTCATTCAGAAACTAAGCACATTCATGAAAGCTTGCAAGCCAGCCGTTTTGTGCCTTTAATAATAGCCCCTATTTTTGATAGCCAATGTCTAGATTGCCCATCCCCATTACTTCTTTGTACTAATTTTTTCCTTCTGTCTGATTTTTTTCACTCTGGATGAGAAGAAACCAATAGTTGTATCTTAGATGGCTGCTCACAAGTTTTGAAGACTCCAGTCACTATTCACTAAAATAGAATATAGAACATTGTCTTTATGGACTATGCCAAATGATATAGATGCCCTTGAGACTATGGTCCCAAGCCCTCAAGCCCAGTGACTCAGTCCCTTATAGCAGTACTAAGTTTGCATAGTTTTCACACGCATGTGCTCTACTATATGCCTAGATATACAATAAAGCTTTTCTTGACTTTTTATAGTAGTGGTCTCATATAGCATTGTCTTCAGATTGACTTATTTCACTCAGCATAATGTCCTCCAGGTTCATCTATGTTGTCGGATATTTTATGGATTCATTATTATTCTTTAATGTGAAATATTCCAGTGTGTATATATGTCATAGTTCATCCATCCATATGTTGACAGACACTTAGGTCATTTCCTTTATTGCTACTGTGAATAATGCAGCAATGAACATGGATGTGCATATATCTATTCAGATCACAGCTCTTATTGCTCTAGGATATATACCTAGTTGTGAGATTGCTGGATCATATGATATCTCTATTACTAATTTTTTAAGCAAGTGTCATACTGCTTTCTATAGCAATTGTACCATTTTATATCTATATAAATATGTCTAGGTATATTTATATAGGTAGTATATATACCTATACATACCTATATAAATATACCTAGACATATTTATATAGATATAAAGTGGTACAATTGCTATAGAAAGCAGTATAGCTATAAAAATATGTATAAAGTGAGTCCTGGTGTGGAACTGTAGGATAAGCACTGGACTGCTAACTGTAAGGTCAATAGTTTAAACCCACCAGCTGCTCCTTGGAAACTCTGTGGTTGCTTGGAATCTGAAACTACTTGATGGCACTTAACAACAACAACATCTATATATACAAACAAATTCAATGTCTTTAATAAATATTGGACAGTTCATCATTTTCTATTTCATCTTGTGTTATTCCTAAGAAATTGTATTAGATAAGGTTTGGAATGCTAAATTGAAAATTATTTTCTTAAGATGAACTACATTTGGAGCCACCAAAAAGAGAGTACTTCAGAAAGATTAATCTGCAGAATGTGCAAGTTGAGGAAAAGAAAGAACAGAAACAGGAGAAGCAGTAGTAGGCTTGTACAGAAATGTGAGAAATACATGACAAGAGCCTTAAATCAAGGGAGTTTTTTTTTTTTTAATGTTTTATTGTGAATTATGTGATAGTTTACATGGGAGAACATTAGTTTTACATTCATCCTATCATATATTATTTCATTGCCATGGTTACAATCCCCTCCATGCATCATCACCCAACCACCCAACCAAAGGGTATACACTACAAGCCTGTCCCTCCCCCCCTCAGCCCCCCCCCCCGCCCCGGCCATCAGCACACAGCCCCTCTCCCTCTCTGTGTCTAAAGTCCCCATCAAGGGAGTTTTTAAAATAAGACAAACAGCCAAATTCAAGAAACATAACCACTTCTGTATCTATATCTCATTTTGCTTGAATTAAGGCATTGATAAATTTGAGTACTTAATGGTACTATTCCTCAGCATCTACCTTGCCCAAGTTGGAAAGCATTCCTTGTACCAGAGCCCAGTAGTAGAAAGGGATAATATTTCTACTGTGAGTTAGACTTCCAGCCTTTAAGATCTATTCCTTAGGAGCTGGTGCCAACTCTCTGTCCTTTTGGTTTTGAGTTTAACTTCACAACTAACTTTTCCAATACACTGTTAATATTTATCTTTTTTATATGACACATGTGGTTTCACAGGACATCTAGAGGTTGCTTAAATTCTGTAAGTAAATACTGTGGTGTAGCTGTTTTCCTAATTTGGGAACTGCAAAGGCAGCTATGATAGAGGGAAGAAATTCAGGATATGGAGTCAAAAGACTTGCGTTTTAACACTGGCTTATTAACCGTTTGGGTGCCTAGTATGGTGCTATAAGATTATCACTGGACTGTGAACCATATAGTTTGTAGTTCAAACCCACCAGCTGCTCCTTGGAAATCTTATACTGAGTCGCTATGAGTTGGAATTCACTCGATGGCACTTAACAACATTTGCTGTGTGACCTAAGGCAAGACAATTAATTCCTCTGAGCTCTAGTGCCATCTTATGTAAACTGAGTAAAATACCCATCTTCTATATTTCATAATGTTCTGAGAAACAAATAAGAGGATTTTTCCTATGACTATTTTTAGTGAAAGTAATTAATGAGAATCTTTCACCTAAAAATTGCAAAGTATTTACAATTTACTTACTTACTTGTTTGTTTTTGGTGGAATTCCCTACCTCTGAGAAGCCCTGGTGTGGCCCTGTGGGTTAATGCACCAGATTGCAAAGCTGTTTGAACTGCAAGGTCGGCGGTTCAAGTTCACCAGCTGCTCCTCAGAAACACTATACAGGGTCGCTATGGGTGGGAATGGACTCAACAGCACTTAACAACAACAACAAGTGGCTTGCAAATTCATGGCATCAGGATTGGAGGAAGACTCATTAACAACCTGCGATATGCAGATGTTACAACCTTGCTTGCTGAAAGTGAAGAGGACTTAAGACATTTACTGATGAAGATCAAAGAGCACAGCCTTTGGTATGGATTGCATCTCAATGTAAAGAAAACAAAAATCCTCACAACTGGACCAATAAACAAA
>NW_006408565.1:10692133-10692831 GCF_000296735.1 Chrysochloris asiatica | reverse complement strand
TGTGTTTGTTCTTCTATCTTAGTAGTGTTGAGAGATTTATCTTCTAGCTCACTAGTTCTGGCTTCTATCTCTTCAATTCTAGTCCTTTGCCCCTTCAGTGTATTGTCCGTTTCTGATATTCTATTATTAATCATTTGGACCTCTTTCTGTAGGTTTTGAATTGTTTCCAATACTGTACCTGTCTTATTTGATCTGTAGCACTTTCCTGACTTCTTTCTTATTTTTCTCAATTCCATTGTATAGTGTTTTGATACATTTTATAACCATTTTTCTGAATTCTTCTCCGGTATTTCCAAAGCTTGCCCATCTTCCAGTATGGAGTGTAGGTCTACTTCCAGCTCATTTGCCTCAGTCACTTTATGTCACTTCTGGACATGTGCAGATATGGTCATATGCTTCTGTTTTTGGGGTATATTCTGGGGTTATCTGTGGCCTTAATACTTAGATGGGTATTTTTGTTTTTTGTTTTTTCCTTAAATGTTTTATTGTGAATTATGTGATAGTTTACATGGGAGAACATTAATTTTACATTCATTCCATAGTATATCATCTCATTGCCATGGTTACAATCCCCTCCATGCATCATCAACCAACCAAAGGGTATACCCTGCACTCCTTCCCCCCATACCCCCAGGTCTTCAGCACACAGTCACTCTCCCTCTCTGGATCTAAAGTCTCCAGCTGCTCCATCGCTCCAC